>NC_068942.1:12687627-13287627 GCF_026419915.1 Harpia harpyja | reverse complement strand
CATACAAAAAACCTTTGCTTTAATTACAATAATTAAATAATTTTTATCACATTTGTTTCAGGTCTCAACTACCACTCCCTTGCTGGTCATCACAGTATTTATAACTCTATCTGGAGAGAGAGTTTCTCATACTCAGTTCAAAACTGCCTTGTTTGGTCTTCCTGATCTAAAGCACAGAAGTTGCCGAGTTGTGTACACAACTGATGTGTACATTAAGCTCTGAACAAACAGAAAGAGATTAACCATTCACCAATATCAAACAGTAGGGCAGATCATAATCACAGAATATTCACAGACACCAAAATAAACAGGTCTGTCTCCTCTGATCTCACCAGCTAACTAGTGACCAGCAAGAGAATGAATAAACCATGACACTCACTAGTTGAATTACTCCAGCTATGAGATTTATTGCAATTCATTCAAAATAATTGTTGCCCGTTCTTTTGATGTTTTTTTTGTTGAAAATTATGATATATTATTTGCTATATTTACTAGTTTTATCTAAAGTCCTTTAATTAATTACTTGAATTGGCTGGAAAAAAAGAAAACATGATGGTGGTTTCAGCATTTTTGTTCTAGATTCAGACCCAGCACTGTTTTTGTTTGGTTGGTTGGTTGGTTCCTTCCCAAATAAATCAGGAATAAAAATGCCCTACTTATAGCCTACCTTATTTGATTCAAAACATCAAGGCTCAGCTCATATATTCCATAGACATTTTCTGGATCATTAGGCTCTTTGTTGGCTTCTGCTGTCTACACTGTGCCCCAGCCTCCAGTTTCAATGAAGTACAAACCATGCCAAAACAAATTAAAAAAACCCCAAACAACTAAATAAATTTTATCAAAATATAGACATTTCAGAAAGTAGGTTTTGTTGCAATGAACTGGCATTTTTCACTTAAAATAGTTTACTTGGAAAAAATCAAACCAAAAGCTGATAATCACACCTGTGATTAGTACATTTTAGTGAAGATATTTATTAGATTAAGGTTTGACGGTAGAGAAAAAATGATTAGAAGTAGTCTACAGAGAAGTGGAAAGATTCACTACTAGTACTAACTATATATGTTTAAGACATTGCAAAATTTTGAAACTCAGCAAACGGATTTAGTATTTGATTTTCTAAAGAAAAAGAAAGAGGGGAAAACATTGACCCTCTTTTTTTAGTTGTCAAGGTAAGTCCTATAATCATTCAGAACAGAACTTCAGAAGAACTTCATAAAAATCTCTCCCTTTCTTTGTGTTTCTTGGAAAAAATTGTGCTTAATTACAATGAAATTTTAAATAATAGTTTTAATGTCACTATTTTGTTTTGGACATTTGCTTTGTTTCCTAAAATTGCAATTAACTGATACAAATAACATTAAAAAAAAAACAAAACACCACCAGAAATAAAGTCTCTTTTTTCAAGTAAGGATCTGTAAACAGAAACCTTTGTGATCACCTGGAAAACATATGCATAATCAAATATATATTCTTATTGCTGTGAACTGCAATAGTGGACAGATAAAGAAAACTGTTTTGTGGAGAAAAAAAAAAGAAAAAACAGCAACAAAATGGAGTGAAACAGAGTAGAAAGTCAGCTGGGAAATGAATGTTGTTGTCAGGCTTCAAGAACATGCTGGAAAAGATGAAAACTCGAAAACAAACATCAACCATTCCGCTATGGCAATCCAAGCTGAACATTCCACTTGATCAGTTTGATAAAGGCCTGTTGCATCCAAAAAAACTGAAAGATCTAGGCCTACAGAACACAACGAGACTTGTCATCCTCCATTTATTACCATTGTCTCCTGATCTTTGAAAAGGGTCCAGATTATTTATTCTATACTGAAATCTTTCCTTTTCTCCCAGGCTCGTTACTCAGTCTCCCACTCTGCTGTTTGTATAAGTCCTTAGTCTGGGGACTTGCATTAATTTTACATTGAATCAGAATAAACATTAGACATACAAATTTTCAACATGTTTGAACACAGTATACATCTCCTAAGTGCTGTTTTTCAAAGCAAAAGCTGAATAATGTTTAACCAACTCCATGTAATTACATTGGGTATTAATTTATTTGACAGAAAGCATTTATAAGAGTAAGTCTTGACACTGAAAAGTGAATATTTGTGGGTAGTTTACAAATAATTCCTAGGACTTTCTTTTAAAGCTGATTACTGCAAATTAAATAATGTTTATTAATATTTATGCTCTGTAGCAACTGGAGAATATTAGGTTCTTCTTGAAGTGGGATACAAGTAACTATGTTAAGTGTAAAACATTTGCCAGGTACTGTTAGGTATATTATCAGAGTGTTGAGAGATAACTCCGTCAACATTTCTAAAGAAATGACACCCCCATTTCCAGAGAAATGCAGTCATTCTTTTATCAACCTTTTTTGTCAATTATGAAAGAAAAAGCAAAAATCTATTCTAAAAGAATACATGTTATAAGGGGAACATTAAATTCCATTTAAATAAATAGGCATACTAGACACAATCACAACTGACCATATCTCCAATCAATAATTTGTATTTTGCAATATTTTGCCTGTTATACCAAAGACTCTTTGGTAATAGAACGCCACCTTTTTTATGAAATCTAATAGCTAGTGAATCTTTTTTTAGTTACATATACTGTGAATTGAATTTTTCCAGTTTTCAAAAAAGACAAAGAAATAAAGCAAACAAGTGAAGGTAAAAATAATTTTATAAAAGAAAAATTTGAAGATTAAATATTTCCTTCAATTTTTTTTTTTGGAACTTTTAAGTACTATTCTAGAAATTATAAAACAAATTTAAAAAGCTCTTTATAAAAAGGAAAAGAGAAATTACACTACAAAAAATTGGTAAAAGAATATCTCAATTTTATAAAAATATAGTAAAAAATTCAAAGCAAACTTCTATTGAAAGCCAATTGTATTTTCTTTGGAAAAAAATCCTTGTATCTCTACAGCTATATTCTCTAACTCTTCTCGATAGTCCTTGAATACCTTTGTATGCCTTGAGCATAAGGTACAGAAAATTAATATTGTGACGCATCTGAACTATAAGACTTTGTATATATCTGGATGAATGAAAATACATGTGAGCATTTAAATACCTGATTTGCATTTTTTCTTTTGTTAGTCTTATTCTAAACATCCAGCAAGAATTGCAGCTCTGAAAATATTAATTTATACAGCTCCGATATACCAGTTGCTGGTAACAGTATGGCTGAGCCTTCAGGCTATGTGTTTTTAAGTCAGTTTCAAGAAGAGGTTCATATTCCTATGTGTATTTATGCATTGTGCATGCAATTACATGTTTTCAAATCATATAGAGGGCATCTATACATTTATCAATACATTTATAAGCATGTGGGACCATATCAATTAGGGTCATTGCGTCTGTAGTGGGTATGGAGAGATGGAGTTAACTTTCTTCAGAGCAGCCCATACGGTGCTGTGCTTTACAGTTGATAAGACACCAGTGTTGTAGCTGTTGCTGAAGAGTGATTGCACAGTGTGAAGGCTTTCTTGATCTCCTCTCCCCCAAGCCAGTAGGGATTTGGCAAGAGGTTGAGAGGCAACAACGTCAAGACAGTGACCCAAACTGACCCAAGTCATACAAAGCCATACTATATAACACCGTGCTCAGCAATAGAAGCTCAGGGAAAGGAGGAAGAGGGGAAATGTTCATAGTTATGGTGTTTGTCTTCCCAAGCAATTGTTAGATGTACTGAGGCCCTGCTTTCCTGGAAATGGCTGAACACCTGCTCTGCTGATAGAAAGTAATGAATGAATTCTTCTTTTTGCTTTGCTTGTGCACACAGCCTTTGCTTTCCGTGTTAAACTGTCATTATCTCTATCAACAAGCCTTTTGGCCTTCCTTCTATTTTTCTCCTTATCCCAGGGGAGAGGTGAGTGAGCAAGAGGCTTAGTGGGCGTTTGGCTGCTGGCTGGGGCCAACTCACCACAGTGTCTAAGAGGTTCTGTTACCCTTCATCACGTAATATAGGCACAGCCTCTATGCTGGGGTTGTTGCTCTGGCAAAATTTTCAAACCAACTTCATACATACAACTCATGTTCAACAAAAGTAAATGTCAAAGTAAAGAAATTGTATTTTACAGTAAATAAATTGCATTTTACAGTATATCACTTTGTGATGAGTGTAGTATTCTCATCTAAAAGTGCAAACCCCACAAGAAACTCCCTATATTTCCACATGAGAACACAGATCCAAAGTTTACATCTGGAGTAGGGATGATGTGATTTTATGAGGTTACAGTTCCAAATTTATGACATGATCTTGGTCAATAAAGTAGTTGGTGTTTACTCAGGTAAAAGACATTTTCTCATCTACATAATGAGGATTACAATGTACTTCATGAGGGCATCAGGTTATGGAAGTTCAAAGTAATTAGTAACATTTTACCAAATCAATTCCCTGAATAGGGGTTCCCAGGGAATTAATTTGATCCTGTAGCCTCAATTAACCAATGTACTTAAGAACATGCTTCATTTTAAGTCTCACTAACTTGAATGAAATTAGCTGTTGAAGTATTCTGACTGACTTGAATGTGACTAAGTATACATTTGAAGGGTTTGGTAAACTGATATGTCTCCAAGAACATTTGGGAATTGCTGTTCCCTCCTGGCAAATGTACTAGAAATATAGGTTGATGTTTCAGTCTCTTTTAATAAAGTTTTAAGACAGAATTTGAATGAATGCATTCTAAATAATTACCAGTTATATTATTCAGTCTTGCTATTTTCTACTCTTCTTCCAGAAACAATTTCATACTTAAAATGGAAAATTCAGAATTTCTCTGAGATATACACGTATACTATCCACACTCTAAAGAAACCAGCATGTTTCTTTATCTAGAAGACACCTTCCTGTGTCTTTACTCTAGGAATTTTTTTTTTTTTTTTTTTTGGTAAAAAGATGTATTCCACTGTCTTTGAAAGTACATAACATACTAGAATTGCCATAAATGAATTCTATTAATTAGACTTGTTACCAACTACCTATTTAGGCACGTCCATTATAAACAATTCCTTTTAAACATAGTTTCTTGCTATTTCCCCTCCTCCTACCTGTTCCACAGCTCCAAATATTTTTGTTATGTTTGTCTCTGGATCTTTTCCATTAATTTCCCTTCTCCTTTTTATTGTCCTATGGTTCAAGACAAATCTGCTCAACCTCATGTTCCCCTGATCCCTTTTCTCACGTCTCACACTGTTTTTCTCACTAACTTTGCTCCAGCTGCTTCAGGACCAGTTATGGAGACCTTTACATGTAGCTGCACAAATTCATCCACTGAGTGATTTATTCTACCATCCACCAAGGAAAATGGCTGTTGTTGAAGAGAAAGGATTAGACTGACTGCCACACAGAAGAAAAATGGGTGTCTGACTCAAGGATTCTGACAGACTACATAAGAAGAGACATCATGACAGAGAGAGAGATAACGTGGGGGGAGCAGGGAGAGATTAATGCTGAATAAACCTGCAATTCTCTACTTGGATTAATTTTTTTTTTTTCCTGGCCAAACTCCATCAAATCTCTGGTTTATCTTGTATCTGTCCTTAACCTGTGTTTATTATCTGACTGAGTGCACCAGAGAAGAGAGACTTGGAAGTCCCCAGATTGGTCTGGTACTTCCATGTGTCAGGTTTTTTATCATCCTTCTTATCTACACAAACTCTTTCCCTCTGATCTAATATCATGTTACTTTAGGTTTTATCCTTCTTTAAAAAAAAAAAACCCACAAAACTTCACTGATACCTTCTGAAGTCTGTAAATTCTAAAGAAACATTGTGGCAAGTTTTCAAAGTGGCATGTTTTGCACATCCCATTAATTTGTAATATTTATAAACAGAATTTTTATTGTTTTGGTGATGGGCAAGGTGACTCAAAATCAGAAGCTAAACAATTTATTAACCCCGTCCCCTGCTGCAAACCAAACAAAACCCAAACCAAAACCCAAAACAGCAAAAAAACCCCAAACCCTGCTAGCTAATAGTTCTGTCTTGTGTTCATTGATATCTTCTTAAGAGTTTAGCCTAAGATTTTGGTAGAGGTCCAAAAGTCAAAAACAATTTTGAAAAGGCACAGTGGATCTGGGGGCATATATACATTAAGTGCATAACACATTGCATCACTAGGAAAGATATTAGGTTTTGGCAGTTCCACTAAAATTAAATTATTATTTACTTCAGCCAGCATTTCAATAATGTTAAGACATCTGTTTGATTTTTAATAACATTTTGATAGTAACATTAATTTTAGTTTAATTGATTAATGGATCAATGTAACAAGCTATTGACTAATGTAGAAGATTATAATTATACATTGTAGCGTAATAATGCTGAAACCATGGTCAGCAGACCACTGAAATTTTGGGAATTTGGTAACACTTTTCTGGGGACTGCAAAAGGAGATATGACCAAGTTTATAAGTGTTATATAATAGTTTATGAATGTAATATTTCTAAAGGCACCTCAGCTCTGATGGAAATGTTTTATTTGTTCATAGTTTAAAATGCAAAAAACTATTGTTCTGTTGCAAAGCAAAACTAATTCAAGTCATGAAACACGTAGAATACGTGCTCATTGTAAACCATTCTGACTTCATGATAGATGAATCTACTACTAAATGCATTTATTGAATGATACAATGTAATATTGCTGTTTTTTTTTTTCTATAGCAAGTGCTACCTAAACAACTCCAGACACCATGTAATCACTCACTATTTTTCCTTTAATTTAATACATAACACTAGGAGCTGACTTGCTGAAATAGCTTATGCACTTGAAATATTATGTTTAGAAACTAGTATGAGTCCCTTATAATATTTTCCATATATAAAAGGGACCCTCTTCTGTTCTGAGTTCATTATAAAGTTTGATTGAAACAAAAATGATTGACAGCAACTTATGAAAATATTGCAGAAGGTGCAAAGCAAAAGTATTCAGAAATTTAAAGTGAATATTTTTATTTCATGGTCATATATGTGATCATATATGAGAAAAGAAAATGGAAAAATAAAGGACTTCTCTCTGCCTTTTAATATTTTAATGGTTGTATTTGGTTATTTCTCACTATTTAAGAAACCTGCATTGGGAATTTGGAGAAAAGGATGAGGAAACAGAGATAGTTGTAATGGATCATATAGTCCATCCAATTAGATGAATACTCTGTCAGGTCATTGCTCATTGCTTTGGAAGGAGCAGGAAAAATAGAAATCAAGCAATGATAAACACTCCTGTGATCAGAAGCTAGGAAATAGATGGGCTTCCAAGTCCAAATCATTAAGAAGCTGACATGCATACCGAAGAATGAAAGTGCATATCCTCTGCAAAAATATTCTTTAAAATTGTTCCTATAAAAATATTACAGAAATGTCTCCTCTCTTTTATTATCTTACTCTTTATAAATGTTACAATAAATTCTGCACTCCAATTTGTGCTGTGAGAAATTTTAAGTTATCCTTGTTCATGAGTGTGACTCAATTCAGTGTCATAACACAGAACCAGTCTTTCTCCCCGCCACTATCTTCTTCACTGCACCAACTTTGTCCTTCACTGGACTATTTGCTGAGGTGCTTCTGTATATGAAGTTAGTGGAAATCTTTGCACTTCTTTTGTCTTGCTAAGCTTTTTTCCAACTCAAAGTGGCAAAAATAACTTTGAAATAAATTAAGGAAGAATGAAGGAAAAGCAAGAGCACATTCAAAAACGGCAGGAAAAGGAAACTGAAGGCAGTGAGAATGCAGGACCAAGACTAACAGCAGTTAGATTGGTTTAGGATATTTTGGAAGCATAACCTGAGTGGAGACATTGAGGTGTTGAGACATACATTGTAATTTCAAAATTAGGCCTGATTTCTTTCCCCACAGGATCGGAAAGAAACATTACAGCTTTATTGGGAACAGTTAGATCATTTCGTTAATGAGTTATGGTTATATAGGCACTATCGCCATGAAACAGGATAGAGTTATATACAAGAATACATGTGTTAAAACTGAGGAAAGGGATCTCCAGAGTAAGTGAAGCTTTTGTAAGTAAAGGGAGGATACAGGCTGGGAATACTGAGTATATGTAAATTATAATACAGGATGATAACTGTTTGATAAATAACGCTTGTTTATACTCTTTTTCTTTCTAAACTGCATCTATTTTATGACAGGAATTAAGAGAACAAAAATATCAGAGGAAGTTATGGACAAGATTTATCCTCCATCCAGCATTACCACATACCAAAGGATGGGATTTCAGCCATGAAACATACTGGTAAAATCATTATTTGTCTGTGTCTGACATGATGCTGTAAATATCTTTAGCTGCTCTAAAACCACACCGTGGGCTATTCCAAGGAAACATTGCCCTGCTAGAATTTGACAAACATTCTCCTATGTTCCCTTTCTGACAAGTCTTTGCTGTGTTGGCAAGGTAAGGTAAACCACAGGTACAGCTTTGGTTGTGCAGCATCACACTTGTGTTAGAAAAGGATAAAGTTTTTCCTAGAGTTTAGTGACCAGGATCTGACATAAGTAACTTCACTGAGAGCTTCAACTAGAAGTAAATGAACTTTAATGGCAAGTTTCTTTTCCATCAACAATAAACTCCTTCTCCATCCCTCTCTGCCCCTTTTATTTTGGTTTGGCCTCTACTACCATTTGTTCCTTCTCCTTTCTTCTTTCTATTCGTATTATTGTGACTTAGTTTAATACAATTTTGAGAATCCTTTTTTCTGCAACTGTTATCGTTATGTTTTCTCCTTTCATCTTTAGTGTCATCTCTATGGAGGAGCAAATTCATTATGTGTAAGATGCACTCTCAGCAGTATTGGACTCACAACTGCAATATTCCAATTTAATAATCACCTTTCTTCTCCTGCTCAGCAAGAAGTATCAGCTGAGTGTAATAGCTTATCCTGGACTAGGACATAGCATTCAGACTGACATCTTATATCAGATTATGTATCTCTGTGCATTATGTATGTATGTGTACATGTGTATTATGTATATACGCACAAGAATTACATTAGATTTTTTCAGAACCACTCCATACTAGTAACTATTTTTTCCACTGTTTCCTAAAACCATTTCTGAGTTATTGCTTTTGACTGTTCCTTATTTATTGCTAAGAAATTGTGAACGTCAGCCCTCCATGTCCCAAATATCTTCCTTATTTTTCTGAAAATACTCTGTTGTAGTAAGATTCCAAACCATCACACAACTTAAAACATATCAGAATAGCAAATATCATATTTTTGTCACATTCCCTCTGTGCTCAGAGCATTTAATCAGTTGTGGCTTCTTGTAACAGGTGTATCTGAGTTATAAGTTCTGTGTTACTACCCTCAAAATAGAACTTGCTCATCCTATGAGTAAGATGAGAAATAATATTGTTGGGTTTAAGTGGTTATTTATATGGGTAATTACCAACAAGATGCAGAAGGGCAGAACAACAGAATGTTTAAAGGTTTTGTATAAGATATATATTTAGAATAAGACTGATTGGGAAGCACAGAAAAACTGTAAGGTCAAATTTTTTATGATGTTTTAATGGAGGTATCCACACAATAATGTAAATCTGTGTGTTTGATTTTTAAAACAGACTAATTTGTTTTGTGATGCTTACTTATGTAACACATATCATCAATATCCTTACCATGAGGAAAATAATTAATACAGATTGCTGGCTGAGCTTAGTAAAACCCTTTAGCATATTTGTGCAATTTAGGGCTCTTTGAATTACAACCACAGTTCCTACACAGCAGTGTAGATGTCATGAAGTGGATGGTTTTTGTTTGTTTTTCTTCTCATTGCAAATGAGAAAGCTGCAAGCTTAACAATTTTGGCATTTGTTGTGGTTACAGAACATACCAGAGAAGCTGAAAAAGAAGAATGAAGGAATAACTAAAAATGGCTGTTGGCTTTAACAATCAGTTGTAAGAGAATTTTTTTTTTTTTTAAGGGAAATGAGAGGAGAGGAAAGGAAAGGAGAAGGAAATGAAATGAGATGAAATGAAATGAAATGAAATGAAGGAAAGGAAAGGAAAGGAAAGGAAAGGAAAGGAAAGGAAAGGAAAGGAAAGGAAAGGAAAGGAAAGGAAAGGAAAGGAAAGGAAAGGAAAGGAAAGGAAAGGGGAAAAGATTTCCTTTTTTAAAGGAAAAGCAAAACTTTCTTAAGAGTTTATAGCTGACTACTGTATAGTAAAGCTGTTCCACAAGTAATAATAATACTAAAAATAAACATAATGGCTTGAATAGCTTTTTTAAACAAACTTTACTGAAAAGATAACTTCTTGTAGTGGGAGCAAAATTATATGGAAGGTCACTCCCAGACAGCAAGATGGCTGCACTAATTTCCCTGCTACCAAAAGGTATAATTTAACACCACTCTAATCAGTTTCTGCTGGATTAATATCTCACAAAAAGAAGCTTTATTTCCAAATAAGCTTCCAGAATGTTTGGGAATTTTTCCAGTAAATGCAATGGATTCAATGCTACATGACAGAATCTGCAAAAAACTAACAAAAAATATGCAGTTAACTAGCTGGGAGCTAATGCACTTAAAGACAATGAAAGATTGCCTTCAGTGAGAGTCTGACTATACTTGCAGATTCCAGAAAAAAACTTTATGTGAAAGATAATTATTGGTATAATAAATAGTCTACAAAAGAGTATTTTGAAGTGTTCTGTTTGGGAAGGTTAACACACCAAATATCAGGGACCTAACTAACACTTTAGAGAGCGGTTGATATTAGGTAAACCACTTTGATATTAATAAGAAGGAAATGATATTAGGTTCCTCATATTTGGACAGCATAAGTCTTTCTTAAGTATATAGAACAATAAAAATGAAAAAAACCTAATGATCAAAATTAATCCAGGGCAAAACTCTGGTTTTGATTGGTGACCTTTGGGGGTTTGTTTTAATGCTGCTGCTGTTGTTGATTTTGGATTTTTTTGTGTGTTTGTTTCCTAAGTTAAAATTATTTTAATTTTTCACTATCTTAGAGGAATGATTATGTTTAGTATATGTTCTTGGTTGTTCTTGAACTGCATTATGACTGACATAGCAATTGATAAAAGTCCTTTTTTTCCACAGAAGTAATTTTTTCAAAGTTATAAAGAGTATCATTCCACTCAATGTGAATGGATTTTTTTGTTAGGATTGTTGTTAGTTGCTTGGCCTTTCTGTTTGTTTTATTTTGTGCTTGGTCTGTGTATTTTAAGAAATAAAATGGTAAGATATTGCTTTGAGTACTTCAGAACAGATTTATGGTTTTCACTCTGAAACATCTCTTTCCTTTGATCATTAATGTGGTCACTTCATTCAGCATAGACAAGAAATATTATTGAGGAAAAAAAATAGATCAATATGAATATAATTTTTTTTTTTATAGTATGTAGCTTCTGTTCTGATATCTGTTTCATACAGATTGCAGTTCTGGGTGGCAGAAAATTGTTGGTATTTAGTAACAGAAAGTATAACAAATATATATATATATATTCCACTCATCAGAAAATATCTGGCTTGGACCTCAAGAAACATTTGGGATGAGATTTTGATTCTCTGGGGAGATAAAGACCTTCTTCAATCCCCCAGCACAAAACAAGTGGAAATATATTTTTAAAAGTATAGCCAACTGATCAGATATTAATTTATTAACTTCTTTTCACTACTTATTAAGGTTATCATTAAGCATAACTATTCACCTTTTTAAGGAACAGTTTTGTGGATTTAGTTTCTACAGCACTTATTAGTTAAAACTGGGGCAGATTGAAGTCTAATGAGGAGGAAGCATATTGTACAGAGACTTTTTATATGCTGGTTAGGAGCTGCCAGAGTAATTTATATACAATTTTATTAAAATGTGTTATAAAGCCATCTGGTGAATGTTGTTTGTAGTTTTATATGGCCTCAAAGACCTTCCAGCTTTTACTCTAAGTTATCTCATTTACAAAGCTGTTAGGTAATTGTTCCATAAGTGCAAAGCTCTCTCTCTCTCTCTTTCTCTTTCCCTCTTGCCTTTTGCTAGATGTTAAGATTGGAGGATTATTCTTACCAGGTATATATGGTAGGGGTTTTTTTACGATACTACAAGAAGGCATAGGTTGTAATTTCATTTCTGTTGTTATGTGACCTTTTTGCAGTTTTAGTTAAAAGCTGTATTTCGTTCTGAAAGTGTCTGGAACAAACATGAACATAATGAAAAGGAAGAGGACCAGTGGCAGAATTCGCAGATACATGCTTGAGAATTTGAAAAAATGGTAAAAATGAACCTAGGTGCTGCGTTTCAAATAGATTGAGTGGAAGCAATGAAGATGTTAGGGAAAACAGAGAGGAAGATAATATAATAAGGGGAGAAATGTTAAAGATTTGCTAGGAGTTTTTGATGTCTGTAGGAATAAAATTGACTTTACGTTTCAGAACAGGTAATAAACTTAAATGAACTATAAAAACAAATATGTATTTCCTTTATATGCTAAGTTTCTAATTTATTATTGTTCATTGAATTGCAGTATCTCCACGGAACTGTAGGATTATTCAGGTTGGAAGGGACCCCAGGACGTCTTTAGTCAAATTCTCAAAGCACTGTCTAAATTGAATTCAGATCAGGTCGCTTAGGCTTTTGTCTAGCTGGGTGTTGAAAACCTCCCAGGAGGAAGATTCCACAACCTTGTTGGGTATCCTGTTTCAGTGCTTAATTATCCCATCAGTGATTTTTTTTGTTTTTTCTCCTATATCCATTTGGAAACTCCCATTTCAATTTATGATGTATCAATGATTGTGTCTTGTTTGCATGCTGTACAAGTTCAGTAAAAAGTCTGGCTATGCCTTCTTGTGGCAATCTCCTCTTAGGTACTGGAAGTTAGCTATTATGTCTCCCCCACAAAGTTTTCTCATTTCCACACTAATAATCCCAGTTCCCTCAGTTTCTCCTCACACAGGTTGTGTTCTCCATCCTTTGACCATCTGGGTGGCCCTTTGCTGAACTCAATCAAGTTTATCAATATATTTCTGGTACTGGGTGGCCCAGAGCTGGTCACAGTGCTCCAGATATCATCTAATGAAGGTAGAATAGAGGGGAGTAATAATTTGCCTTAATCTTTTGCCTATGCTCCAGTCAGTCTCTAGACCATGCCGAGGCAAAGCAGTTAGTCTGCTCCTCGTGTAGTACTGTACATCTGTTGAATTACATGAGGTTCCTGTTGGACCATTTCTGTACCGAGTTTAGGATCCTCTGAAAGACCCTCTGCCCTCCAGCATGTCAAGCGCACTCCTCTCCCTGCCCAGTCTGATGTCATCTGCAACCTTGATGAGGGCATGTTCTGTCCTCTCCTCCAGGTCACTGATAAACAGGATAGGTTACAGGATAGACCCTTGCTACCCTGCAGGATAGAGGAACTGCACTTCTAACCAAATTTCACGTGGAGTATGAAAAATTAACCACTATTCTTTAAGCCTGACAACCCAGCCAGTTTCATTACATCTAGTAGTCCATCTACCCCTTTCCCATCTAGTGTCATCTTGATTGTAATGTCAAAACTCAGATACAAGGATGCTGTGGGAGACTGTGAAAAAAGTTCTGCTGTAGTCAAGGTAGGTGACATCTGCTACTCTTACCCTTGGTCAAACCAAGCTGGCTAGTCCCAATCACTTTCTTCTTCTTTTTCACAGGCCCAGAAATCATTAGCAACAGGACTTGTGCCATGTGTTTCCCAGGGACTGCAGTGAAGCAGACTGGACTGTAACTCCCTGAATTGCCTTTCTTGCCCTTTTTAAAAATTACTTCAACATTTGCCACACATCTTTTAGTAGTGGTTATTTCAGGCACAAGTAAACAGCTAGGAGTTGCTATTCATATAACAAGCAAAATTAAGTTAAATATTAAGCAAGTTAATATTCCTAATTTCTTATTAGGCCAACCAACAGAGCTGGTAATAACAGACAAGCTCCAGGTTTGTTTATTTAAAAGCTTGTCTGATTATATGAGCTGATCAGAAGTTATTACTTCTTCCTGTAAAAGTGACCTAGAAAGAGTCCCAAGATTTTAAATCATAAAAATCATTCTGTGCACCAGACTCACTGCATTTTTATAAATGCAATGGTTTGTTTCAATGACTACATATGTGAAACAAAGATATGCAACTGAATTTAAGTACATTCTAAAATATCTGTTCTTGTTTTACTTTTTTGAAAATTATTTCAATTTGAAACATTATTCCTACTAGATTTTATGCATACAGAAAGTTGGCAGCACTGGAATACAAACTTTTTCTCATCAATAAGGTATGCATAACATGAAAATACAAAGAAGTTGGACTACATTCTCAAACCAATTTAAACTTTTTACATTTGTCAGTGATAAAGTTATTCCCATTATCCTCTCTGAAGCTGTGAAATCTTATCCTCAACTATATCTGCCATTAGTAGAAGACAACAATGAGCTTTTCCTAGGAACATCAGCAAATAAAATATTCTGAATGCTTTTTGCTATACCCACTTACTTATGTAAACAAGTAAAGCCTACTCATTTAACAGACAGTTTCACATATCTCAGACATTTGAGATTAATGAACTAGTTCTGTTCAGGGATAAGTATCTGAATTCTATCCACCTCAATTTCATGTGATGTAGTTGCAATTTAAATGACTCAGATCCTTTGTAAATAAATCAATCCGCACTGTGTACAACTCTGACTGACTCTATGGTGCAATGTTATTTCCCCCTCGTAAGAAAACAGGCTATTTCATTATCTTGCTGCTTATGCTAAAGAGAGTAAAAGAGTAATAAATAAAAAAGTAATAACTGTAAGTTAGAAACATCTAAGTGAAAGGAAAAAGCCTGTGATACTAGGAGTCCTGAAACCAGCAAAACAAAGCTTGTGACTGGGACTCTGCTAACATACATAGTCATATGCCTGGCTAGCAAGATAACTACCAAAGTAGCTGATGTGTATGGCCTCCTTGGAGAGAGGGGAATGTGGTAGACCCTGTGAATATTACAGAATATATGGTAAAGGTTCTTTTTCTTACACGTGATTTAAAGATGTTCAAAATAATCATAAAAGTAGTTAGCTAGGAGTTAGATATTTCCTACAAATACCAATCTGTAGATATTGAATTATATATCTGCCCTAACTGTCCTGGAGAAGCTCTGAATAAGAAAGATAACTTCCTCCTCCACAGTAAAACCCTCTGTCTGTAGCTGTTAGCCCCTCCAGTGAGCTTTCCTGTCCCTGAAAAGGCTTTAGTGGTCCTACTCAGGATCCAGGCCCAGCTCTGATATGGCTCAGCTGTGTAACCTTACTCGGGCTGCTTAAAAAGAGCTCTGAGAGAAGTCTACAGAGAGATAAGAAAGGTAAAATTGCAGCGAGAGGTAGGATGTTTTTGAGACAGGGCTGTCTGTTGCCGAGGAAGTCAAGAGAAGAAACAACAGAGGTAGGTACAAGATCCTACAGGAAAAGTAAGAAAAAAATGGGGACATGAACTGAGCTGGCAGCGTGGCACAGAGCTCATCTGGAGTCACTGGCTGAGCATCAGCCATAGGTGTCAATGGAGCCGGCAGCAAACGCAGCTCTGCAAGGTGGAGGGTCCGCTCCCGGGGCGCAGAGGCTGATCCTGACCCTGCTGACCCCCCCTGCCTGCCCAGCCACGACTCTCTGGGTGCTGCCTCAGGGCTGATGAATGCGCAGGCTCCTAGCCTGACAGCTAAACCCCAGCTGCCTTTTGTCTGCCTGAGCCAAGAAACAATTGCTTCATACTTTGAAGATGTATGTATACTGCTCACAGAGTCTCTGTATGCCCAGTTAAAGATTTCTGAAGAAGCAGACCCAGAAGAGGATCAGTAACGGCACCTGGCTGCTGCTAAGTAATCCCTGAGCATCTAGTTTTATCAAACTGGTCAACTGAATTGACATTAAAAGGAGTTCATTGCAAAGGACAAGAAGGAGAAGGAAGTCCACATATCATTATGATATCTGGTACAAAAACAAGTTAAGGGCGTGGACTCACTTAACACTTAGCTAAGAAAGTTTCAGTACTGAATATAAACTGGAACTGTTCTTATTGCCTTATTTTTCTCTTTAGGTTTGCAATTAAGTACTCTACTTTCTGTTTTAAATAAAAATTTGCAATAACTTTCTTGGCCTAAAATACCTGCTATTAAATGTGCATTTTGAAAAAGCAGAAAACTTGAGGTTTATGCTTCATATGTGGACGTATTCTGGCCAACCAGCTCCATTGCAGAGGCTACTCAAATACAGGAGGCCTGTATGTGGCATCTCTAACCCTCAAAAATCAGTTTTTACCTCAAAACTGTAACTGTCTTTTAAAATGACACATGTGTAAAAGTAATATCTCAAATAATATCTCAGAAAAACTTTTTCTGGACTGGTTTGTATAAAAAAAAGTACCAAAAAGGTGTGTTTTTCATCAGTACTTTAAAATTCAGTTAAAACTGGATCTGTGGTCTGCAGTGATTCTCAGGCATTATATTCAGGTCTTCTGAACAACTGCGCAGATATCTTGGAAAAAATTGTGCAGATCTTTGCTTTGTCTACATACCGAGCAGCCCAGGGCTCTGAATTCTGGTATGACAGCCAGGAGCCTAATCTTTGGATTTGGCATTTACAGATTTAGCATTAGAGAATTTATCAGTTTCCCACAAGAAGTCTATGGCAGAGGACAGAACTTGGATCAGTTTCTCAAATTCCAGCCTAGCTTCCCTCTCTGTAACATTTGCCTTCTCTCCTATTATACAATGCCTAATTCAAGCAGGCACATTCCCTCTTAACATGGAATTGAGAAGGGTAGAGGTTATTCAGAGGCTCTCTGCATCATGATTAACTTTATCTAATATAGTTCATATTCTGTTTGTTACATAATAAGAAATAAAATTGGCATTTGTCATGTAACAGAAGGCGTAGCATAGTTTAAACAGCATGCTCTGAGAACTGAAAGTGTTTTTCTTTGACTTGAAAAAGCAGTCAAACTGTTGTCAATGATACCTGTTTCCTGTGTACTGTCATTTCAATAATGCATGAAAATATTCATACTTTGAAATACTGAAATAAAGGCAGCTGCAAGCATTCTTACATATCTGAAGAAGATTACAGTTTGCTGCCTGCATATACAATAGTTACAGAATTTAAAACCTATATTAAAATATTTGCTGTCCATTTGAGTATATTTAACATCTTTTCTGATTGTGTATGCATAGACAAAACAAAAATAGCTTTCTATCATAACTGTCCTAAAAGTACATACTAGGTTTAAGTACTGCCTCTTTCTGGAAGCTAATTTGCCAGCAGTATCCAAGGAAACTTTCATGCTGTCACAATTTTTTTCATACGAAATCACTGTGATTGCACTTGATTGGAACCCTCAAATGTTTTTAGAGACAATTTTAAATGTATAATTTTTGCCCTTTTAAGCTGTCAGGCAATGGGGTTTTTTCCATCTCTTTAAAGTTCTTCTGGGAAATATTTCTACAGTAATAAAATTCCACCTTTCCCCCAGACCTTGTAAATGATGAGTACACAAGCATGACACCAGGTTTGAAGTCAGACATCACAGTATTTGATTCATCTCTTGTTCAGTTCCTTAGTCTGGAATGATGCTGATGTTTTCTTCCCTTTCAGAAATCTGGTATGTGCTGTCATATTCACTTGCAATTAATACATGTCTGTTACAGTCCAATGGCTTTAAGAATTGCAAACCTTCAAATATTTCTTCAGCTTCTCCTAACCAGGTGTTGCCATGGTATCCAGTCTGGCAGGAAAAAATAGCATAGTCTGCTCTTGTCAGCTATGTTGGTGAGTATTACTGCTTTGTCTTATAGCTCTAATAAACACAGTCATTGCTAAAAACTGTGAGAAATTTGATCATTCCATTAGGGTTAAAAGACGGCACATAACTTGCTTATAATCCTGTAAGTAATTTTACAGCTCTATACCCCTTGCTCATATTTTATAACAGTGAGTAGGCATTCATGGGCAGGATGTATTTTTACTGTACACTAAAGTATCTGATATTGCAGTTAATTTTTAAAGGCAAACAATAAATGAACATGGAAACTCATGAAAACCGCATGTTCTCACCTCAGGGTTGAAATTCTAAATGGACATGAATGAAAGTAAGCTTGCTCCTACACTGGGCTAATAGCGCTTCAGCAAGTGAACTGCTACAAGATAGAAAATATCCAGCCAGAGATTGTTGTTTAGTGACCAGTCCTTCTAAAAATGTGTATTAAGTCCAAGTGTTACTCTGATTAGAAAATATACACTAATATAAATTAGGTATGTTATAAAAAACCTGAAGGGTCTTTTTATTTAAATGATAATCATTTAGATAACGATAAAACTAGCCAGATATTTTTCTGAATGGAAGCTGAGGGGATATATACTTCTTGGGACTTTTTTTGAACTACATTTCAGTTCATTACACCCATATTCTTATGGCAGCTCACATACAAGGGAAAAATTTCTAACTTTTTATTACATTGCAATTTCTCAAAGTAATAAGCTTCCTACTAGCTTCTCAAACAACCATTGAAACTTTTCAGTGGAAGATGTCAATAATTAGACTGAGACAACACTAAATTAGGTAGCTGCTTTTCCTGAAGCTCATTAGATAGATTATCTGGCAATGAAAAGCAGAAGTGAACAGAAAAACTTTACTAGGGTATTGAAAATTAAGTCATGGAAATGTAAGACTAAGCCTACTTGTCTAATGTGTTTTAGAAATGTTCTTAGCAGATACCATTCAATATTATTTCAAATATTATAGTATAAAGATAACATTTACTGAATTGCCAACTAAAATTTTGCAAGTAAAGGAAAATTTTTGTCTTGAGTGTAGAAAATCTTGTATCTAATTTTACCAATAGAGGAAGCAAAAGTGCACATCTTTATACACTATAGTCTAAATCACCTAGAGAAGAGTGGACACTGGCCGAGACTGTAAGGTGACTTCTTTTTAGTAACAGAATAAAAAAAGAAACAGAAGGGATGGAAATGTAAAATAGGATATTATATTAAATTTCAATGGAGCCCTAATCTACATTTTCCCACCCTTGATTATCAGGCCAATTTGATACATATACCAGAGGCTTTAATTACTGGTCTGCATTTAGGATGTCAAGTTGTTGGATTACAAATGTGCTGCTTGGCAAATACAGACATGGTTGTTAAGCACATGGAAAATTTGCATCTGAAAAATAAACTATCACCTGTAGATCCTGTTGTGAGTAAACAAAAGCTTTGAAAATTAGATATGAAACAATGAAGATATTTATTTTTATGTATTCAGAAGAGTGGCACGTTTGAAAGATGGCTGTGAGTAAATATGACATTCTTTTTCAAATTGCTGTCTTATACGACTTCAGTTAAATGAGTCAGGGCTACTGGGTGACTTAAATCTGCAACATTAGCTGCATACCTTTAAACATTAAATTATCATCTGATACAAACACTACAACCCAATTTATGTCAATGTATTAATTGTCATAATTATTCAGACATATTTCAGAATTTGTACTTCTTTATTGCTCATCTGATGAATAATTTAAAATGTCATTGTGACTTTTAGTCATGCTTACATAAATTTTCAGAATTTATTTTTCTTTATATTTTTCATTCACCATTTCTATTATTAGTATAATTATTACATCATTTGATCTTTGTTAGAGAGGTGTAAGCAAAAATTTAAGTCTAATGTCTAGAGGAGAATATTTAAGAACAGCCTGAATTTTATGCATTGACTAAAATAGTGCTACTAATACATTTAAAACTCAGCACTTCTAGATTCACTGTTGAATCGTCCTTTTGGAGAGCTGTACAGCCATAAAGATTTATAGCTGGGAGAAAGAAAATTCCATATAATATGGAGAAAAACTAAATGAATAAAAACTGAACATCCTTGAAAACAACTCTTAGGTTGAAAAGTCATCATAATCTGAAAAATTGCGAATACTTATGAAGGGTCATTTTCAAAGAAAGATTAGATACCTAATGCAAAATTTAAGTAGATGTTAAGAGTCCAGCTTCAAGCTTATAATTCTCCTTTCTCTACTTTTCTTCCCCTTTGGAGCCATCAAAGCCCACTACGTGCTTTATTTTGACCTGAATTTCATTATAAATTTTAAGTATTGCAGCACTCACCATTCAGTCTGAACAATTGTTAATTTCATTTCCTCCACAGTTAGATAGTGACTGATCAAGGTCAGGAGGAGTGGAGGAGAAGAGAGGTGGAAGATAAGCTTAAAAATTGAAAGATTTGGAAATGAGTGCCTAAGGTCAGCCTGAATTTCATTCCGGCATAAATTTTTGAGTGCTCATGAGTTTCTGCATAAGTTCTTACAAGCTTTTTCTTAGAAGCCTGATCAGTTATTTTGATAGTTATCTGTGGATTTAAGAACATATCTTTAAGGACCAAGATAGAAGAGTTTAAAATTTCCTCCTGTGCCAGAGGTTCAGTACTACATCAGAAAGGCCACAGAAGTCTCCATACTGACCATGTTTTAATTTTACTTTTTTTTCTGTGACAGAGTAGAAAGAAGTTGTAGGTGATTCTAAATTACTGGCATACAAAAGAAATCTCTCTGGACTCAAATGATTTGAAATTGTATGACTTGATACAGAAGGCTTTTGGAACTATGGTAGTACAAATTGAATTATTGTCTCTTCCAGTCAATAGTTGATGAAAAGTTAATGTTTCTTTTCTATTGCAAATGTATATTGTACCTTGCTGGGCTTTGAATACTCTAATCCTATAAATATTTTTTCTTGCTTTTGTATTGCAAGCATTTATTTAGATTTAGATCTTAGCATAAAGATTCATAAAGTACTTAGGCCAGCTATTAATGAGGAAAATCTTCCTCTTTTATGACTTCATTTTGATTTTCCTGATGTCATTTAAGTTTGTCAGGTGAATGTTTAGAAAGGTTGTATTGAAAAGAAAATGACTTGTTATACTGGACCAGAGGGCGCCCTGGTCCAGCTACCTGCGTGTATTAATCAATTAAATGGACAGGAAGCTGTGGGTATCTCATAATTATCAAAATAAAATAATGCCTCCAACAAGTACAATCATCTGAACTGGCTATCAGTTAGTGGAAGATGCATGTGAACAATGTCCTTTATTATAATGATCTCAATAGCACTGTGGGGTTGCCTGATTTGGGGTTGTTTGCTGTGCTTTACTGAGTTTCAACACTTTGTGAGAATACATCAATACATGTGACTGAGGCATGCAGCAAAGTAGATAAGAAGTGAACAAAAGTTTCTCAAATTAAGAGATACTTGGTGAAGGTAAGTATTAGGTGACCCAATGATAATGGGTGGTTGATTGTTTCCACTGAGTGGAAAAAGTAGCTTGTTATAGAACTCTACTAATGGTAAGTTGGCCATTTTGCTGTGGGCAGAACTTTGTAACAGAGTAGATTGAACTGACTTATCTAATGCACATTAGTTCCTATCCTTCCTCCAGAACCTAAAGAAACAAATTACATTAGTATCATGGGGAATGCTGGTATGACAAAGGGCATATCTTTTTAAGTTTTCAAATATTGCATATCCTGGGTTTTTTAGTACAATATATTTCCTTTGTCTGGAAGAGAAGAGGGGAACTGTACCTGTCCTGCATCATTAATTTCTGGTTGCTGGAGTGACACATTACCTGTATATCCTCCACATCTTTCATGCTGAAGATAGGAGAAATAGAATAGTGACTTCGGCATTATTGTTCAACCACGGTATAACAAATTTAAATCCTATTTCTGATCAATTATAGATTTAATGTTCCACTCCATGCATCGAAACAGTTCACTTCCTTCTTAGTAATTTTAGGGTTTTTTCCTCAGCATTGTATTCACTAGTATTTTAGATGGTGAAATCCTTGAAACAAAACCTGTTTTTTGTACAGAGGGCCATCAGAGGCCTGAAAGCAAAAAATAATATTAGCCATTCTTCTGTTATTTTCCAGTTCAGCATGACACTATTTTCATGAAACAGTGGCCTGCTCCAGTTCATTCATATGCAACAGCAGCAGAATAATAACAGTACACAATGTTATTCACAAGCACATGCACATCCATAACCCTATCATTTTCTTTCAGTGATAAAAGAGTTAAAGAAATGTAGAACAAGAATACAACTGAAACTACACAATAAAATGAAAACTAAATAGAAGAAAAAGCTTTACATTTTTTGAATGATCATTTGACTGTGATAGTCTTCTGATTAATAAGATAAATAACTAGAAGTACAGAAGTATAGCAAAGGATATTCGATCCTTTTCTATCAGCTAAATTAGATGATGAGCTTATGAAAATGAAGATGTACATGAAGCGCTGAACCTAATCAGGCCCAAGAAGGATCATTTTTCTCCTGCGTTTTGCAACAAGATTAGAATTTTTAATGATTCATTTTGGTGGAGCTTCTAAATTGCAGAAAGCAAAAGAGAGCTTTCTTCGTTTTAGGAGTATTCACAGCTCCATGAACTCTTTAGGTTTATCCTTAAACTAAGGTGTGATTTTCAAGGAACTAGCAAATAAGAGTTTTCATCCATTAAATGAGAAAATAGTTCAACTTCTTTTTAAAATGGACTAAACTGCAATAAGTTTAGAAACAGAGTTTATCCTTCATCTTCTGTTGTGAGTCAGAGAGAAACCTAATTTTTTTTTTTTTAAGGCTTAGGTTGTGTCATTTGTACGATTTCTTGGCTTAGAAGAATTTTTCAGTGCAGATTTTGCTCTGCAAGTTTTAGTCTATCTTATGTAAAGCTGTTCTTGAATCTTCACGCAACAAGTGTAAATCCACTGAATTTTCTAATCTATTGACTCATGGTCTAATTAGCTGAACTGAATTTTATTTTTTTCATAATGAGATATAAGTCAAATTTAATGAAGAAACAAACACCCCATATTTTCCTTTGCTCCAGATTGAGACTGGAATAACTGAATGTTTTACTCAATTAATAATATTCACTCTTGGTATTATTTAGTTCAATCAATACTACTGCTGTTTCCTGTGCCTTCCACACCTGTAAGTCTGGGGGATACAAATTTGGGAGATGCAATTACTGTTTTATTTTAAAATAGTGAAGACCAAGTTATTTAAGAGATTTGCAATAAGAAACCCTTCATTTTTTGTCACATGAACCACATTTAAAATGACTAGAGGAAGTTATTTAAAGCTTTGTGGAAATAGACAGTGTTCTGAAATAAAGTTTATGTATTATAAAACTCACTATAAATGTAACGACAACAGGAAATTAGCCATCCACTCATCCTTGTATAATCCTTTCCTCAGGTCTGGGTTTCTGTACACTGTGTGCCTTTGTATTAGCTTTGTGTGGCAAGGTTTTGGTAGCGGGGGGGGGGGGGTTACAGGGGTGGCTTCTGTAAGAAGCTGCTGGAAGCTTCCCCTGTGTCCGACAGAGCCAATGCCAGCCGGCTCCAAGACGGACCCGCCGCCGGCCAAGGCTGAGCCAATCAGTGATAGTGGTAACGCCTCTATGATAACATATTTAAGAAGGGAAAAAGTTGGGACAGACAGAAAACGGCAGGCAGAGAGAGGAGTGAGAACATGTAAGAGAAACAACCCTGCGGACACCAAGGTCAGTGCAGAAGGAGGGGGAGGAGGTGCTCCAGGCGCCGGAGCAGAGATTCCCCTGCAGCCCGTGGGGAAGACCATGGTGAGGCAGGCTGTCCCCCTGCAGCCCAGGGAGGTCCGTGGTGGAGCAGATATCCACCTGCAGCCCGGGGAGGACCCTACGCTGGAGCAGGTGGGTTCCTGAAGGAGGCTGTGACCCCGTGGGAAGCCTGCGCTGGAGCAGGCTCCTGGCAGGACCTGTGTCCCCGTGGAGAGAGGAGCCCACGCTGGAGCAGGTTTTCTGGCAGGACTTGTGACCCCATGGGGGACTCACGCTGGAGCAGTGTGCTCCTGAAGGACTGCACGCTGTGGAAGGGACCCATGCTGGAGCAGTTGGTGAAGAACTGCAGCCCGTTGGAAGGACCCACGTTGGAGAAGTTCGTGGAGGACTGTCTCCCGTGGGAGGGACCCCACGCTGGAGCAGGGTAAGAGTGTGATGAGTCCTCCCCCTGAGGAGGAAGGAGCGGCAGAAAATAACGTGTGATGAACTGACCTTGAACTCCATCCCCGTCCCCCTGCGCCGCTGGCGGGGGGTTGGTAGAGAATCCAGGAGTGAAGTTGTGCCCGGGAAGAGGGGAGGGGTGGAGGGAAGGTGTTCTGAGATTCGGTTTTATTTTTCAGTATCCTACTCTGGTTGATTTGTAATAAAGTGAGTTAATCTTCCCCAAGCTGACTCTGTTTTGCCTGTGACGGTAACTGGTGAGTGATCTCTCCTGTCCTTATCTCAACCCACAAGCTCTTTGTTATATTTTCTCTCCCCTGTCCAGCTGAGGAGGGGGAGTGATAGAACGGTTTTGGTGGGCACCTGGCGTCCAGCCAGGGTCAACCCACCACAGCCTTGCAAGAAGGGAGGGATTTATAAACTTTGGCCTGACTAGAAACTACAAAGGAGATAACTAAGGCTTTTGGTACTGTCCCTCACAGCATCCTTCTGGACAAGTTGTCCAACTGTGAGATGAGCAAGTACAAAGTACTCTGGATGAAGAACTGCCTGAATGGCAGGGATCAAAGGGTTGCTGGGCTACATCTGACTGGCAGCCAGTCACTAGTGGTGTTCCTCAGGGCTCAGTTCTAGGGCCAGTTCTGTTCAATAGTTTTATCAATGGTCTGGATGCAGGAGTTGAATGTAACCTTAGTAAGTTTGCTGATGATACCAAACTGGGAGGTGCTGTTGAATCTCTGGAGGGACAAGAGGCCTTGCAGAGGGATCTGGATAGATTGGAGCACTGGGCGATCACCAGTTGAAATTTAACAAGATCAAATGCCAGATTCTGCACCTAGGATGGAGTAATGCTGGGCACAAGTGTAAATTGGGAGAGGAGTGACTGGAGAGTTGCCCTGCAGAAAGGGATCTGGGGGTGCTGGTCGACAGCAGGCTCAATATGAGTCAGCCGTGTGCCCCGGCAGCCAAGAGGGCAAACCCCATCCGGGGGTGCAAACACAGCCTAACCAGACGGTCAAAAGAGGGGATTATCCTGCTGTATTCAGCATTGGGGTGGCCTCACCTTGAGCACTGTGTGCAGTTCTGGGCCCCACAATTTAAGAAGGATGTGAAAGTATTCAAATGCGTCCAGAGGAGGGCTACAAAGCTGGTGACAGGACCAGAAGGCATGATGCCCTATGAGGAGTGGCGGAGGACTCTGGGTTTGTCTAGTTTGGAGAAAAGGAGGCTGAGGGGCGACCTCATTGCTCTCTGCAGCTTCCTGAGGAGGAGAAGTGGAGAGGGAGGAGCTGGTCTGTTCTCCCTGGTATCCAGTTGTTAAGGATGCACGACTAACCAAATCCAACAGGTGTTAAAACTCAGATTTATTCTTCAGCAAAAGTTAGTTAGAAGTCCAGTAACATTTTATAAAACCACAGGCTCAATGATGTAAAGAGAATTAATGCTACACGGCTGACTTAGGAATTCCCAAGATTTAAAGTGATGGCTCAAAACGCGCGTATCACTCACCTAAAAGCTGAGGGCTCTCTCCCTCGAGGAGTTACCTCGGGCGGTGCCCCAGCCCGAGGGGGAGTCCCCGACTGCAGACCCGCTGCTCCGCGGAGAACTGATTCCCACATGTCCTCCGGCGGGACCCCGTTTATACCCCTGTTGAATCTGACCTGTGGTCATTTAATTCTATTGGCCAGGAGGGTCACCTCGGTGTACCTGGCCCATCTCGACTGGCCAGTTCAAATTTCAACCTGCAGCCTCCAGGGTTTCCTTCCCCTTCTCCCTTCCTGGAGAAGTTTTGTTTTCTGCTGGCGGGCTGGGGGGGGGAATGTACTGCCACACCAGTGATAGGATGCATGGGAAGGGTTCAAAGATGCATCAGGGGAAGTTCAGACTTGACATTAGGAAGGCTTTCTTTACTGAGAGGGTGGTCAAACACTGGAACTGGTTTCCTAGAGAGGCGGTCCATGCCCCAAGCTTGTCAGTGTTTAAGAGGCATTTGGACAATACCCTTAACGTGTTTTAACTTGGTCAGCCCTGAATTGGTCAGGCAGTTGGACTAGTTGATTCTTGTAGGTCCTTTCCAACTGAAATATTCTGTTGTGTTCTGTTCTATTCTATTCTATTCTATTCTATTCTATTCTATTCTATTCTATTCTATTCTATTCTATTCTAACTGGAAAGGATACATATTTTCCTAATTTAGTTTATTTTATTTTTAATAATATTATCAAATCAACAGAAGGCTTTTCAAATATATTTTAGAAAGAATATGTTTTCTTCAACCAGACAAGGAATAAACTTACATAAACTATCAGTGTAACAACCACACTAATAAGGTGGAATTATAAAGAATATAACATCAGCCAGCTCTTGAGGTGGCATTTTCAGGATCTGGATTTGTGAGTACTTATCTATTTTTCCAAATTTTTAGAGTAATTCCCCCCCCCCCCATCTCTTACACCCTTTTTTATTAGAGTATATAACCATACATAGCTGGGGTGTCTGTGCAAAAGCAATCACTCACCACCTCCCACCAGCATATGGATTCTTAGTCTCCAAGATAAGGCTACTTTGGAAGGCCAAATACCCAGTTAGATGATGTGGAACACCCCTTTGGTCAGTTTGGGTCAGTTGTCCTGGCTGTGTCCCCTCCTAAACTGCTGCCCACTCCTAGCCTACTTGCTGGGGTGGCAGAGTAAGAAACATAGGCGGCCTTGACACTGTGCAAGTGCTGTTCAACAATAACCAAAACATGGGTGTGTTATCAACGCTGTTTTAGTCACAGATCCAAAACACAGCACTCTATGGGCTGTTATGAAGAAAGTTAACTCCATTCCACTACAGTTCCTTAGCTGTCAACTGTTTCTAAAATATTTCAGTGCCATTAAAAATATCCCTAAAACCTCCTTCTCTGTCTTACCCCTTTCTCCCTCAGCCTTATCCAAAAACTTTTTCATAGATCAATGTTGGTCCTTATCACTGTAATTGTGGGGTCCTCCCCATTTGTGTGTGTGTGTGGTGTTGGTTTTGGCTTTTTTTTTTTTTTTTTGCAGGGGGGGAGAGTGCAAATTTCTGTTTCATATTTATAAAGTTATTTCTAGCTTAAATGACTATTTTGCCTAGTCTTATATCGTGCTTGATATAGTAGCTTGACTAAGAAATTGTATTTTTTTTTTGTAAATTCCTTTAACATCAGTCATGATTAAGTCATAAGTCTACCTGTTTTAACTTAACTTGTCAGTTTGGCCATCTACTGTCTAAATTATGATTCATTGGACTAAAACCTGTTCATTCATGCACCTTGCTGAAGCCTTTTGAAACGAAAGGAAATGAACAAGGTTTGCCAGCTCTAAGTAACATCTTATGCAATGCATTACCTAACTGAGGAAGAGGAAGCCAGGTCTCTTTCCACAGGGCGCAAGCATTTTGCAGTGCTTATGCTATTTATGGATTACTAAAAAGATCACAGAGCACACATGGAATTAAATGAATATGTGCTGAGGAAATCCAGATATCCACAACCAAAGTCTGAAAGACTCAAGTATGGATAGACCAAAGTTAAAACGTTACTCCACAGGGCCATAGGGTTCTACTAAAGGATTCTACTAAAATTAACAGAGAAATCAAAGCAAGACCAGATCAAAACTTTTAAAAGTATGCTAAATCACCTCCAGGTCCTGGAGGGAAGGAGGACCCTTCAGAAATCTAGACTTTTCACACACTTTTTGAAGTGGAACACGTGCTGAGACAAAGAAACTGGAGGTTACAAGACTCATCCATCTTTTGTGAAAACCTGCATTCAACTCTAGAGTGATCAGATCTGAACTGAGAATCAGTCCCAAAGGCAACTTTCTGATGTGACTGAAAGTGAAATCAAATCTAAAAATCGCATTGAAATTAAATGATCTCAATCAAAGGTCAGGGTTCTTGTTTGAGTATTGGCCATCAATTCACCTTCTTTATATAGCTCTATGTATCCAGCAGCAAAAGTGGCATCTTCATATACCATATATGTTTTCTTTGGGGAAATTAACATCTGTATTTTAGGCAAAAGAAGAGTGGCCATAAATGAACTGCTAACCCCTAAACCCTGTCTCTCCATCATCACTTGGTGTCTCCATGATTATTCTCTCCTTTAGGAAGTGTCATGACCTATAAAAGGTATCCAACCTGTCTGTGTGTAAAGATGGCAACAGTGCATTTGCAGGATTCACTAATACACAAGGACAAGGAGGTTTTATTTCCTAAGCTTCTTTATTACAGATTGCTATAAATTACTATTAGTAAAACAAGTATACTTATGATTATTTAAAAAAAGCAAGTGTGTATATATATTTCAATAGTTACTGCAATCAGTAGTAGCAGCAATCAATGGTAGCAGCCAAGTCTATTTCAATATTACATATTACTACAAGATAACCATCAGTAAAGGAGCAAATATACTTATGATTAACTACTTATATGCATGCCTATATACATATTATTCAAAGTAGTACAGGTACAGTGCTAATCAAACCACTGCAAGGAGTGGAGCCTCAAAATTGCTCCAGAAGTAGGGCCTCGAAATGGCTTCCTGGAGTGGGGCAAATCAACGATGGACAAAGTCTCACTTTGAAGATGATCCGCATCATGGAGTCTGGAGTCAGCCACATGGCCCTGGTGAGGGTCCAATCTGTCTAGGGGATCTCATAGAAAAGTTGGTGCAGAGGGATTTCTTGAAGAGAGAGAGGCTTCATTTTGGGTAAAAAGCAAGTCATAAAGATAAAGGTGTGTAGGAAACTACCACCTGGAGGAGCCAATAGATGTTGCTAATTTATATTTTTTACTCAGGACAGGCAATAGATGATGTTTTCTATTCTCTCAGACCAATTTTTATTTTTGCAGACTGTTTTTCTGTTCTTTCAGCTAGGACAGCCAATAGCGGTTGTCAATTCCCATTTGTTCAAGATATTTTCCCCTTTTCCAGACTGTTTTCATCTTTCCAGAAGATAACTCTTTAGCAGGGCTTGTTGTGATAGGACAAGGGGTAATGGTTTTAAACTAAAAGCGGGTAGATTTAAACTAGATATAAGGAAGACATTTTTTACAATGAGGGTGGTGAAACACTGGCACAGGTTGCCCAGAGAGGTGGTAGATGCCCCGTCCCTGGAAACATTCAAGATCAGGCTGGATGGGACTCTGAGCTGCCTAATCTAGTTGAAGATGTCCCTGCTCATTGCAAGGGTGGTTGGACTAGATGACGTTTAAAGGTCACTTCCAGCCCAAACTATTCTATGATTCTATAAGTTCCTCTTGCAGCTTCTTGTATTTCTTCTTAACAATGGTATTTCAGGGTTTCTCTGTATTTTAGGTACCCAACTGCACTTCAAAGACGTCAGCTGCGCTTCTTAAGGATGCTTCTAGTACACAGGCTGGGTTTCCAGGCTAGCAGCTCTCTAGTAGTTTCCAGGCTGGCAGGCATCTTCTTCTGTCAGTGTTTTAGCAAACATTTTCTGTCATTATTTTTCCCATTATAACCAAGCCACCTTTACAGCTGCTCCCATCAGGAAGACTCTTTAATTTTGCTAGGGACAGAATTATGCCTAAGGTGACAACCAGTCAGAAAAGTGGTCATAAATGGATACCTAGGGAAGACTCTGGTCTTTGAGATCTTTGAGCCCATACTTCAGCACTCACAAGGCTAGGAATTCCCCAGCACGGCTACCTGTAGTGTGAAGTATTTGCTTTTTTCTTTCATGAACCAGGACCTTACTACCTTCAGTTTAACAATCCTTGTTCCTGTACTTGTAGAAATAGTAAAGATTTAATCCCTATCTGTTCTTTTCCTACTATGTCTGATTTTATAGACCTCTGTCATAATCCTCATCTGTTGTCTTTTTTCCAGGCTGAAGACAACTTTATGATAAGAATATTACACTATTGTTTCTTAAATGGAAGAGGTTTCAGACCTTGGACCATGACAATTACATTTCTCTGAATTTCTTCCAGTTCTTCTATACATTTTTTGATATGCAGAGCTGGAAGTACAGGCCGTATTCAAGATATGAATAAACCAAGGCTATGCTAAACTGCATCATATATTTTCCATTTTTTTCAGTATTTCTTCCCTAATAATTTTGAAAATTTACTTTTTTGACCACTATTGCATAGAGTTGACTGTTTCATACCACTAAGATTTCAATTCTCAGCAATAACAGTTACTTCAGAGCCCATCATATTATTTTTTAAGTTAAGATTATTTTTTGAAAATGTCACTTCATATTTGTCTAGATGTAATTCTATTCCCCAACCACTCAGTCCTTAGTCCTTCTGCAGTTGTTCAAAATCAGCTCTCGTCCCTACTTGTCATCAGCAATCTATTCACTTAATGTTTCACGTCATTTACATGTTGAATGATATAGATTGCAGCCAACTTTGCTGCAGAACTCCTTCCACTGCAAAAACTGACCATTTACTGAAATCTTGCTTTTTTTAATCAACTATTTAAACAACCAGTTACCATTATTCTTATGCCTGGGCTGCCGCCTTAAAAGCCTTTGGTGAGGAACATTGCCAAAATCTGCTTGCAAACCAAGGAAGACTATATAAACCAGATTATCCTTACTCACATACTTGGTGTCCCATTCTAGAAAACCCAAGACTTGTGAGGAAGGACTTCCCTTTGTAAAAGACATGTTCCTCTCCCCAACTATATTTTATTTATACAGCCATCTAGCAATCTTTTCTTTATATTGTAGTGCAAATAAATGACACAAACCCACAAATCAGTGATACATAGTCATCTCAGTTTTGCAGAAATACAGACATTTTCATCAGAAAGCTCACTACATATTCTCAAAAAAGCCCTTAAAACAATATTATTAAGGTTGGTCTAGAGATAAAACTTGAAAACAACTTGATTTGTTATGTCCAGACAGAGATAGGATGTAACTTGTTTGTCTATACAGGGATATGCACATATTTTGGAGAGTGCTCGCTCTTAATTGTAAAGGTTAATGAATATCTCTGACAACTTTGAGTGCTAGTATAATCGTATCAGCTACCAGTTATTTGAGGAGAGGATGCCTGCTTTCCTGACAGCCTTTGCCTCAGCGTATTCTACTCTTAAAACCCTGTCCTGACTTTGCTTCAGTGAGCTTTGCTTCTCGAAAAGGCATAGGGTGTGGCAAAACTGTATCTTGCACACAAATGCACATCTGAAGACCACACTGATGTGATGTACAGTTTTGACTTTAAGTGTTTAGGTGCTATATTGCTGAAATCTAATATCCTCACAGTGATAACAAACAAACAAAAAACCATATTGGCTCATGAAGACTTATATTTACTTAGGCATTTATATACACAACACAACTAAAATAAAATGAAATAAAATAAAAATTAATCATTATTGTATTTGTTCTCACAACATTCCAATGTGGTAAAAATTTCTATTATAAATTGAGAGACAGAAGAATGACAACTACAGCACAGTAAGTAGAAACTTAAGTCAAACTTATATCAAACTCTTTAACCACACAAAAAGTTTGCAAAGATTGTTCCATAGCCAGTTGCCAGCTACCTTGGACAGCTTCACTGTTGGATTTTTATCTTCCATCAGAGATACTCCGCGTGTGTGCACTTATTTTCCCTTTTTTGCTGTTGTTTTTTCCCCAGGTGTGGTTGGAAAGCACACATTGAAGTATGGGCTTACAGTCATCTTTGTAATATACGATGAGATATGTGTGTCCCATTTTCAGTTAGATCACTTGGTCTTGCAGTCCCTGGTAGAAACATCTTACCCTGGAGCATGGTCAGACAGAGTCTGTATGCAGCTTAAGTACATCTGTCTTCATACAGCATGCTGCCCCAGTCATAGGTATCCTACAGATATTCTGGGTTTGTGAAGTTTAGTCGGAGAACACAGTTGACTTTACCATCCACTGTTCCAAGCTCTTAAACACAGCGTAGACACTGCTTCAATGCCTTTGCTTTGGCAATAATTTAGGCAATGGCAAAGGCATAATCATAACCCACATACGATTTTGCATTTTGTATTAGCACTTCTATCATCCCAGTCTTCTAGATTATGTAATTCTTCCTTTTTTGTCCTTCCTAGTATTGGTTATATCTAGCAATATTGTATCATCCCCCAACCTCAAATCTCACATACCTAGTTTATAGTCCTAGGACACTGATGAATACAAGTAATAGTTGAGCAGCATTGCCTCAACAACAGTGAACCCCAGGGATCACAATTAAATGTTGGAGATGTCTACATTTGACAATATCTCCTTTTGTAATATAAAACAATGAAGCCTTACTTGAGTTGCCTAAGTTAAAAATTAACATCTTCATTTCTGAACCATGACCAGTCTCACAGATAAGAATCATCAAGCTTTGTTGGAATGATATTTAATCCTGCCTTTTCTTTTCAGTGTTTATCTATGGTACTTCTTTAACAAAAATAATGTATCTTCCTAGAAAGTGCAGTTCTAGACTAGGCAGTATTTTGCCATTGTGAGTGCTTTACAACTGACTTAATTAGTGCTCAGTTTTTACTTCATTCTGACTAAATTTGTCCCCTAGTGTTCTTGTGTTCAGTGACCTTACCTTCACAGTGTGTTGATGGGCTGCCTGTATTCTTCATGGTACACATATTTTGACAACCCTGGTGATATTAATTGGTCTCTCAGGAGCTATCCATAATAAATCTATCTCACTGGCAGTCAGAAGTACATATGAACTCTCTGCCTTCCTTATCTTCATTGTTCAGCAGAGCCATACAAAAGAGAAGGACGTGAGGCAATATGGCAAATATGGTATCAATTTTTCCTCCTTTAGACTTTACTATTCAGAATGTAAGAAAACAACAGTCATGATCAGAGAGGGTTGTATGACCTCTGCAAGTCCCTTGCAACCTCTGGAAAAGAACCATATGTTCTCTGAGAATACATACAGTTCCTTCAAAGCACCACAACCAAACATCACAGAATATTGTGGGTCCAGTACCAAAGTATATTAGGCGACTTGTCATATTCCATGCTTAAAGGTGGGAACTATCACTTCTGAGATCATCAATTTCTCTGAAACTACTTGGAGAAAGTGTTTGTTAAAGGTGGGGGAAAATATTGGGATCTTGGTATAGGCTAACACGTGCACAGGGAATTAAATCTCACTTAAAGCATAGCCAGTAGCCATTTGGTGGTGATGGGAATCTCTGTTGCAAGGGTCCTTCCAATGGCATCTTCAGCTGAATTGACAGAGATTATTTGAGTCACTGTTTTGCTTCAATTACTATTTTTGTTTAGTTTTTGTAATCCAGCTAGCCATGGTCCTACATGTCCACTACCACACATGCATATTCATTGGTATTGGTGCAACATAACTACATGTGAAATCTCTTAAATATCTTAACTACATGTAAAAGATTCTTATGTGACCTTTGCTGCAGGAACAGCTTCATTGTTTACAAATGTCTTATCTATGCATAAACTGATCACTTCTGCAGCAAGGACACTTTGGGACTGCCCAGGATGCCAATCAAAATAGTAAGAAATATCAACTGGACTAGATATATCAAGAGTTACCTCAGAGGAAATTTCTAGAACCATTCCAGATTTCCACCTGTAATAATCAGTCAAATACTTAATTGTGAAGGTCCAGTCAGTCACCCAGTTTCATTCTGGTCTGTTGTCTCAAGCCAGTCCATTAGCTCATCTATGCAAATTACTGGCTGGAAATTCCTGGGCAATCCTAGGAATAAATGATGTAAAAGCACTGGGTCTGCATACAGGTTACAGCCCAATTGCAACTAAAGAACAAGCTTGATTTTCATACTAGTAACTCACTTACAGCTTAAGTCTCATAGCTCTTGTCACAAATAAGAGAGAACTTTCATAAAATTAAACAACTTTAAAATTACAAAAAGCACTTGCATTTTATTAATCCATATTTAACTACTTCCTACATAGTATTTTTTTATGCTGATAAAATATTCATTGGCAGATTTGGGTTCAAAGGTTATTTTCAAAGTTTGGAGTGAAGTATGTTTTTTCTTTATGGATAGTTTGTGAGCAACTTGTGAATATTATTATTGCTGGGCTGAAAATATCATGTTTATTGAAGCTATGATCATATCTTACTTCTCTTTCTAGATTATATAAAGTGATCGTATCTTACTTCTCTTTCTAGATTACATAAAGTTGACCAAGCACTGATAAAATTTTGCCTCTATTTTGATTGAGTGAAATTTCAAAGCATTCATTTTAGAAGTGCAAATATTCCGAGCACAGAATCTGACTTTCACTTTGGCAAATAACATGACTTCAAACTTTCACTTTGCTTTTGGCTGGAGTAACTTGCACTTTCTGAAGGACCACACAAGTTTGTGCAAGGAGATCACTTACACAGTGAAATCAATACCAATCTATTATAAAATGTGCAAAAGTAGAAAAAGAAAATGCTTGTGTTTTTCCCGTCAGAATCTTAAAAAGACATCTTTTGGATTGGAAAAGCAAGAATAGTGAGTTCTGGCTGTGAATGAGTTGTCAGTGTTTAACCAAGTTCACAGAACATTACTTTATGCTTACTAATATAGAAAGATATTATTCATTACTACTTTAGTGCATAATTAAGTCTTTAATATATTATTATGTATAATAGGTGGATTCATAATACAGGAATTATTAAAAAGAGCAGTTGAAAGAGAACAGACTATAACGATGACTATGGATTTTTTATGTTCCATCTTATCAAAGCTTACTTTAAACATTTATAATTATATATCAATGATCAAACTTGTAATAATTATGAACTAATAAGACCCCATTTCCAATATTCTTCTGGCAAAATATAAGGGCTATGTATGTGCCGTAAGCCTTTTCAAGCAATTCTAAGAGCATTTTCAAACTCCCGGGAAGTCCCAGTAATGCTGCAATGCTTCAGTTCTGTCTTAAAGAAAAAGAAAGAATCAGATATTGTAGGTAACTAATTTTGATTATTAAAATGCAAGGACTTAGACCTCTCTCTCTCTTTTTTTATTTTTCATATGATCAGTCCCAATGAAAGGAATATGTTCATGTGTTCCTACACCTGTACCTGTGTTGATATGTTTTCAGATTCAGAGTATAAATCTGTTCTTCAAGAGACACTTCTAACCTGCAAGCCCTAAACCGAAACAAGCAAAAGTAAAGTTTAATAACTGTTATTCCATATTCAGTTCTTCTGCAAGCAAATGTCACTTAGAACATTTTATTCTGACAGGAATTTTGGAGGTTTTGCCTCTTTTTTCTAAGTACCAACACTAATTTAAGATGGGTGGAAAAGGGAGTACTGTTCTTTTTGTTTGTATTCACGTCTCATTGTCTTTCAACACAATATGGTCTGATCTAGCTTCTAGTTATATTTTCTGAATTTTTTTATCACCCAGATTTCATTTGCAGAGATTATGGGTTTTTTTCCTACAGATTTACCTAAAAAGTCTTATCTTGATCATGTTAGCCTCAAGAAATAGGAAACTGAGACAGAACAGCAGGCACTAAAAGCCCCATTTGAACTCCAATCTTTCAATTCAGCAATCTTTACTTGTACTTTATGAAGAATTTCAGGTGTAAAAAGTGCAGTGTAGAAAAAGTCTAAGGCAGACATGCAGCTTCTTTGGTGTACTATGACTGTCACTATACATGAGAGCAATAAGAGTTTATTGTGAATCTGAAGCTGTGTTTTAGTTTGTCCTGATACTTCCCCAAAGGTCTACTATTTCTCCATGAGAATGCAATAACATTTTTTGGAGAGGTCATTATGTGTTCTGCTTAAGCAAGAAACCCATGTAGCTTTAGGCTGTGGTCTTTTCAGTTTCCATAACCTAACCAATATCAGCTTTACCAGTGTCAATATTTTATTCTTACATTTGTCCCTAGTAAGTATAGTCAAACATTATGTACTCAGGAGGGTTATGAAAGGTCTGTCCTGCTCCCCATTAGCTTCAGCAATTTTGTGCATTCTTACATCACTCAGTGGGGTTAAGGCCACGTAGCTACATCACTCTTGCCATCTGTAAAGATCAGAGCTGCATTCTCTTCCAGTATCAGGATTTGCAATTGTTTCACCTGCCCAATTTTTATCCATAATACAATGTTCTAATCTCTTCTGCTATACATCTCTGTTGATACATTCATGACTTAAAGCTAGCATAGCCATCAACTGGGAGATTCATGTAAGTAGAATTCTTCTAGAAGCATGAAATTCCTCTCTGGTTTCTAAATTAATATGATAAGGTGTCTTTTTACAGAGATTTAGTGGAGAAATGGAAGATTAAATGCCAATTTCTATCTGATGATTCTGTGTTCAGGAACAGATTTTGGGATAACAGCATGAATTAGTAATTTTCAGGGCAGTAAAAAAAATTAATGACTGTCACAAGACTGGGGGTAGTATCTTCTGATTCTAAAAAAAATAATAATCTGTTAGTACTCTCAGCTGTGTGGACATAAATATGATAACTATTTGTAAATTTGTCTCTACACATTATAAAATAAGCTTGGGAAGATTGGTTGTCGTGAATGAAAAATAAGTTTTGTGAATAGTCCTCTAATTTCTTAATGGCACAGAATATCACAGGAAGTGATGCTAATGTGTTAGGATTTCACTAGTGGGTAGAGTGATGCTGGAGGTACTTTCCAGGAGTGTCCTTGTGTTTGTGAAAGAACAGGCATATGCTGGGAACACAATAAGAAAGTTAGTGTGATGAGCAACTATGTATCTTCCCATTCAAAAAAAAAAATGCTGTTTAGCTATATAGAGCTGTATTTTAATAAGGTGTCGTCTGTATTTACAGTCATTTCTACAGTTGCAAACATATAAATAACAGAAATATTTTCTGTTGAAATTTCATTTCCACATTTCTAAAGTGACATTGTCAATAAAATATGCTATATGAGAAATCTATGTCCTATCAAATTCAATACTAGCTTTATCATTTACTTCAATGACAGTTGAATTATACCATATAGAAAGGTATTTTCAAAGGAATGGAATTCTTATCCCCTTTTTTTTTCTGTCACATTGTGTGATATTGCTATGCATGCTTAAATGTTTGATGTATTCCACCAGATGGCTGGATGTTTTGCAGTCAGGAGTACAGGATTTTGTTTTGTACCTATCTGATTTTTAAACATTAAACATCTGCACTACAGCAAGAGTGAAGTAGGGTACATCTGAAAAACCACTGTAAACTGCATAGCTCAGATACTTTTGTTACTGTTGCATTAAAATCTGTTTTAATTTGGGCATAGCTTGAATAATTTTTTTAATGTAGAACAAGTATGCTTTTTTTCAGGAATTTAAAGCCTATGCAGTTGCTAGTTTGTAAGCTGTTTAAACAGAAACAAAATTAGAAATTACCAGTTTCCAATTATCTCCCGTACTCCTGTAACTCAGAGATGGCATTCAAAACATGAGTCTTTAGTAGGAAAAGTACAAAAGCCATCTTGTTAAGAAAAGCAGCTACTGCCTATGAATGGGGATATTATTCAACATAAAATCACAAGGCCTTTCAGCACATGCATTTAATGTGCACGTGCAGCAATCTTTCTGACACTATAAAGCTTCAGAGGATCCATTACTGTCTTATAGTTTACAATCTGTGCACTAACAGGTTTCATGATAGACAGAGCTATTACACACTCTATTGTGCCAATGATATTACTTCAGAGAGAGAGAAATTAAACAAAAGATGGGAAATAGAAAAAAGGTATTAACATGCAACAAAGTTGTTTAAAATATTACAATACATTTGGTATAATATTATAGAACACAAGACAGTGACTGTGTCAGTGGAATAAAGAATCAAACCAAAATAATAGTTTAGATTCAGTTCTTTATAATTGTGATTGAAACCATTGCTGCTGTAAATTAGCTTGAGGGACAGCATTGCTGAAGCACACTCTTGGAAAGCAGAAAAGTGACTTCTCAAAAAGCATCCTTTTAGATAATATTTCTGAGGACTAAGAAAGATCTTTCATACCTTTTCCATACCAGTTTCTTCTGAGCTTTTTCTAAGCCCTTTCTGAACCCTATTAGTGACAGAATCATGCAGTCAGGAAACATACATCTTGATTTTAGTTGTGGTTTTACTTAAGAAGACAGCAAAATAAGTAAAGGCACACTTGTTAACAATCCACTTGCTTTAAGGCCTTCATATTCAACTCCTGTCGTTATCTACAGGGCAACTCATGTAGATAAAGTATAGGACCTACAACCAACCTTGTCTTTTTGTAAGGTAAGGCAGATCCGTGTTAATCTGTTTCTAACAATCTAAGCTGCTGTGCTGAAGTTAAAGGACCAAATTTTGACTCCACGTAACAAATCAGAGAATTCAATGGTGTACAATAGGTGACTAATTTCATCTGAGATTCCCTCAAGAATCCCACCTGGCTTCTGCCTGTCACAGAAGGATGGGCTTCTCTTCCATGTCCCATGTCACATCTTTCAGGACCATGCAGAGGCTCTTCATATTCCAGAATCTATGAAACAGCAGCAAGCACCTATGTTTCAGCAAGAGTACATACAAAAGGAAACACTCCTAATGACAGCAGCAAGACAAATTGTTTGTAAATGGGGCTACAAGTTAAGAGTTGCTGTATAAATTGGTAATATTCCAGTTTATTAAGGCCAAATTTGCAAGTCCAGGTAACTGACTCTGTGGAGTAAACACGTTGCAGCTTTTTCCCTATTCCCAGGCAATGATAAGAGAAGGGTTCTTTTGGTTTTTTCCCTTCCCATAGTCTCAAAAGTTAGTTCAGTACCTATCTAAAGAAAGCAGGATTCATTCAAAGAGTGTAAATTAACTTGAGCAGTCTACCATGTTTTTCTGTCTTGTACAGAGCAATAGTATCCTATAATGAATTATGGTACGCCGTAGCACAAAGTACACTTCAAGGGATCAATTGCAGTACTTGCAGATCTGGATCAGCTTACACATTTCCAAACTGAGATACACTGCCCATCCTTTTGGTGCATTTTAAAAGCTATATATTTACCAAAAGAAGAAAGTCTTTTCATATTTTGATCCTTTAATCACTCTCAAAAGCAAGAAGCTGGCAAAACATCAGGATTTACATGATTTTATGAATTTTGCACAGATGTTCATAAAATTAATGTAATCTTTATAATTGCACTTATCATTTGGACATTCACACAAGTATATTGGCTGTAATTACAAAACTCATCTGAATATTAATGAAAGTGTCGTTATCACTGCGTGAGTACAATCTATACCTTTTGGAACATTGGCACATTTCACAGTATGATAAAATCCTGCAATGTTATACAATGAGTTTGGGGAAGTAATAAAGTATCAATTTTAGAAAAAAAAGTACATTTATGCAAGAGCAGCTTTAATCTGCTTGCACCTTAACAAAAAGATCTAGTTCAGTCCAGCTCCATAACAATAGACTTTTGGTTGGTTGCCAGCTGGATGACTGACATGAACAGGCCAAGCATGACATTTGTTAATGACATTTCCTTCAACCATGTCAGAATACTTAAAATCTCATCCCATTTAATTGAAAACAGCATACATTTCCATGTTTTTTTCTTTAAGAAAGGAGCCCCAATTTTAAGCATTTGGAACAATAAAGTCCCCAGTTATTACAGTTTTCCTTCCCTCTCTTTCCTTCCCTCCCTCCCTTTATCTTTCCTTTTGTCCTTTTCTCCCTCCCTTCCTTTTTGCCTCCCCTACTTCCTTCCTCTCTTACATCTTTCCTTCCCTCCTTCCTTCCTCCCTCTCTTCTATCCCTCCCGTCTCTGTTGCTAAGTTTATTTGTGGTGAATCACTCATAACTCTAAATGCCTGCCAGTCCATTTGCCTCTTTCAGATTAAGCTGCTGTTATTGCTTTGTTCCTGATCTGGTATTGGAAGGTGACAATTTAAGTTTATAGTAATTATAACCTGTGGATTATACATTGACTTGCTGACAATTTCTTACCATTCCCTGAAGCATAGCTTTTGCAAGCTTGCAGTTGCACAATTTATACTAAGATCCTACCTGTTTGGCCATGAAAGCATTTGTGAAGCTGATGGATGGAGGATAAACAGTACTGGGCAACCAGGAGCCATTAAGACCTACAGCAGTTAAGATACCCACTTCCCTCCAATGACTGGGTGGAGCATATAGCAAACACAGCCTGCTTTCATCCTGGGAGTCCAATGTGATAGATAAATTACTGTAATAACACGACAAAAAAAGCAGAGAAGTAAGAAAGTCCACTGTGGTCGGTAATTGCCACAATTATGCAAAATCTTTATTTCTGGAAATGTGGATTTTGATCATATATATTAGATCACATATAATAATATGTACTGATCGTATACCCTAGATAGCATATAAGAAAAAATGCATTTATTTCATGTACTCTCCAAGTTTTTTGTTGTATTATTCTCTTTTGTCTTTTGACAATGTTTTATGAATTTCACACATGGAAGTTGGAAACTTCCCATGATGCTTTGATTATATAAAAACTGCTTTAGTTCCCATTGTAATGAGTAGGAGGTATGTTTTAATACTTCAAGGGAGAATCTAACTGCTCACTTGCCTTATGTCTGGCACATTTCTAATTCAAGCACACATTATAAAAGGAAATTCTCTCCCCTGTTGTCACCAAAACCTGAACGTTTTATTTTATCTTTGTGTTAATGATGATGTCTCATGGCTCGTTTATTCACAGTAATAGAGTTTTACTCTTCATTGGTAAGGAATTCAGAAGCATTTAGTTCTGTGGGTTAGTAGAATGATTTCTCTACTTTTCTTTGTTGTTTGTTTTGTTCTTAATTTGAGTATGTCTTTTGTTATTTGTCTTACTGTTATAACCACAGAAGCAATCTATCTACAGTGATCAGCTTTTAAACTGTCAGTATAAACAGCTTCCTTTATGATATGTTTGAACTGACCTACCATCCATCCGGTCTAACTTCTTCAGTAGTAGTCCAATAAGAAAAAAATCCAACAAAGCATTATGATAACATTTTGCCCTTACAAAAGAATCTGCTCCTCACCAGTACTTACTGTGTACTTTGATTATGCCAGTAGAATTAAAAGTAGAAAAATATTGCTTTTCTTTGTTTCTTTTGTTCAAAATCATACTACCATCAGGAAATATAACATTTAATGTAATTGAATGAGTCAGAGGCATGAATGAATGTATGAAAAAATAGTGCTGGCCAGATTTTTCTTTGCAAAGCCACCTTATTAAGTAGAGTGAGATGGGATGTTTCTCTGTGTGTGTGTGTGCTTTTTGTATCTGTAAGCTGGAAATTAAATGGTAGATTCCCAGTTGCACATTATAAACTCCAAACTAACACCTTTTTTTCTGGTTTTAGCAGACCAAACCATAATGAATTAGTGTTATATGATCATGAAAGACAACTACCTTATTTATGAGTATGTATAAAAACCCCAGTTATTTGTAAAAAAAGAAACAACTCAAAAAAGACTACCTAGAGTGGTATTTCAGATTCGTGTCATATGGTTCTTCTGCTAACTATGCATACTAATAAAGTCATGCGACATTATTAGGGGTGAAAAGTGTTTCAGCGGAAAAGCTGAAACACAGAGAAAATGAAAGTTTGGGAAGCTAAGAGAAGGTTAGTAGTTTGTTTTATCTTTTCATGACTAGGTTGTTAAAAAGTTTAAAAGTCTGAGGCAAATCCAGATAGGGAGCATTAGTTTCCTAACTGTAAAATTCAAGATGGACTAGGAGCAACTTCTCTAGGTGACTGTGGCACACTTGTCTTGGTATCATTCTGCATAGATTCTTATGACAGTGGGTTTTTTTGTGCTTGGCTCTGTTTCCCTGCGTATCATTCTTTTGAAGAGCAGAGCACTGGAATATAAAATCACATTTATGAAGAGAAAAATTATGTTGGCTTTTTTTCTGACAGAGACTGCACAGAGATTTACGGCCCAGCATCCATGAACGAAATTCCACAAACATTTGTTTATTGATATGGAAAGTTGTTTATGTCTGTAAAAAAAAAGTATAAAATTTGTTAGTAATTTTGGAAGAAACTCAACCTATTCTTCTAAATATTGTTTCACAGGGAAAATGCCTGGTACAGTAGGAACCTGTAGAGGATTGAGGAAGAAACTGAGTTCTCTGCAAAGACTAAAACAAAGAAAGATCAAATGCTGAAACATTTATTATACCAGAAAATATGTTCTGAGTATAATATCAAAGTCTATAGGAAGTCCCATATCTTGGAGCTGTGAGAGTTAGGACTAAAACAAAGCAAAAGACATGATGGAAGATCTAAGAACAGTAAGCTATGAGAAAGGAAGTGTTGATGTGAATGTATATACAGTGTAACCTGAAAATGAGCAAATCTGGCAGCTTTCAGGCAAATTAACAGAGGTATCAAGAGGAAGCAAAATCACAGACAGAAGACTTCTGCCAGCAAAATGAAAGTAGTCCTGGAATCAGAGGAAAGGAATCCATAAGAAAATATTAAACCCTTGAATAAATGAATGATGTGGTCCTTTGGTTTCCTTCAAATCCGATGTAATACAGCTTGTGTGTGTGTGTGTGTGTATTTCAGTGGCAAATTCTTCATTTTACTGCATTTTCACAATACATTTCCTGTATTCTGACTTAATAAGCAACACATGATATTATACACAAAGTAAATTCACTAAATCTTGTGCAAGTCTACAACCATGTTTAAACCAGTGACCAAGATAGATCATTGGTGTCAGAATAGATGCTCAAAAGAACAGCAAGTGCACCTGGATGACATGAAACCCACTTAATGAAAACCACCCCATCTTCATCAGAACATCAAGGCAGAACTATTGTCCCTGAAAGATGTCAAACTTATGCTAGAAGCAGTTCTAGAAGATATTAAAATATAAACCCGAGAGTGGCTCCAGCTGTCCATTTCCAGACAGTCATAGTAAAGAGAGTGGCACATCAAAGTGGAAGTCTCACCCAATACCCACCAGGAAGTCACGGTCAACAGATTTCCTCTCAGTGTGATCCCATCCATGATCAGCCACTCCTGAAGAGCACAGCTGTCAGGTTAATAAGGCTACTATGAAAGTATAGACACTCTAGTCATCCTCTGTACTAACGTTCACCAGGTGATCTCTGCAGACTGGGAGATGCTATAGGTGACTTGGCACACTCTTTGTGGCCTTGTTGGTCTTGGAAAAAGGGTTAGTGCTCCAGGAATTTCAAGGACATAACAAAACTAACTGATGTTTTCTTTGGGTGTGATTGGGTTTTGTTTGTTTGTTTGTCTTCTTGCCCATTCAAGTAGAAGCAGTTAATAGAGGAAGGTATTCTGTATAAAAATGGAGGGAATAGAGACTCACACAAGTGAGAAAAAGCAGCAAATACTCAAGAAGGGTAAAAGAAATACCACTTGTGGCTGCATTGCAAGGGACAATAACAGAGCAAGACGTAATATGTATTGGGGGCTGAGGGAAAAGAAAAGATTTGAGAAAAGATCCTGCACCTACATATTGGCTTGTTATAAGGAAAGAGGAGGTAAACCAAGGCATCATGAGCTGAGAGTAGAATAAGAAAAAGTCGGTGAAGATAAAAAGGAAGACACAAAAATGATATCCTTGTTTTTGAGTACCCAGCATCCTCATCTATGCAGTAAGGGAAAAAAGGTCAATGACTATATGTTTTCTTAGTCAGACAGTGAAAGTATCTTTCTCCGTGTAGATGTTCATGAGGTGTTGGGACCACTTTGTAGCATCCTAGGGGAAGATGATGAAGGTGATTGTAATACTGCACTGGACTCTGTCATCTAACCTGTCATTCATAGTAATGATGGAGAAAATATTTAAAAAATAGACAAACCACACTGGACTAATTATGTTCTTTCATCTATTAGGAAAGAAGTGGAGACTGACAGTCACTGTCCTACTCAGGCAACCAAAAGCAGCAAAAGAAGAGTTGCTGCCTTTTGCTACCTACTATAGAAGGAGGATGCTGGGCTAGAAGGACTGTTCTTGTGCAATTTTTTGGCCATGTTTTAGTAAATAGAGGGTGCATTTAACTCTGTGGATATACAATTCAAATAATGTTGCTTTGCTTGTTTTATGATATAGCGCATGGACAGAAACCACAATATAATTCTATTTCTGTTATAGAGAAAAGTATTGCTGCAAAAGTCTTGAAGTATCAAACTCTTATAAATATCTTATAGGAACCAGTGGGATCTGCAAGGTTTTCAGATGTAGTTCTTAAATTCAGTTTGAAACTGCGGATTCCTGCAGGGGACCTCAGGTTTTACATCACCTTGTATAATGTCAATGTAGTAAATTGTTGATTACTGCCTTAGTTTATTGGCATAAAGCTATTAATTTTAAAAACGGTAATTGTTTAATTTAAGCACTTTCACTTGAGCAGTTTTAAACATTTTTAAAGATTAACTTGGTCCTGTATATTTAAACTTACATCATTAAAATTTCAAGCTACATTAAATTTAAAGGTACTGTATTTCTTTTTATTACACAAATACATCAGGTTCTTTGATCTTTTGTGTACTGGTAAAATCGTGATTCAATTAATAACATAATGTGACATTTAACTTTTCTTTTTCAACTATTTCCCTCTTACTACCAAAGAATAACTAACAAACAAAACTCTACCCTAAGAAGGAAATATCTCTGGTAGTCTTCTCTATATATGCATTTATATTGTCTTATTATTATAAAATGCTATATTACTTACATACTTACACTTTTTACTCAAAGGAGAAGAATGCTATGCTGATTAATGAAATAATCAATCACGTTTATCTAGCGCTTGCTTTCTTTTCTGGGTACCTTTCCTTCTATACTTTACTTGCTCACTTTTGCTCTTTCAAATTCCCCCAAACTGTTTATATTTTTAATGTCTGCCATTCTTTTCATTAGTTTTTGTTAGCTTTTGCCAGCTATCTTAGCCAAGTTCATTCTTTTCCAGTTATCCTTCTCACCTTTTTCTTGATACCACTCAGGTTTTCTTCTGTCCCATCACTATAGCATTTGAAAGCCTTCTATGTAAAATCAATAGCAATAGAAAAGTTCCAAAACTGTCATGGATTTACTTAGCAGCAGCATTAAAGTTTACCAGTTTTCTCTTCCCCCTCCCCTCCTTCTTTCTAGTCTTCATTTTGTTTTGTTCCCAACTAGTGTAACTTAATGTAAGTTTTTATTAACCTTTCTATCTTTTTTTCTAACACAATACATTCCAAGCAAATACAGAGAATACCATGCAAATGAGAGAAGTTTAAAATATTACCACAAAGTTTGACTTCCCAAATATTTACCTCAAAATCTTTCTAGAACATGGATTCTTCTTACATATACCCAGATTGCAAATGATAAGCAATAATAAATAAATAAATTTAAAAAACCCTCAAGGCAATCAAATACAATGCAGATAAGATAAAAGTGCAGCACATACTGAAAGACTGAGAAGTGGAAGACAAACAGTCCACTTATATCCAGGCTTCCCTCAGGACTAATTTCCAGAGTTGAAAGCAGTTGTCCCAAATGAAAAGACATTGGGGGGGGATTTGCAATCTATTATATTTGAGCCTGTCCTTTCCTAGGTGGTTTGATAGTCATGACTATACTAGTCTCCTTGTGTAAGGGAAGAGAAGCTTACCTTTCCAGTATAAAATCATTTGATATCTTAGACAAATATATGAAGCTCTAGGTAACATCTCCTTTTTGCTAAGAATTTGGCATGGTATATAGATAACCACTTTAATAAGAGAAGTTTCTGAGGTCATATTAATCTGGTCATTAACAGCAATACATCCCCCCAAAATAAGACATGATCACTAAAATAGTATGAACACTAAAATGTTATGATTGTCTCTTTCTATTTTTGTTCTTTCACCTTTGGTGTTTTAATTTCTAAGTGTTTCCTTCCAATTTCTTTTTCATATTTCTCAATAAAACCCTTTAAAATGTCAGACTCATGTGTCCATGTCTCTTTACTGAGATCCCATCAGACACAGAATCACAAAATTACTCTGGGGGATGGGACCATGGGAGATCACCTCATCAAGATCCCACTTCACCTTTCTAAAACAAGGTCAGCAGCCATGTGTCCATCTAGTTTACATCTATCAATGGCCCTGCAAATCTTCTAAGTGTGTTAGTTCTTAGGAAACTTATTTTTAACTTCCTTTTTTACTGATAATTCAGGGTAAATTAGAACAGCTTTCCAACAAAAAAATTCAGTTTCCAAATCTTTTTACATTGCTTACAATTAAATGAATTTTCCTGGATAACTACAGCTTTTCCTATTGCAATGTCCTATATTCTAAATTCATTATGTACCATATACACTCATTATATACTGTATGAAAATGACAACAGGTCCAGCAAAGTTTAGTAGATCTTCTGAAAGTCCTAGCATGGATCTCAGTCATATAAGGAAATTCAGATCTTTTTAAAAAGCTTTATTTCCTTCACCTCTTTTTTTTTCTTTATGTTTTTCTTCTCTCTAGCTCTTTCTTCCCTATTAGAATTTTTTATGAGTTACATGGAGTGAAAACATTGATGTCTTTGCAGTTGGAAAAAACTATAATGTGCTCTAATTAGCCATCAGTCATTTCAAAATCCATTTTAAATGATCAGTGAAATCTCAACTGTTATTTATTAATGTTCCTCAGACAAAAAATGTATTTTGTTCAGTGGTCTTAAATAGCTTTGGAGTCAGTGTGTGCAAATTTACCCCATCATTGTTCTATTGTGGGAAAAAAAAGTGGTTGGACAATCTGCGGAGAAAGCAAGAAAAGACAATTATTTTATGTTCCAGTCAGTTACTTTCAAGTGACAGTCCTAATGGAAGTGGGGAATGTATTTGATGCAAGTTTGACTAACAGTGTTGAGCTGGCTCCAAAGTCACTGTTTTACTTACTTGAAGTTAGAACTAAGTCAGCAGTTTGTTGGGCTCAAGGTAAGGAGGATTCACGTAGGTCAATCATTTGGAGTGTAATAAACAGCAGATACAGTAATTCTGCTTGGCAGTTACACTGCAGGCATCGAGAGCTGCAACCACAAATCAGCAGTGCTTACTCAAATGTTCCATGACTCTTATCACTTTTTCAAAACGATGTCATAATTCAATGAAATGAACATGCTGTCACTATTAAAAATATAGAACTAAGCTACAGCTCTAAAAAGTTGAAAGCCACTTGAACCTATATAATTCTCCACTCCACTAAGCCAAACCACTTTTATATTTTTAATGTTTTCATGCAAAATCTTTCTAGCTTTACTTACTGGGCATCTTATTTGTAGAAGACTACACCTGGAAAAAGACATAACCCCCCCATGAAGAGAAACAGAGCCAAATAATACCATTTCTTGGGGGAAAAAAAAGAAAAGGGAATTTTTTTTAGAGTTTGCAAAAGTTAAAACATGCCAAATCTGATTCTTATTTAAATACCTGCATTTTGTTCAGCTCTTTAGCCTGAGTTTTAGAAAGATTTAAGCATTGTATATGTTGTCAGTAAAATGTATAGGAAGCGTTGTAAATGAGGATCAAGCACTATAAATCTTTGTTTCAGCCTTTTAATTAAGGAAAGAAAAATCAAATTCCATGAAAACAAAGCTGATTTGTATATGAAAATTTGCACTGTTGTTTTGGGGAGACTGTCTGCAGCTATATGTAAAAACTTTATCTTCTCAGATGTCTTTTCAATTTCAGTTGGAACTGGACATCTAACAAAGCAGTAATACAGCCCTAATAATTGAGGGTTATTCAACAGAGAGCATCTGTATTCAACATCCCAGTCTACAAACTTGCTCCTATAAAAAAAGGGGGAGGGGGGTGGTGGGAAAAGCATCAGGGTTGTATGAGGCATGACAAAGAGATGGCTTTGGCAATAAAATCAGCAGGCAGAGGTCAGTGATCTCATGATGTGAACAGAGTTATCAGGCAGAAGCAGTGGGATGCTATAAAGGGTGTAGCTCAAGCTGATGGAAAGAAAGGGGAGAAATGGACTCTGATGAGATAGATTAAAACCCTCTTGTTGCAAATACAAAAACTTGTCCTTCTACAAAGATACTGTTCTGGGAAAGAGGAGCTGGAAAAAGGCATACTGAATTGGGAAATACATTTTTTAATGGTCTGTAAATTCTTGGGGTTTGTTCCTTAATTGGAAAAACATTACTGTATTTAAAAACTCTATGCCAAGCTTGCTCCTTACATCTTTTGTGTTCTTTTAAGAAATAAGCTATGGTAGAAGATTAAACAAATCACACTAGCACTGGGGAAAAGAGTGTTTAAAGTACAGGTAGCCTGAGGAATAAGAGCTACACTTAAGGGAAAGGCTTTTAGAACAAGTTGGTAGACCTAAGTCCCAGAGGGTGAACAGGGCCTGTAGGACTTAGGTCTATCAACTAGTCCTAAAAGTCATCTGGTGATCTAGCAGCTTGTACTGATTCTGGCTGGAATGGAGTTAATTTTCCTCATAGAGTCATGGAATCATAGAATGGTTCGGGTTGGAAGGGACCTTTAAGATCATCTAGTTCCAACCCTCCTGCCATGGGCAGAGACACCTTCCACTAGATCAGGTTGCTCAAAGCCCCATCCAACCTGGCCTTGAACACTGCCAGGGATGGGGCATCCACAACTTCTCTGGGCAACCTGTTCCAGTGCCTCACCACCCTCACAGTAAAGAATTTCTTCCTAATATCTAATGTAAAACTACCCTCTTTCAGCTTAAAGCCATTACCTCTTGTCCCACCACACTCTGTGATAAAAAGTCCCTCCCCACCTTTCCTGTAGGCCCCCTTTAGGTACTGGAAGGCTGCTCTAAGGTCTTCCTGGAGCCTTCTCTTCTCCAGGCTGAACAACCCCAACTCTCTCAGCCTGTCTTCATAGGAGAGGTGTTCCAGCTCTCTGATCATCTTCATGGCCCTCCTCTGGACCCGCTCCAACAGGTCCATGTCCTTCTTATGTTGGTGTCCCCAGAGCTGAACGCAGTACTCCAGGTGGGGTTCAGGAGAGCGGAGTAGAGGGGAAGAATCACCTCCCTCACCCTGCTGGCCACGCTTCTTCTCACAGCAGCCTGTATGGTGGTGTGGTTTACATTTGTGACTAAACCAGTTTTGATAACACACAAATGTTTTGGCTCCTGCTGAACAGTGCTTGCACAGGATAAAGACCTTCTCTGTTTCTTACACTGCCTCTACAGCGAGTAGGCTGGGGGTGGGCAAGAGGGAAGCCTCACAGGTGGGACAGCTGACCCAAACAGTCCAAAGGGATATTCCATGCCATCTAACATCATGTTCAGCAATAAAACTGGAGGGAGAAGTCTTTGGGTTTTTGTGAAGCATTTTTGCATGAATCAGCTTTTATATGAAACATTTTTGCATTGTAAGAATTTCATAAGCATATTGAAAAAAATTCTGTGCTAAGATGTAAGCCATGTAAAGTTTCATAGTTAGTTACGTAGCTGGTTATGTCTCTGTTGCTTTTGGCATACAGGTTTTCCTTCATAAACAAACCCTTTTGTTATAACTAGGCATAAAGAACATTTCAAGTATAGACTTTGTAAGCCTTTTCAAAAGTTTTTTTATAAAAGGTAGAGGTGATTGTTAGGGAAGCTGGCTTCCCTTTCATGGCTGTGCCCCCGTAAGCTAGCCTGGGGCCTCAGCAGAGTTTTCCTCCCTTCTCCACTACAGATGACTGTGGTGATCTCTAAAACCCATGTGAACACAAACAATACTCACATAGAAATGAACAACATAGACTTGCCTGTTCCTCTTGTTTGGTTAACCAGGATAGAAGTTCATGCACATGGGCCACTCCAGTAGCTGTTCCTAGACACTTGGTCTATCCAGGGGTGGACCCCAGATCCCAGATCCTCTAGTTGCTGGTCTCCTGACCTCCCATCCTTACTCTCCAGTTGTTCTACTGGAAGTTCTCTAGCAATTTCATATATATACACGTGCACACACATGCGCACTCATGCACTAGAGAACACACATAAAAATACCCAGAAGTAGAGTTTAACAAGAACGTAGAAGAGAGATGGTGATCAGACCTGGGGCTTGGGCATAAAAATGCTCTGACCAGCATCCCCTCCCCTCTCCATTTTTCCACTCTGGTTTCTCTCTGATCCACCTTGATCCCTTTCTTTCCTTGCCTTCCACTCTTCCTCTAAACATCCCATAATAAGCTTTGCAAATTCCCACAACCTCCTTAAGGCATATCTTCGTAAACCTCAGATAATAAAGCCATTTCAATAAGAATACACATAGAAAGTCCTGGAAAAAGAAAAATATCTTTAAAAAGCCCAAACACAACAGATCACATCTATTTCATGTACCTCCTCATAAGAACCATTAAAGTAACCCACATTCATGATTTATGTATACAGATCATATTTTTTTTCAGAAAAATGTATGTGTTCTGTGTGCAGAAGTTTTCCAACAAATCTCTCTCTTGGGCTATAAGATTATATATCACATAATGAGATTCTGCATCCTCAAGCTACATAGCACTCTAACAATATAAGGCAAAATCATCATCTAGTTCAAGTTTGAATAGCTTCAGTCAAATCTTTGTCTTGTTGTTTAAATAAAAATAAAACAAATTTAATGAGGTCTGTTGTAATATCATCAGACAAGTAAGATTAACCTTAGTTGAGACCAGCCATCTCCTCTGAAGATTTTCCTTGCAAATGATGCATTTTTAAAGGTTTTGCTTTATGAAGTATTGACTAAAAGCATACTAACAAACAAAAAATGCTGCCATGTGAGACTGAAAAATTATAGTGTGGTGAATGATTATTTATTCAGTCACTGAAACATCTGTTGATTTCAGCATAGATTAAAAAGGATTTTTTAAATATAAGGTTGAAAAGGAACACTTACAGGTTCATTTAAAAATAATATTTCTGATGTATGTATGTAAATTAATCTTGTGCATCTTTTTCTCTATAAAATCTTCAGGGAGCCTCTTCATTAAAGCAATGGGTAACAAACTGCCTGCTAAAATAGGGTAGAAAATGAATAAGAAAAAATAGAAGGTTAGAGGCACAGTAAACTTCTAGAAAATAAACTTCATCAGAACTCAAGACTGTCAAAGTTGTTGTTTGTATATTGTTTCATATTCAGTTCTTTCTTAGATAACTATATTTATTATTATTGAATCAAAATGCTATTGTAAAAACTACTTTTGACAACAAGTGAAATCAACTGGAATTATTTTTTGCTAAGTCATGATGGAACAATATCACTCAAAGGGGCTGTTAAGGGAAAATGTTAAAGTAAGCCTTCCCTATATATATATGGGTATTAGGTAGAGAAAAAAAGCAAGGAGCACCAGAGTCAATTACAAATACATCAGCAAACAACATGTTCTGACATAAGTACAATTATTCAATCATGTTATAAGATAGGCCTTCGTAAGTAAGTGTATTTTAATCTTTTAATGCTCGAAGAGTCCTGACATTGATTGAGTCCTGGTATTGCCATCGCATACAAGATGGCTTCCTCTACTATATGTACCTTACTCAGTCACAGTTACTCTGCACTCCACATTGTCAGAAAAAGCTATACTGAACTTCACTAACACAATTTATATTGTTCTAAATATTACCTATTCAATCAAAATTTTTTGGTAGTTTAAGTTTTTGATGGTGCTTCAACACTCCTATAACTGAGCATCCAAAACATTAGAGCAGAGTGATATACAAAGTAAGTTATCCAAATGAGAGTTTTCTTTGATAGATCTAGTTCATCTTAAGCTTTGAAAAAAATTAGGTTATTGTAAATATCTTCACTTTCTTTACAGTTTCAGGTTTGCCTTCCAGTCTGTAGTCTAGCTCTTAGTCTGAAAGGGCAAGAAATTTCTCAGACATATGTTGAGACTACTAAGACCACTGCTACTCTAGTCTATTCCTGTTTAGCCTAAGTATTAATATTCAGATGTACTGAACTGTAAGCCTTTACGATCAGTTCAGATCTTATATGTGTGCTGAAAGCTTTAAATCTATTCAGAATCAATAGTTTCCATATACCTTATTTAAACAAGTGTTAGAGATTAAAGGAAAATATTTTAAAACTGCAGAAATACCTGAATTTCAATAAAATTACTATATATTTTTAGAAATACTTTCCTATTACTTGTTCACTTTTGACACTTCATACATGCCTTAGCTTCTACATTTCTTACACTGCTGATTAACTATCTATAAATCAAGCCATTTTTCCTTATAGTAAGGAAACATACAGCATAAACATCAAAATTAACTATACAAATCTATAAAACTGTAGGTAGAAATAAGAAAATCAAAGTGATTGATAGACCTTATTTTTGCAACTTTAACTTTCAATCCATTAATTTATTATCCAGACATATTCCACAGAAGTCAAGACAACTTTTCAAATGTGTGGAATATCAGAATCAATTTTTTTAAGAAATAATTTAATACAGTAAGGACCTAGATCTGTGACATATGAGTATCACCAGTGCACGTACTACACTTTCATTTCCTTTTAGACTGGGCCAAGATCTGATTTAGAGATTGTGGACTAAAAATTCAGGAAGTCATGGCCTGTTGAAATGCAGCTCATTTTACAACATCAAAAACCGTCTACAGAGAAGAGAGACACATACACTATGAGTTTTTTACTTTTTCCAGTGGGCTGTGGTTATCTTTCTACATATCAACCAGGTATGTAGAAAGATACCTTAGGTATCTTGTGGGTGAGAGAGCATTATATTTTGATATATTTATTATCATAGAATCATAGAATGGTTTGGGTTGGAAGGGACCTATAAAAACCACCTAGTACAACCCTCCTGCAATGAGGTTGTAATTATATTATATTATATTATATTACATATCAATTACTGGTGAAAGCTTTGTTTCTTCTACACATAATAGAGAGCTACAGTGTTTGCAATGTGCTTGAATAAGGTTGCAGTTGATAATGTGAGACTATGTGGTGTCATGCTGAATGGGCTAGAATGGTTTGAAACAATGAAAGCACACACTGCCTTCCAAATATTTCTGCTTCCATTTCAATGTTTTACCACTATGTACAGCAGCTGCTTATTCTGCATGGTAATTTTGTGTGTCAGTGTTGACACAGTGACTATTACTTGTGCTTTGATGAGGGGTCACTTGGCCTCAGCCAAAAAATAACTTGCAAGGGCTATTCTTTCAAGACCAATTGGAACAGCCTATGGCCCTTGTGCTTCTGTGCTTCCATAAATCCTTTTGGGATCAGCTGAATCCAGAACCTGAGGAAATGTAACTGTGATTTATGGAATGCTGGGGATTCCTCAGGGATCCCCTAGGGGTTTCTTAGGGTATCTGCTAGGAAACTGTTGCTCTAGTAAATTATAAATGCCATAGCTCATTTACTCAAAGCTGTTGTTATGCCCTGCCAAAGGCATTCAAAGAACCTGCACACCACTATGAAATCCAGCTGGATGAAGAGTGGGGTTTGGGTTCATTAGGTTTTGGGTTCATCTAAATATAATTGTTGACATTTTTTAAAGCCTTCCCAAATTTACCTCCACCTACCCTTCAGCCTCTGCAATTACTTTCCTAAGTTTCCAATGTTTTTTCTAGTTTGACCATAGCTAAGATGACCAGTGAAACTAATAAGACAATTTCATGAAGCAGCAGTAGCAGTGCATGTAGGTTATTTAACTGGGGCATCCAGCCCTAGAAAGTATGGAAGAATTGTATGCATGCCAGCTAGAGTGGTCAGGTTTCCTGGCTCCCACCTTCAAATTTAACAGCTGAATCCTGATTACATGAAAAAGTGTACTATTTTCTGTCTTTCAGGTCATTTACTCAACACTGCCACTGTATCAAACACCTGAATGTCTCCCAACAAATGCAGCTAGTATTTAGAGAATATCTACTGATTCAAATTCATAGTATTCCTTTTTTTCACTCTGTAAGAAAATGTAATTTGTTGTGAATCCTAACAGCTCTACCTACATGGAAAAATTAAAAACTTGACTTTCAGGCACAGTTTACTGTCAAGTAAGGGTTTTGTTTCTTTCTTTCTCTCTTCTCAAAGATGTGCATACATATTTCATGCATTGCATACATATCTCATGCATTGCATACATATCTCATGCATTGAAGAGGTCTGATAATCCTGTCATATCGTTATCCAAAATCTTAATTCTGTTTTCAGAGAAGTATGTATTTTACAGCTTTTACATCAAGATGACATGTGATTGATTCTTAACTAAAAGGAAAACAAGTTGATTATAAACTTTCATTTTTTAATCACATTGATTTCAAGGTTTGCAACTAAGTATTTTGGTTCCCACTTCATGAAGATTTACGATAGGCAAAAAACTTTGTGGAAGTGATATCCTCATTGAATCCAACATTTGTGTCTTATTGTAACTAAAACCAAGTACAGTAAAAATGGTGTTTGCCTTATTCTTCCTCAGCAGGTAGTCTTATCCTGAACATAGCAGGTCTGCGCTAAGTTGGTTGAAAGTGATGGAGAACATAAATCATGAAAGTAAGTAGATTTGGAAGGCAGCTGTTGAATTCAGATCTTCCTAGCAATAAAGCACCGTTAGAAATGGTGTTGTTATTGTTACCTATATATTTTTTGTTTTCCTTGTGTGTGCTGTCAGGATGAAAAACTGCATGACTCTAGGGTATCATATATTCAGGTAGAATCAATTATGTCAAAGTAGTTGTGCAGTTCATGATGTATAAAAAGGTTCACTTAGTGTGGAGAAAATTAATATTGCTTGATCTAAAACCCAATTAAAAATTGTGGGAATCTGGAGTTCAAGAATATTAGGTTTCCTGAGCGTTGGCAACAGCTGTCTTCTGCAGGGTTTTGTTTGATTGTTTGTTTATTTTTCTTTTATTTTCTATTCTTTTTCTATTCCTGACAATTACAAGACGAAGTAAGAAATTGCTATCAAATAAAAAAGCCTTTATGTCTCTTTCAAAATATAGATTCTGATAATCTTCATGTTAAGCGACACTTCACTTCTCTTCCTAGGACTATACAAGACAAAAAACTTTTCAAGAGTACTAAGAAACTTGTGTTTCTCATTCCACCTATTCCATTCTACTTAAAAAAAAAAAAAGAAAGAAAGAAAGAAAATAAATGTTTGGTGTTAAATTGTATTCTCTTTTTAAATGACAAGTATACAAGCAAAGGAAATTCATGTTTTCTGAAGACCAAGTCTTTCACTAAATACCCAGAGGAGCTTTAGCAAATTTCTCAGATACGATGAAAAATCCAGCTTTAAACATAAACCAATTACAAAAACAGTATTGTGATTAATGTAATAAAACTCAAATATTTGTTGATAGCTTGTATAACTACCTACTTTTTCCAGACTGGATACCAGCACCTCATTGATTTGTATCATCCAAGTAGAAGCATTTCAGCATACTTCAGCTCAACAGAGCTGCAATAGTGATGCTTAATATTGAACACATTCCAACCATGCAAATTATTAAAGTTTAAATGATAAATGATTAACTGTAAATAGTGTGCAGTTTTAAGCAGCATAATTTAATGCTGTTAAAACTCTTATCAAATTTAATTTCCTGAGCATCTTCCAGTCTAATTCATCACAGTATATGTGGAATTATACTTCTGGACAACCCCAAAAGACTGGTTTTCATGACTTGCTTAAGTGGGTTTTTTTGGTAGCTGTTACTTAGACTATTCTATTCCAGAGCAAATTATTCCAGACTCTTCACAATCATTTTAGGAAGGTACTGATCTGTGATGTGATACAAAATATCTCACAATGTAGATATGTGTTATTTTTATCAGGTAAAAAACCCTTGCATTTTGAATTCTGTTGCAGTAAAACCTATAAAATTCCAGGACTGCAAAGAGAAGGAACAAGAAAGAAAAGATATAAAAGTTGGAAAAAAATACAGTGAGCATTCACTTTGGAAACAAATGGAGCATCTGATCAAGTTACAACCCAGAAACTTTCACGAAGTTATTTTCAGCTGTTTCTTCTTTAACAAAATTCCATACTTACCAATTTAGTTAGTCCACTCTCTATTTGTTAGAGATTTCTATGCTAGAGCCAGCCTTGCATTTCACTGAAGTTCCTTTCTGCCATGGGTTAAAAGAACATAATTCTCCAGATGGTCTTAAAATACCTTATTCTGTCCATTCACAAAATAAAAATGTGCTCATGGGCTTTATCACCATGTACCTGGACTACAAAAAAAAGTCTTCTCAACATTGAATGACAGGCAGAAACATTTCTGCTGATGGTGAGTGAGCCTTCCTACAGTTAATGCAAATGGCACAGAAAGGTGGAAGTCTTGAGTAGCGCACACATTAGAAGTTGTAGGGAGTTGTCCTTAATTCTGTCATGGAAAATAGAGCAAAATTTGATGCCTAACTGAAAAAAAACAACCCCCCAAAACCTGAGGTAACTCTGGCATTTTTTGGATATGTAGCAAGTGGCCTAAAAGAGGTTTGCCAAGTTTGCTAGAGAAAATATTTAAGTGCATTTAATGCTGTAAGAATGACAGCACTGGCAAATGTAGTAATGTTTTTATTCCCATTAAAAGACACAGCATTGACTGCACTGTTCAAACATTTCTTAGAATCATGTCAGGTCTTGTTAAAAGGAATGTAGTATAGCTTAAATACTGTTTAGATCAAGCTTAACTGGGATCTAGCATTTTAAAATGTGTAGCAAAATCAGAAAAGATGTGTCTCTACTCAGTGCCAGGACAATAGCCTTTCTTCTGTGTCTGGTCATTGCCCACAAGTGCTGAGGGAGGTGGCCTATGTCATTGCAAGGCCACCGTCAATAAAAGGCAATCAGGGGAGGTTCCTGAAGACTGGAGGAAACTAAAAATCACTCTTATCTTCAAGAAGGGCAAGAAGGAGGATCCAGGGAACTACAGTCTCGTCAGCCTTACTTCAGTCTCTGGGAAGGTGACGGAGCAAATAATACTGGAAACCATTTAAACCTGAAAACATATTAAGGACAAGAAGGTAATAGGGAATAATCAGTGTGGATTTGTGAAGGGGAACTCAAACCTGACCAATCTGACAGCCTTCTGTAAAGAAATGGCCGGCTTGGGGATAAGGGAAGAGCAGGGGGTGCTGTTTATCTTGACTTCAGTAAGGCTTTCAGCACTGTCTCTTGTAACATCTTCAGAGACAAACTGATTAAATACAGACTACAAAAGTGGGCAACAAAGTGGACTGAAAACTGGGCTAAAATGCTGTGATCAGTGGTAGGAAATCCAGCTGGAAGCCAGTCAGTAGTGATGCACCAAGAGGCTGATATTGGGTTCAGTACTGCTGAAGACAATCAGGAATGACCTGGACAATGTGACAGAAGAGCACCCTTAGTAAGTCTGCAGACGATATAAAACCAAGAGGAGTGGTTGATAAACCATATGGTTGAGCTACCATTCAGAAGGACCTCAACAAGCTGCAGAAATGGACCAACAGGAACCTCATCAAGTTTTACAGCACAAAATGCAAAGTCTTTTCCCTGAGATGAATAAACCCATGTACCAGTACATGCTGGGGACCCACTGAAGAAGATTTGCTTCATTGTTCTGGTGGACAAGAAGCTGAACGTGAGCCAGCAATGTGCCCTTGTGACAAAGTAAGCCAACAGCACCTGTGGCTGCATTAGGCAAAGCATTGTCAGCAGGTCAAAGGAGGTGATCCTTCCCCTCTGCTCAGCCCTGGTGAGACACATCTGGAGTGCTGGGTCCTGTTCTGACCTCCCCAGTACAAGATAAATGGACACGCACTGGAGTAAGTCCAGTAAAGAGCCACAAAGATGATGAAGGGACTGGAGCATATGGCATACAATAAAAGGCTGAGAGAGCTGGGGTTGTTCAGCCTGAAGAAGAGAAGGCTCAGGGACATCTGATCAATACGTATAAATACCTGATGGTGGGGAGTAAAGGAGAAGGAGCAGACTCCTCTCAGTGGTGCCCAGTGAGAGGACAAGAGGCAAAGGGCACAAACTGAAACACCGGAAATTCGATTTTAACATAAAGGGCGGTCAAAGACTGGAAGAGGTTACCCGGAGAGGCTGTGGAGTCTCCACCTTTGGAGGTACTCAAAACCCGACAGGATGTGGCCCTGAGCAACCAGACCTAGGTGACCCTGCTTTGAGCAGGGGGAGTTGGACTGGATAATCACCAGAGGTCCCTTCCAACCTCAACTACTCTGATATTCTGTTTCTGCCTACTCCAGTTCCTTGAGCTATTTGGTCAGTAGTTATGAGAAGATGCAATGCCACTGGTATTCTGAATTACTGTCAGAAGCAGGAACTTTTTTTTAAATTATTGTTAAAGTAAAGAATAATTCCATAAAAGGGCCAAAAGTACTTTACAATTTATCCCAAGGATTGTGCTATTGTGTAATACTACATACCTTCAGAATTTTCCAGATTGTTGCAGAATTGTCTTTACAGCACTTTGTCGCCTGAAACAAGAAATGCAAATTAAGTGATGGAAAACTTGTGACTCTGTTTTAATTCAGCACTTGTAGAAGTCTATTTGGAATGCACAATTTGTTTGAATTGACCACAACTTGAATTACTACACCTGATATTTCTTTGGTATGTGGAAAGGACTTTTTCATAGTGAAACTCTGATAAATCCTATTTTATAAACACAGTAGATGACAGCAAATATAGCAGCCTAGATATTTGGAGAAATGCATAGAAATTATAAAAATCATTGGACCTTAGCATTATGAAAAAAGGAGCCTAATGTTATTTTAGAAGAACCTTTTTAAAACTGCAGAGATCTGGATTTTAAATCCATTGACCAAATAATGATTTTGTTCCATTAAGAGAAAAAAAAAATTGTTTACACTGTGATGAATCCTTTAATATTTCATTCTTCTATTTTGCCTTTACAGAAATTGATATAATATATTCCTACATCCCCAGCTGATTTTAAAATTGTTTGATAGTTTCTCAGGAATATGTACCTGAAATCTTGCACATACTAATGGATCAGTTTTGTCAGGTTTGTATATAATCTGAAAAAAAAGATCTTTAGGGGAAAAAAACACACTGTTCTTTTACAGGCTCCACGACCACCTTTCAAACATCCCCTAGGGATAAACTAATTTTCTGGATCTATTTCATTTTCCCAAACAAAACAACAGAGAAAAGGTCTTGCTGTTCAAAGCATGAAGTTTCCTGTAAATGGCAGCATCAAAAACCTATGTTTGCTTAAAGGTAGGAGCCTTTCATGAATAAATATACCCCAGGAATGATGACATGAATCCCAGAGTAGAAGACTTGCATATGCCCTTTTGTATGGCTCAAGAATGGCACTGAAAACTTGATTTTTCCTATGATACCATGATTTTCTCTCATTTAAACTTGTTTTGTGTTCTAATCAGCTGTAAGTCATGATTACATACAGTGAAATAATTTTTAAATTATAGGAGAATAATCATCAGAATGGGATATAATCTGAATATTACCACCGACATTTTCAAGGTTGGTAGGAGTCTGCTACACAAGTCTTGCTATTGAAACTACTGATGGGGCCCTGAGTGCACCTATAGCTATGCAACCACTTCCCCCTTCCCAGCATTTTATCTCCCTGTGTTCAAAGTCCCCTCTGCTGTATCACAGTTTTGTAACCACGGACCAGACTGCCGTGGTGACAAGGAAGTTGTGAGAAAGAGCTGCAAGGAGCCTTGTCAGGAGCCTCCCTCTTTAACTGGAGAGCTGCTGTTTGAGCTCCATCCTCTGGTCCTTGCCCGAGCAGTGCCGTAGATGTGCCATGCCTTCCCTGCTGGGACTCACCTTCCCTGGCTGGCCTGACTTCCCAGCTTGTCACTAAGGATTTGTCTTCCTACTGGTAATTATTCTTGTGTGAGTAGCACATAGTCTATGAAATGCATATATAGTGACCCTGTTTATTATGCTTAGATTTGTAGCAATTGTCCAGGTTAAGCTAACAAAAAAATGAGACTTCAAATGTCTCTAAGTTGCCTTTTTACTTTTTGGTTGAAATTCAGAATAAATTATTAGAATGTGGAGGATTTTAGAATGTCCTCATTTAACAGGTTGTTAGAATAACCTTGATAATGTATATATATTTTAAACTGACATTTTTCAGGCATTCTTTCACACTTTAAAATATTTTCCTTTAGAAAGTTACTTTACCAATAACAGCCTCTTAAAAGCTCAAACACAATAATTCATTTAACCTTACTACCTGCAGCCTTTCCTCCTGAAAACGTTTTCCCTCCTCTTTCCATCCATTCCTTCCCTTGACACTGTGCTCATTGGCATAGTCTGAAAATCCCTACACAAGTGGTATTTTGATTGCTGTGACTGCAGCATTCTCAAAATCTGGGGTTTTTTTTAAAGGTTTTACATCCACATGCTACATATTAAACTGTTTTTCTATTGTTTTTTTCACAGGACAACAGAAGGCTAGCTTAGGCAAAGAGCCTAAGACTAGAAGCTTGAAGTGTGGTAAGATCAGTCCATCACTGGTTCCCAATTAATGAAAAAGCATCTGAATCTAGGAAGCTGGGAATCTGGCATAAATTCTCTGTGAAATAACAAAGCAACAAGTATTGTTCTGATGAATAAAAGAAAGTTTAAGATGTTGCCCACTGTCGGGGTTCTGCATGTCTTCCTCTGAAACATCCAGTACTGGTACACACTGGTGTAAAAAAAACATAATAGAGAGTGAATAGAGACCACAACAGACCCGCACGTTGTCTAAATGAACTGGTTTTAGTGACTGAATCTGCAACAGATTTAAATATTTCAGAATAGAAATAGAAAGTAGCTCTAATGTGAATCAAGGTTATATACCAGCCGCTATGAGAGAGCTGATAACCCTGGAAACCAGAGCAGTCTGACCTGAAATGGCTCTGTAATCACCCTGGGCAATTACAGCTTAGGGGATGTCTTTAATGTGACGCTCCTTAGCATGTTCATGAGAGTCATGGTCTCTGCTCATAGAGCTGTGTGGACTGTTAGGCCAGACATTGAAGAGTCTTGCAAAATTTTTTTGGGGAAAAAAAAAAGGATGTTTTTGTCTGTCTGGTGAAGCATAAATATGAAGAGGTATGAGGGGAATACTCTCTTTATGAATGTGTGTAATTCTTACTCACAATTTTTAGAACACTCTGCTAGTATTTGGTATTGTCTCATCGCTAGTACTTACATCTAAATAGAATTTGAAGGGTTAGTTTTTATTATATTACCAAAGAGAAAAGCTGCACACAGGGATCTTCTTCAAAGCAGTTTAACTTAATCATCAGTAAAGCTATAATTACACTGGGTCATTTAAGCCCTACATAGTTAGACTATTAGCTTCTAAAAGTATTTTGGATTGTTTTGTTTTGCCTTGTTTTGTTTTAAAAAAAAACTTGAGAAAAGGAAAACATTTCCTTACTCAAAGACAAAGAAAAAAAATATTCTATGTCTCAGTAGACTTCATGCTCATCTCAAGGGAAATGCTTAAATATCAAAAGGGGAAAGTATTATTTAATTTATTCTACAAAACCTCAGCCTAAAATTCTTGTAGTAAAGCCCTGTGGCACACTGTATGTCATAGACAACAATCCATTTTAATTAGATAGATCTCAATTCCTATTTACAGAACTCGATGGTAGAGTGGCTATTGATTGCAGTAATGAAAAATTGTGCTCTAAATTGTTTTCAATGAAAGTATTTTTAATGAAAATTATGAACATGTTCCCAATTTTTCATGTAGCTCTTGTAAAAATAATTTCTATCTGTAGGATCATAGTTCTCTGTCTGTGTGTGTCTGAGCATGATCTGAACTAACCACTGAACATAGGTCAGCACTGTCACCTATCCCAGATGATTCAAAATTGTTCAGCTGTGTTGCTGACTGTAGGACTTTTATACTTTCTATAGTTGGGAATTTGCAAGCAATCTGTTTAAAGACATGACATCACAAGATCACGATCACTAGTAAACACCAGCAACACCAAGCAAGATTTCTTTTGAAGGTTAACCACAAATTCTTATGAAAATACTGTTTTCTCCTTGATGTCGTGTTAAAGGCTCCTTTGTTAAAAAGTACAGACCTAATATCAGCTGAACCATGGCTTTGAACTGAGACCAGTTTTTGTCCAAGTGAGTTTATCAAGAAAGTTATTTACTCAAAATCTGCTAGAAATCCCAGAAGCAACAACAAAACTTTTTACCCCTAAATACAAAAATCGCTCTTGCAAGTGAGCCATATACTAGACAGCTTCCTGACCATCTGTCTATGATGATCTCAGGTCTAAAGAAAGACTTTACAGGAATAGCAGTAGTGTCTTATTTCTGTGGTGGAAAAGGCTCATGATATAAGTCAGACAACTACATGTGACCTTTTCTAATTGAACTAATTTTAATGTATCCTCAAAAAAAAAAAAAGAGTTATGCAAAAATCTGAAATTCCAGAAAGTAAATTTGCACCACTCTTTCTAGAATAATGCTGATGATAGCATTTAAGTTTTAAAAGGTTTTAAATATTCAGTCATACTTATTAAAAAAAACCAAAAGAGCATAATACAGCATAGTAATATTGTGGCAAATATACCAGTTTACCTTACTTATTATGCAAATCAATGAAGCTCACAACTGAGCTAAAGAAAGATCTAGAAAAACATTTCAGTCTTCATGGTCATTTTGATTGCTGTTTCCTTCCATTGAGAATTCCTCCTGTAATTATTATGTTCTCTTAATCTTACTGGAAACTAAAATATATACATACCAAATGACATTATTTCTATCTTTCCCCTGTGCTTCTAGCTCTAGCAGATTTCACAGGGAGAAAGACAGAGGTGTTGTTAAAAGACATTCTAGCATGAGTGTTCCAGCAATCTGTGAAACCTTTGCCTGTTCTTATTTAATAATGATCCCATTTCTTTGTGTATTTCAATTACCACAGCTTCTTAGTCGGTCTTCTAAACAGCAGATAACTACAAACTAGTATAATTCCATTAAAATCAGTAGAGCTTCTCCTAATTTACATTTCTTGAGATCTAATTGCCATTGATGTTGAGAGTAACACCTTGCATTTGTATATTGCTCTTTACTTGCAGATCTCAAACTGCTTACAAATGAGATAATTATCTTCATAATCCCTATTTTGCAGAGAAAGTAATTGAAACACAAGAGGTGAAGTGATTTCTTCAGCATCTTTTAAGTCTTGTGCATGTATTCTTTAGACCACCTTGCCTGATTATAACCTTTTCACTAGCACATTGGGCGCCGATGAATCAAGCACCACATTTAATATATCATCTTTCACCAGGTATTTCAAAATCCTTTCATGTCCAAGCCACAGATTGTTGGGTTTTTTGGGGGGGTGCTTGTGATTTTTCATATTAATAATAATAATAATAAATAATTATTAATAATAATTTATCATATCTTTGATATTTTAATCTATTGTTTTATTTTTAATACCATATTGAGAATGCTTTCCTCTATTTTGTTTAATTAGTTAAAACCAAAATAAAGCAGTAGATAACTTCTATAAATTTAATTTTAAAAAATTCAGTTATGAATGCACCAACTAAAACTGAAGATGAAGCTCAGTTGAGTTAATGGTGACATTTAGTCTTTTTCTTCAGAGATTTGGGCTGTGAAATTATCATTATTGATAGTATTTTCTTTTAAGATATCTAACTTATTTTTTAGAAATTCTGTGGAGTTTGAAAGAAAACAAAAGTCTTGAAAGTTCAATGAAAGATGAGGAAAAATATTCATATGAATGTTTTTGTATAACACTGGAACCATTTTTATCTTAGAGAGCAGAGAAAGTCATAAAAATAGTATAGGAGTAGAACAGAAACATTCACTTACTCCCTTTCAGTGCACAAGGAAAAACGTCCTTCCATATTCTGGAATAACAAAGAAAACTTTGTTTCACATTATGAATAGTTATCTTGTGCAACTCATTTGTACAGTGTATAACTGTATAGCATTTATCTGGATTCTAAAAAGGAATGAAAGATTCTATATATAACAATAATCAGAACTAGGAATCATTTAAACAACAATCGAGAGTGTTGGACAGGATAAATAGAAACCAAATGAGATTACAAAGAAATTTTACTTAGGTGAAGAATACATTGTTAATTCATCATGCCCTTTTCTTCCCGGCATGGTATGAAGACCATCTCATAGGTGTCTGGACAAAAAAAATATAGTAATTCCTCCTACTGATGAACCTTCTCCAGACTGACATGTAAAAGCAAGTTCTGATCGTAGGACCTGACAAAATGGGGTTTCCTTGAAGACTAAACAAGTTGTTCAGAGCAGTCTTGAATCTTCAAAGTAAATCTCTTTGGGGATTTTCCCCAGTAAATTTTGCACTCACTATATGCCAGGTCTATGTAGGTACTCAGGTAACCTGTCTCTTCAAGCACCTAGATTCACAATTTTTGTACCAATAACATTTTTCAAAGCTACCATTCCATTTGTGTCAATCAGCTACAGTGCTAAATCTGCATGACACCCAGACTTTTTCAACAAAGAAGAGTCTTTACAGTCTGTACCCTCTCTCTGAAATCTTCCTCAATGCTGTGGTGTAACTCAGCAGTGCAGAGGCTCACAAACTACATTCTCACACTAGGTATCATCTCTGGTTCTTCTCTTGCCAACATTTTCAAGTCTTTATGCATCCAAATGCATGCACAGAGTACCAAATCCAGAAATAAAGGCATGTCAGGGTGTGTTAATCACACCAGGGGTTCTCTACAGCTGAGAAAATATCCACATTATAATCTACTCACTTCCAACAGGAATGTAAACATCGGTTTCACAGTAAATATACTGCCCTTGAAGAAAACTTTGTACATGGTCCCGAAGATCAAATTTCTGCATTGTTGTCTCTGTCTTGTATTTGAACTAGCTCCAGAAATTTCATTAATCCGGTCTCACTAGAAAGTCAAAAGAGGTGACTTGCAATTACAGTCCTTCCACCCACTCTAGTTTACCTCTTCAGGCAAGCTAATGGCAGGTAATTCCCTCACCTAGACTGCTCAGAGGCTTTAATAATTTCTTTAATTTAATTGGAGACATGTTACCACAGAAACATCAGATTGTTCCAATAAGAGGGATGTCCTTAACATGCCAGAAAAATTGCAGAGAGAGGGCCTGTTTTCTTCCCATTCCTCTTACTTCTTTGGTCTGATATTGTCTTGTCAATAGCTCGAGCAGAATTCCCAGGCAATCCAGGTTTGTCAAGTAACTTACTTGCGTCTGAGACCACAATACCATGCGCCAGCTGCAACTCACCTTGCATCATCATGATTTTGCTCTTTACATACAATTTTGAGAAGGCATCATTGGTGCCTGAAATCTGCTTGAACAATGACTGAGAGAAAAGTCAAAGACTGTACAAATGATTCCCTAGAAAGAAGTCTCAGTACATCATCTGATCAACATTTTGCCCAGGGTAAGATTACTTAGGTTTTTCCTACAATTGCTTGTTGGTATCACTAACAAATCCCCAAAATGCAGCGTGTTGCCAGCTTGAAGTAGAAAGATTTGACTGCTCTAATGAGTCTGATAGGTTCATTTTATCATTGCACTTACAGGTATTTTACCCAAATTGCTGCTATAAAGAAGGTGCTATACAAATAGCAATTGTTTTTCTCCCACTCAAGAAAGCAATAACACACTTCAGCAGGCAAATTGAAACATGAATATAAAGATCTTGTGGTTGAGTGAAAATATGTGAACTTTGATCTCTTGGATTATATACATAGATATATGCTTTTCATGTAACATCTTACTCTTTTTTTCATACATAGTATCTCTGAATTTTTAATCATAATGCAGCATTAGTAGGTAAACCGTATCATCATCTTGACTTGAGTATTAATTGACTAGATGTGTTTCACAAATTTAGTCTCATTTGCTCAACATAATTTTTGGTTCCCGTATTTCCTGAGCAACCTTTCATGAAAGACACACAATTTTGAAAGTATTGGAAAGTTGAAATATTTCTCATAGCTTCTCAAAATGACTTAAACATTGAGATATAATTCCCAACAAATGACAGTGGTAAGTACGTACCCTCCACCTTTCAATTTTGAGCTGATAGTAAACCAAAGGGTCTGAGTGTCAGGGTCCTGAGTACCTTAATGGCCCTGACCAGCCTCACCTGGGGCTTCCCCCTTCCTTTCATGGGCCCAGGGGCTCCATTTAAGGTCCATTGGGGGCCTTTAATCCTGGCTTGGGTTGTGGTTGTGCTGGTCTGTAGTCCTTGTTTCTAAATAGACCTCAAGTCCACCTGGACAGAAGTCCTGCCCCCTTTTGCTTCTGCTTGCACCTTCCTCCTTGTGCAAAATGGACTTTGGACCTGGTTTGTTCCTTTGCCTTGTCTGGTGCTGTTGATGTACACCTTTGCCAGCCCCTAGTTCTGCCTGCTGTTGTTAATCCCTACGGGACTGCATCTGCCCATGAGGGCACGCTCTGCCCTGGGGTGCCCCTCAGCTCCTGGCTTGTTTCCCTCACAGGGCAGTTTGGCTGCTCCCTGACATTCAGATGCAAGCGATTTATTCATGTTGTACAGTCAGAGTCCATATTCCTGTCTGAATTACACTGTTGATTAATTTAGTATGTCAGTGTGAAATACGAACATTTTTCACATGGGTCAATCAATTTATCTAATTGCCATTCATGCTAACGCTGGAAGGCCAATGGCATGGCTTTACTCTCTTGTAAACAAATTGCAGAATTCTTCCTCTGAGTAATTTATTACGTAGTAGCATTTCTTCTTCAAGAGTCCCCTGAAGCCATGGCTATCTGGTTCAGAATAACATTATCATCCTAAAATTAACTTCTGAGATCACAATGGAATCAAAAGTTAAATGCATCATGCAGGAAGGTTTTGCATACTTATATTTTCTCTTTGTGATACCAAGGAAAGTAGTAAGATACTTTTCCATCTGTTCTGTGTTAAAAAACAGAATTTGCATCTGATGTGTACTGAAGAAATAATAAGACCTTGTGAGACCTATGAGATCTGTGAGTATTCATCTTTTTTTATTATAATCTTGATTAGATTTGCCATCCAGTTAACTGGCAACATGGAGAGGTTGCATACAGCACCTCTCCTGCCATTCAAGCAGTATGCTGTGTACCTTTTCCCACTTTCTCCTGGTCCATCAAAATTCACTAATGAGATGCCTTCCTGTTGCCCACTTCTCAGTACAGTATATATCTCACAATAGGGAACTTATTGAAGAAAATGAGATACCTCCTTTAATTCTTCATAACACAGAGAATGGTAATGGTTTCAGGAAGTGAAAACCTCAATTTCAGTGGAGTGAATATTTCTTTTAATGAAAACTCCTATATGAATTTGGCAGGATGGTAGCAGAAATAGACATTCATAAATTGGGGGTTTTGCCTTTGTTTTGGTTAGTGGAGTCACCATTGCCTCAGAAAGTGAGAATAAGAGTTTCTTGCAATTTACAGAGGAGTTATCTGCCTCCTCACAGAAAGTCTTCTTCAGAGTGGTTATAAAGAGACAAACGGGCTTGTGGGACACTTTGTCCCATAGGAGTTGTCAGACTTGATATGGAAGCCAGCTTGGAAGGTGACTCTTCTAGAGTCTGAGAAATCCTAAGTGTCACAGTTAAGAGCTTTCTTTGAGAGTAACCAGTCTTTCTGGACTAGGTCATCTAAAGAATAGAGGATAGATATTGGAACCACTTCCCAGAATGCTACACCTAGCAGCTCTTCCCCTCTGTTCCCCAATTTTCTTCCCTGTGATTTGTGCAAGAATGTTGCCACAGGTTTCAAGCTACAGGCCTCTGATGGATTGTGTTACTACTGCTCTGGTCCCTTTGTCCTTCCTATTCACTTGGTGAGGAGCAACCTGGAGTCCCTGTTATCTTCTTTGTCCCTGGTGTTTGGTTCCTTTTGTTATGTGAAAGGTGGCAATTCCTTGCACATGAAACAGATGTGCTTCATGGGATGTGATTTATCTTAGCTGCCTTTAATGCAATAAGTCTCTTCTGAAAGCAAGTTGATCATCCTGTTCACTCTTCGCTAAATTCCTTTTCACATCTTGTTCTTCTGTTAGTTGGAAAGGACATCACGTGATGAACTACCTCTTTGTGAGCTACCTGAAAATTTTTGCAGACTAAGTGTGGGAGAAGTCACTAATCTAAATACCCCACTACTTTAAACCAAAATCCAAAATCTGTTGTTGCAAGATTACTAAATTGAAATATAATTTTACATAGATTTACACAGAGACAAAATATAGCTCTATGAAAAAAAAAGGAAAAAAAAAAGTTAAAAGTATGCCTTCAGTAGTAACCTCTGAAATAATGTATTAGCTTGAAATTGCTTTTTTTTTTTTATGCTTCCTTTGATGTCTTATAATGGAGCTGCTGAATTAACCCCTGGCTCTGAAAATATTAATTATTCTATTCATTCAGCGAAGACACCTGACAGATATTAGCTGCTGCAGCAAAAGATGAAGAAAAGTCACTAATATAAGGAAATGATGACATTTCTTCTGTTCCATTGATTCTTGGCAATAATGCACCACTGAACCTTAAATCAGAGTGGAAAGCAGAACATTACCCACTGTATTGGTATTATTTTAAAAGTATTTCATCCCCGCACTGAGAAGAAAGCACTCGACATTGCTCCTTATAGCAGAAATATTATGCAGAGTACCTCAGGTTCAAGGCTTTAAGTTTCTCATTTTTCTAGCCCAGATTCAGTGCAGTATCTGCTGTCTTTTATTTATATACTTCAAAACCCTCTGTCCCTGACTCTGGAATCCATCAATTAGAAGCTGGTTGAACTTTTCCTATGCCATATTAAATATGCCAAATAATTAGTATGATACTGAACAGTTATCTTTTGCTTATATCATACTTGAAACAGGTTTATCAATTAGTTTCATGGATATCCATGAAAGGGGTAAAAGATTAGCAGTCCAGACTCTCTACTGTATTCCAGGTTCTTTAGGAATATGTATTGATCAGTCTCCAAAACAATACTTAGCTTGCTGTTCCATCCGTAGTCCCAACCACATTACCCCTAGCCTAATTCTGCTATGATTTGGGGCTTTAGCCCAGCATAAGGTCTTTAACCCCTTCAGACATTTGCTTTACAATGACTCCTGTATTTGCTTTGCAGTCATGGCCTGAACGGCTGAATTTCAGTGCTTGTCCCCCTTTTAAACCAATCCTATGTACTTCTACTATTATCCTAATTTGTTTTTTTCCTTCTAAATTATGCATTCCAAATTCTTCTCCTTTTTTTTTTGATAGGTTTGCTCTGTATTTCTAAGACCAAACAGCAGCAGCAACAGGACTGAGATAATTCTCATTCCTTCTATCATATTTTGTATCCAGAAGAACAGTGGAAACAAAAATTGGTTAAAGAAGAGAGTTCATTAATCAGTTCAATAGACTGAGGAGGTGGGGATGCAAATGTTGAGGCTTTCTGGACTTCTTTTTCTATAAAATCAAAGATATTATACCTATCTGTACCTGAAGCAATCATAACGAACTTGGTTGGAGTGCTACATCTCAAGCTGAATGAACAAACATCACAAAAAGGATATTAAGAGTTAGCAAAGATTCTACAGATGTGACAAAAAAGACATATCCCTCAAATGACACTAGGCACTTGTATATTGTAATGGTATCCTTCTCTACCCAGTTGCAACTGCATTGCCATCCCACTTCCTACTTCCACTTCCCTTTTCAGTTTGGATAGCTGAGGAATCTTTTGTTGCTGTGTATATGCCCTAGTGCTAACAAAAAGATATAAATCTGTGATAAATCTTGCTGCTACAATATTTAGAAAGCATGTGCATGTTCTGACAGAGCTGTTTGCAGAAGAGTACTACAAGGACAATTAAGGGAATGATGAGATGATCTTGTGAGAGGAGTTGGAAGGAGCTTGTGATGCTTAGTCTGCAGAGGGGGATGACTGGTGTCTTTACCGCCCAATGAACAAAGACGGAGCTGGGGAGAAAATAAGCACTACGGAGAGACAATTTCATTACAAAATGTGAAGACAAGGAAGAGTAGAGGTGGATAGGAACGTTAAGTTAATAATAAGCATTTAACTTTTAATGAAATATATGGACTTAAGGCTATTAAAATCAAGCCTAATTCTGTTCCAGTTTTCAATGGAGGTAGAAGGTAGCTTTCATTTAAGACACTTTCTCATGAGCATAGACAGAAATTTTCCTTAAGAAAATTAAACCTATTTCACTTTTGGTGATTTTGGTTCTTCTCTGATTAGAATACAGAGACAGAAACTTTCTTATTATAGATAATTTTAGGACATTAGTCTGTGTATTGCCTTTGTCTAGGCCTTCTTTAAAGGACCCCTTAAAACATCAATAATTTTGTGGTTCAAAATACTGGTTCTGTTTTGCTTAATATTTCAAGCCTTCCTCTGTCCTTCTGCTATCATTAATATTCACACTTCTAAGAATGGAAGTAAGAAAAGAACTATCAGAAATTTAAAACAGATAATGTCAGGAGAAGGTATCTTGTAGACAAGTTTGGGTTCCCATGGTGAAATGTTAATTGCAGTGAAATCACTGGCCAAAACCAGAGAAATCTCTTGCATTTTCCCATACTGTCTGTTGCACTTAGATGATAAATTCCTCATGGCAATGGGCTTTTATTTTATATTAAATGTATACAAAGTTACTCTTTCATCAGTGGTGAGTAACAGTGTATGAAAGAAGTAAATATAATAATACGATCAGGGCTTTAGTTAATAAAATGGTCACACTCCAGAGCACTTAAACCAGAATTTGCAAAGTTAAACAGTTCAGTGATTTTATTTAATCCCCATGACACTAATACAGAGGTCAAAGGCAGTGTTATTTTCAGGGAACAGTCATGTTAGTAGAAAAGCATGCTAGAGAATTGCCCAGTAAGAAAAGTTACAATGAGAAAAAAATAAAACTAGAGCTAGAAAAATACTATAGTAAAAAAAGGAAATTAATTTTGAGAGAAAAGAAACAGAAGAAAAACAGGTAGTTCCAATACCTAAGAGGAAATATTCACTGGCAGTCATTCTTACAGTCCAGTCCCTACAGATAAGTGTTTATGCGTACAAGAAGATAAAGTTGGAGAGCAGGATGGGAGTCCTCCACAGAGGCCACCCCACCAGTGTGGCTCCTGTGCCACACTGACATCCCTCGGCACAAAGCCTGTGGGAAAACCACAATGGAAAGAGGGCAGCATTATCTAGCGCAAATTGATTGGATTTGGCAGGCCGCTTTACTATACTGTTTGGTATACACTGCACATGTTTATAGATAAACATATGCCATAAAACAGTGCCAAATCAGTTGCCTGCAGGTAAACTGTAATTTGTATGCTGATGTAGTAGAGGAACTGTAGAAGGAAAAGCAGCCAAAGCCATAACCCCTCTTTACCCTATTTGTATGCAGCGAGCACAGTATTCAGTCACACCTATCCGAATTACCTTAGACCACCTGTACTCCCAGGTAAATTATACCATCAAATAACCTGAAAAAAAATCAAAACTGAAGCTTAAGGATGGTGAAGTAGAGGAAGAAAATATATAGAATCAGTAATACAGAACTGAGAAGAAACAGTAAAATGAAGATCTTAGGTAAATTTTTCCTCTTACCACCAGTAGTAACTGTAGTACAACGACCAGTAATACTGAGTCAAATTATATTTAACAGATAACCTGTGGATAGTATGCCTAAAAACATTAGAACAACGTATTAATGACCTAACAGTGGAAAACATTATAAGATGCTTAAAAACTAAATCAGTTTGTCTTTTGAAGCATTGTCTTTTAGATGAATAGTTGTTGTCCTGCAGCAAGATTTGTTTCTTGCCTCAAATCATGATACAAAAAATATGATCCACAAATTTCAGCTGCATTGTGGACTCCTACTCAGGTAATCTGATTTACCTTAGAAATTTTCCTCACCCTGAAGATTGAAATACACCCAAGTCTGTAGAGCTATTTTGGCTGAAATCTAATTTGCAGCCTTGTAAATAATGAGAAAGACATAAGTGAAGTGTGTGGCTTGGTTTACCTCTTTGTAATCAATAAAAATGTGAGGAGTCAAGCAGTTTCTGAAGAGCTTATCCAGTCTTCTGTCCAAGGCCATTTTCAATTGGATGGTACGGGGAAAAGGCATGGGGTATTGTATCAGAAATTCCAAATTCATTCAAGTTTAGAGGTTGTTGTGGGTTGGTATTTTGGGTTTGTGTGGCGGGGTTTTGGTAGCAGGGGAGGGGGCTGCAGAGACGGCTCCTATGAGAAGCTGCTAGAAGCTTCCCTGGCTCCAGGTTGGACCCACCTCTGGCCAAGGCTGAGCCCATCAGCAACAGTGGCAGTGCCTCTGGGAGAACAGATTTAAGAAGGGGAACCTGCAGCAGGGGAGGAGATTAGAATGTGAGAGAAACCCCTGCGCAGACAGCAAGGTCAGTGAAGAAGGAGGGGGAGGAGGAGCGGGGGAGGAGGGGCTGCCCCCGCAGCCCGTGGTGAGACGGCAGGCTGTCCCCCCCCAGCCCATGGAGGGGAGCGGGGGTGCAGATGCCCACCTGCAGCCCGGGGAGGGGGATGCCCCCCAAGATGGCCGGGACTCCATGGGAAAGCCCACGCTGGAGCAGTCTGTGCCTGAAGGACTGCAGCCCGCAGAAAGGACTCATGTTGGAGAAGTTCGTGAAGGACTGTCTCCTGTGGGAGGGACCCCACGGTGGAGCAGGGGATGAGTGAGGAGTCCTGCCCCTGAGGAGGAAGGAGCGGCAGAGACAATGTGTGGCGAGCTGACCCCAACCCCCATCCCCTTGTTCCCCTGTGCCACCGGGGGGAGAAGGTAGAAAGAACCGGGAGTGGAGTTGAGGCGGGAAGGAAGGAGGGGTGGGGAGAAGTTGTTTTAAGATTTGTTTTTTCTTCTCATTATCCTTGTTTTGATTTGATCTGTAGTAAATTAAATTGATTTTGTTTTTTCCCCAAGTTGAGTCTGGTTTTTGCCTGTGACCTTGAGTGGCGAGTGATCCCTCCCTGTCCTTGTCTTGACCCATGAGCTTTTCTTTATATTTTCTCGTCCCCATCCCAGTGTGGGGGAGGAGTGAGCGAGCAGCCTTGTGGTGCTTTGTTGCCGGGTGGACTTAAACCATGACAGTTGGTTGTGGTGGTTTCGGGTTTTTTTGTTTTGGTTTGGGTTTTTTTTGGTTGTTTGGGGTTTTTTTGAATACAATTGAGTTCTGACGAATGGAATACTTTGGGTATGGGGGAAAATGCTATCCTACAATGGCTGAAGAAGTTCCTGCAGTACAAACAGCTGGAGGCAAGGGAAAGTGTCATACCTGTTTTCTTGGAAATCCCTGGGTGTTCAAGTTAGCCATAAAGCTTTGCTTCTATGCATCTCCAAAACTGTCTTTAATTGCACCGTCTATTTTCCACCTAAACTGGAACAAAATCTATTGGACCTAGCTATAAGGAATTTACTTAACATTACATTATACTGAAGTCTCTACAGTGATCTCTACATCCCCTTAAAAACTCCAAATAAGCTGTCCTAACCTCTTTTTTCACAAAAAAGTTGCCACAGATGGAGGAGATGTTACTGATGTCACCTCTTTATGTAATGTTAGAGTGATTAGTCTTTTAATCTAGAAAATTAATCAGGCAGGTTTACTGATCTCTGCTTGAGAGGCAGACAACTCACATTTACAGATAGCAGCATACTTTTGTAATAGACTAGCATATAAATTTTTTGTTGAGACAAGATTTCAGGAATGTCCCAGTGCTTTGCTTTCCTATTTGGCAAAACTGCAATCAGAATGCTTTTTTTCCCCCTTTTATTCCATTTCTGTTTTCACCTCCATTATTTCCCCTCCACACTTGTACTCAGAGATTTTGGTTTCCACAGGAGCCTAAAAACTAGATGTTGTAACAGTAGTTGTCAGTTGGTTTGGTTTTTCTACTATTATTTTATTTTCACTCTTTTTTTGTGGTTGTTTATCAGAAAATCACAGTAAACTCACACAACTTGAATGGGGCCTTCTAAAAGTTTGGTGAAAGCAGATATGCCCATAAGAGAGTATCTCTGACATTTACATTGATCTTTTAATTATAATTCCCAACATCTAGTTACAAAATTTTGGCACCAAAAAAAATGTATCTGTTTGTTTACATTGCTTGCTCTTTGAATGATTTCCTTAGGGCAGTAATGACTAATCAAAACAAAGCCTTATAGAGGAGGTGAGGTAAGAATCTCACCTGGATTGCGAACAACTGCTTTCATGGTTGCACAGTAATACTACTTAGCCGTGTTAGAGCTCCACAGTAGATGCTTACCGGCACGTTAGGGGATACAGTATTCTGACATGTGTTTAAATTCACTGTATTTTTATTGTGAATGGAAATATCCTGTACTATCCAAAGCTTTATAGTAAATGACCCCCTCCTTCTAAAATGCTGAATGTGGGAACCACTGACAAAACCATGGGAGGAGGTTGTTAAAACCAGGTGTCTGCTGGTGCAAACAGACCAACAGCCTCCAGAGCTGTGACAAGGAATAAAGTCGAGCTCTTTGTTACAAGACAAAGGTAGAAAGCATTTTTAAGCATCTGAATTCAACTATCAGCTTGTTTTTCTAATATTTGTCATGAGTTTTTATTAGAGAGAGAGCAATAAGCCACAAGACTACTAGTCAAAGTAGGACTTGATAAGATGAACTTTAACAATTCCAAAAGAATCTGAAAGAACCCTGTATAAATATACAGACACACACGTAAAATCAAGGGCTGTTCTCAGACTGTATTTCTCTCAAGTGCCATACTCTGAGGGACAGGTGGCATTGATGTATATTTTCTCCTTTTTGTATCTTTTTCTTTCTTATCAAAGACAAATACTCTAACAATGTTGATTTTTATCCCTAAAAAGATGTTCAGACAATGGAAATTTAGGTTTTAAATAATTTATGAACTTCTCGTTACCCAAGTTTATCCAAGTAGAATTAAAGCAATATCAGAGAATGAAAATTTCTTACAGAATGGAAATTTTGAATTCCCAGAACTACTGCTATGAAAAATTGCACACTTTTTTTTTTCCAGCTGATCACAGCTCCAGGCAAGAGAAAGGAGAAACGCTGGGATTAATTTTTAATTATGACTTTTTAATTTTATGACCACCAAAAATGTATTTTTGTTTATATATTTTAATTTATATATTTCCATTTATATTTTATTTATGTAAATTTTATAGATATAGTTAATGCCCAAGTTAGTTTCTCATGGAGATAGGGTTGCCTTAGAATACAAGATTAGTATATATTGAGTGAATGCTAGAATGGTAGCTACAGCTGGCTTTTTACAAACATAAATATTGTTATTAATAATTTGAAAGCTGGATAATTTTAGACTACTCAGGCAAGAATATTTCCATCAGTTTGATGTATGAGAGCAAATAGAAACACATTCATCTTACTGCTCCTTGTCACAAATTTTGAATTAAGAAAAGCTAAACATTTAATGGCAAACACATTAATTTTGTTTCTTTAAATTCCAATATAAAAAGAAATGGCTTCATACAAAAATTTAGACTGTTGTTCAAGTTACCAAGAACTGTAATATAACCAAAATCATTGTTTAGGATTTGACTTATGATTATAAACATATTTTGTACATGCAGTCTAGAAAATTTTCATCTGTTCTTAAAAGCAAAGTAAGGCTTCAAACCAGTACACACTTTCACACCTGAATACTACTACTACTAGAGCTACTACTACTACTAAACTTTATGTTTCATTGTAGCTAGAGCATATTAAATATTAAGACAGTATTTTATTTTTTTTATAGTTGCTTTTTAATCTAAAGGAAATTATCTACACTGAAAAATATGAAGAACAGCTTCAAATAAACACTGACAAAATAAGAAAATCAAGTTACAAGGATGATGTGAAAGGACAACAAAAAGCCCAGGCAAAAGTAAAGTACCAGTTGAAGGAAACATTTTTTTCCATTTCCTTAAGAGAATAAAAGCACCAGTCCCAACCAAAAACCTAAATAAAACAAGAAAAAACCCACCCCAAAATAACAGACAGACACAGTTTGAAAATTACATGCATTTTGGAGCTTAAAATAATTAGTTGTATTCAAAAGTTATTGAAGACAACTTCAGGAGATCTGTTTTCTGAACCCGTCTGGGAAAGGTTACATTTAGAGGAGTGAAGATTTCCATAGGAACCTGGCAAGCTGGAGTATGAGAATCTAACAGAGGTGGTTTAGGAGTGTCAACTATAAGAAATGATTTTTGTTATGCTGGTCTTTTTATAAACTGTTATGATAATCCTTTAGAAATTGTTTTGTGTACTAATAAACCCTGATTTCCATTTGCAAGAAAGGTTGCTAATTTCACTTCTAATACAGTCACTGAATATAGGAGGGTGCTAACATTCTGTGATGGGTTAACCCTGGCTGGACGCCAGGTGCCCACCAGAGCTGTTCTATCACTCCCCCTCCTTCTCAGCTGGACAGGGGAGAGAAAATATAACAAAGAGCTTGTGGGTCGAGATAAGGATAGGAGAGATCACTCACCAATTACCGTCACGGGCAAAACAGACTCAGTTTGGGGAAAAATTAACTTGATTTATTACAAATCAACCGGAGTAGGGTAATGAGAAATAAAACCAAATCTCAGAACACCTTCCCTCCACCCCTCCCTTCTTCCCGGGCACAACTTCACTCCCGGATTCTCTACCAACCCCCCAGCGGCACAGGGGGATGGGGATGGGGTTTATGGTCAGTTCATCACACGTTATTTTCTGCCGCTTCATCCTCCTCAGGGGGAAGACTCATCACACTCTTCCCCTGCTCCAGCGTGGGGTCCCACCCATGGGAGACAGTCCTCCATGAACTTCTCCAACGTGGGTCCTTCCCACGGGCTGCAGTTCTTCACGAACTGCTCCAGCATGGGTCCTTTCCACGGTGTGCAGTCCTTCAGGCACAGACTGCTCCGGCGTGAGCCCCCCACGGGGTCACAAGTCCTGCCAGAAAACCTGCTCCGTGGGCTCCTCTCTCCACAGATCCGCAGGTCCTGCCAGGAGCCTGCTCCAGCGCGGGGTTCCCACGGGGTCACAGCCTCCTTCGGGAACCCACCTGCTCCGGCGTGGGGTCCTCCACGGGCTGCAGGTGGATATCTGCTCCACTGTGGACCTCCATGGACTGCAGGGGGACAGCCTGCCTCACCATGGTCTTCACCACGGGCTGCAGGGGAATCTCTGCTCCGGCGCCTGGAGCATCTCCTCCCCCTCCTTCTTCACTGACCTTGGTGTCCGCAGGATTGTTTCTCTTACATGTTCTCACTCCTCTCTCCGGCTGCCGAATACCGCTGTCCCAACTTTTTTTCCTTCTTAAAAATGTTATCACAGAGGCGTTACCACTATCGCTGATTGGCTCGGCCTTGGCCGGCGGCAGGTCTGTCTTAGAGCCGGCTGGTATGGGCTCTCTCGAACACAGGGGAAGCTTCCAGCAGCTTCTTACAGAAGCCACCCCTGTAACCCCACCCGCTACCAAAACCTTGCCACACAAAACCAATACACATTCAAAAAGAAAATATTATTTCCAGAAGATATCACACATGGAAGCCACCTGTTGCAGGGGGTTTCATGGTGGGTTTTGTCTGCCATTTTTCTAGGTATGAGAAAAGATACAGTTTCAGGCTTAGACATTTTATCCCTGACTCTAAAAAGTGATCGACAGTGGACCTGTCTTCCCCATATGATGGGTGGTTTGTTGCCACCTTTGCCCAGCCGCATATTTTCACAAATGAGGACACAGATTCTCTTTTCTCTCCCTAGGAGATTCGAGCTGGTCAGTAAAGAAAAAATGTGAATCAGCTTGATTTTTTGGGGCAGTGGGTTGAAATTGAAAAAGATGTGTAAAAAGGAACTGAAAAGAAAAGGGGATCAATTTCAGTATTTTAAAACAGGACTGAGAGGACAGGGATAATATTTTTCAGAGTTTGCTGGCGGTTGTGTTTTAGGCCCTGCTTTGCCAGGACATATTAAGTATAGCCTTTCTCATTTAAATATCTTTTTTTTGAAAAAGGTCTAATACTTTAGTATGTACTGTGTCACTTGTAAGGGGGAGAAGGGTCTGCCATACGTGTCTACAAGCACCCAGCATTTCCCTTCCCTCTGTAATTAATACAGCTGGAGTCCCTGAGCTTATTCTGTAATGTACTGACATGAGGTAACATATAAGCCTCTACATTCAGAGTAGCCAATTCTACTTGCCGGCTGACTGCTGGTAGCCACGTGTGGCGGTGTGCTCCCCCCCGCGCTCCCCTGCCTAAGCTGTAACCACCAGTGGGGGTTGTGATGGCTGCATCCAAGCTTAGTCTGGACTTTGGGGGATGGATGGCAACATGGTAGCCAAGGGCTGTCTGGAATGGTGAGCCAGAGGTCTTGCTGGTATGCAAATATGCTTATGTGCCAATCATCTTACTTGATAAATAGTGGACAGCCCCCGGCCCATTGAGCTCTCCTGCACGGCACAGGGCTGCACGCTGGGATCTCCCCTGAGTAAGGATGCCTCTCAAGGTTACTCCTCAAGGTTAAGAGATTCATTGCCGCAACGGATTCTCGGTAAGTGATAAATAGCATGCCAAACTCTGAAATCTTGGCTAAGTGATATAAAGGATAGATTGCGCATGTATAAGCCTTTAGACATAAACCATTGGCCAAGGCTGGGACTAGGATTGGATCTGGCTGCAGGTAGACTCCTCTCTGAGAAGGCATTTAGAAAGCAAGGGAGTCCATTCTGAACCTTGTGACTCAATGGGAGGGTCTCCCTGACAGTTTTGTCTGACCCTGTCCTCTATGCAGTAAATAATCAAGTGTACCTTGCCATTGAATCCTCTTAAACTGCTGTCACATTTCCTATCAAACTTTGTTAAATCACTGTTTTATATCAACAAACATATTGCTACTTCTGTCTTATGAGTGAAGCGTGTCATTCTATCCGTGACACCATGGTATCTGCAGGCTTTGCTGGTTGTTCTCACAGCAATCTTGGAGCTTAAGCTCAGACACTGGCTCAGCTAATTCAAAATTAGTACTGCTCTGGCTTTTGCAGAGGGATCACACTGGCATTCATTAGGGACTGAAGTGCAAGGCTGTGGAGCCCAGAGGGCTTTGTGCTATGCCAAGTAGCCTTCAGAGGAACAGGAGGGATATATTTTTCTTAGGCTCATGCAGATGTTTCAGCGAAATTTAGAAAAATTCCAGAGCTTTTACTAATGCATCTGTTCTTTATCTAAATTTGGTTTTATGCTGTATCTGATTATTTTGTGAAAAATGTCTGCAAACAATATATGCTGAAGTTAAAAGATACTGCCTCTTTCTTTATGCTGTGGGTTTAATTTCATTTGAGAAAGCAAAAGAAATAAAGCATTCCAATCTATTATTAACCACTGAATTTGCACAGGTAAACATAATCAGCCAAGCAGTCCCTGTTATGTCTCTTGTCCTGTTTCATATGTTTGTAATTTGAAAAAGAGACCTTTGGGAAGAAGGTGACTCTATCCTCATTCGCAGTTAAAGTGTGAAAATATTTTTTTCTAAATCTGATGGAAAAGCAGTTGGGTTTGAATTTTTGATATGAATACGAATAGATGCACAATTTAAGCCAAGAATTCCCCTTCACTACAAGGAATTAACATCCAAAGGACCAAATTTACTGTGCAAAAATAAGAAAAATTATCTGTGGCAAGTTACCCTTAGTTCTAAACACTGGCACTGCCCCATACAAAGCAAGCTGAAAGATTTCTGGGTAGCAGGTGCACTCTGTACTATTCTGCACTCTGTTTCTACTGGACAGCCTTTGCAGAAGTGTAATTGAGAAGCATTAGTGCTTCTTCCATAGCTGCTGCTTTCTGCCTAAAGGAGTTTCATTCAGTTATGTCACTTCTGAAGAGAAGGATCTGTCTCTTTCTGAACTGCAGTTTTCCCTTACCTCTACTAACTGAAATTCCTGTTAAGATTAAAGATGTGTTAAGAGGGCTCTCTTTTTCTTTCTTAGGTCTCAAAAGGTCCACTTGTTCTAATACCTGCACTGTATACAGGTGTCATTACATAATGTTGAATATCTACCCTGTGAACCACAAGAAAGAAATTAACACAATTTATTTTTGCTGAGTTTTACTTGCCCTAAACACAGTTTTTGAAAAAGCACTTTTTGAGCACTATTGTTTGTCTAAAAAGGTAAAATTATTCAGAGGGTCATATTTCATCCCTCAAAAGTCTATCCAAGCTCCATGATTTTTGAGCTCTTTTTCCAAAGAAACTACAATCAATTGACATTGTGGAATGTCCTTGAGTATAATTCTTCCTCCACCAATTCTGTTAATATTTACTATGCTGTATTAACTGAAATGTAGAATAGTAACGTGACTTTCCAGTGGGATATTGTGATAGAAAAGTTCAAAGTATACTAGCTTTCTTCATCTTAAATATAATATTGCTCCAATGTTATATTATTTTCATTTTTTACCTTCTGCTAGTTTCCCCACCTGTCGCATTCTATCAAAATTTTATCCAGTCCTGAGATGTTAGGTGTTTTTATTAAAAACTGTTGCCTCTGTAATCAGGTAAGTATGTTAGAGCTTCAGTTTCTCTTTAGAGAGTCAGAGCAGGGTTATGAATAATTAAGCTTAAAAATAAGAAGACAAAAAATGTTTTCCTGCTTTGTAAAATTTCATAAAACATAGCTTTCTTGGCCTTGTTGATTGACATGACATTAGTAGATCTATGCAACGTAACAATGTATTTTCTTTATTACTTCACATGATTACTTGAACTTCCTAAATGCCCATTGGGGTTGGGGTCAGCATGCATTGCACCAAATCATGGCTGTCACAGTAAAGCTACATAGAATTCCAGTAATATTTTTTCATTCAAAATGTGCAAATAAAACCTACATGTGATCATCCGTAAGCAACTTTTCTCCCAATCAAATCTTGTGAAGCAGGTAAATCTTGATTATCACTATCTGTCACTCATTCTGTTTCGCATAACATTACACATCCATTTCACACAGTCCTTAGGGACAGTGTAGTCCATCCCCACCAGAACCTTAAAATCCTCCTAAAATATTACTCAGCCTTACTTCCCTACCGTGCTAAGAAGATGCTAGTACCAAGCCCAGCACCACAACACACTGGAAGAGGAATTATACTGCATCTACGTGTTGAGAACCTCTCTGGCATTAAAGCTTTCACAGATCCCATGACAGTTGAAAATGATGTGATTTTTCTGCAAGGAAAACACACAGAGTAATTGACAGGGTAGAAGAATGCTTTATGTGTGGGGAAAAAAAATCTTTGGGGGAGAAGAAAAGAGTAAATATGTGAGGAATTAATAACTTTACAATTATATCCTTTTTAGTTGGAAAAATTCTCCTGAAAGGCCAATCCATGAAAGTAAGAGAATTGCTAAAGGTAGATAAATGTCAGTGCATTCTCTGTTGTTCTCATTGTTGGAGGCGACAGCAGTGAAACTGAGCCATCATTTGATGTGTAATACATTCCATATCCTTCCATAGCCTGACTCTAAAATAAATATGTGCTTAAACAGAGACACACTTGTGTACCGAAGTATAAGACACTGCAACACACACTTGATCCTTCATCTCTAACATGACATTGAACTTCAAGAACCAGTACTTAGATCTAGTACTGATAAATCCAGTGGTCCTGAAAGCATCATACCTTGCCTGCATGGAATAATAAAAACATAATAATATTTCCAAGAAAATATTAATAGCTTCCTGTGATGTAACTCCTTAAAATAAAAAGGCCAGTGTTTGTCACTGTTAAGATAAAAGGAAAGTTGACTTTTATCACTACTTTCCACCAAAGGCTTCTCTGAAAAGCAACCATCTTTCACTTCACTTGTTTCACAAGATTTAATTTCACAAGATTTAAACACAGTTATATAATCTAGAAGCTTATATCTGATCATCTAGTAAACCACTGATGTTATATCCCTGAACAGTACCAGAGACAGCTACGTTTATATTCATTTGTTCACAGAGTGTAATCTTATACTTTCATGATCAAGAACGTAGCACAAAACCTTTTAAAATCAATACTGACTGTTGTTTTTTTCAATGATATGAAAGTATTTTCCATGAAACATAGCCTGATCATATCAGTTCAATGAACTTGAAAATTTGCACATTTCAAATGTCTTCAATTTTATGGCAGATAAATTCTACAGCCTTATTTGGGAGTCAGTGTGTACTCTTGGTAAAAAAACAGAAATAAAAATATCCAAGCCTGTAAAGCTATTACTTGAATAGTAATTAAATGTGGTGGAAAAACACATAATGTCCTAGGTGTAATACAAATGTAGTTATAGAAAAACAATGATACAATGCTCTATTATTCCTCAGAGGACTAAAGATAAAAGAAAATACAGAGAACTTAATTAGCTCAAACACCAGAAGAGTTTACCTAGATTTATTGCACACACCCCCCCCCCCCCCCCGGTTTCACTGCACCATTTGGAGGATGATGAGAACAGGGAAAATATGTCTTTTGTAACTTATCAATAGACAGAGTTGTACACAGTGGTTTAGATCTACTTATGTATTGCATTATGTTCTCCTAGCTGTTTCACTGGAGGACTTCAGTGGTTCTTCACAGATAGGCAGATACAGTCATGTCTTCGGGGGAGCAAACTATTGATAAGCTTACACTTCCCTGAGCACGGAGGGCGCTGCTGTGGATATTCCCTATGTGAGCTTTTGTCTGCTTCCATAACTAGCTAAAGGAGAGCCCAGGTAAAGACCTGACAGGTCTCGCTGCTGAAAACCTTAGCCAGCCTCAAAAAATGTTTTTGATGAAAACACTAATTTGCTTAAAAGGCAATTCCACCCATTGATATTATGGCTCCCAGAAACATAGCAAACAAACATTTAAGAAATGTTTAGGCATGTACTGCGTGATTTTATTGATTTATTGGGTAAATACTAAGATCTTTCAGAGATTGTTATATTGTGCCATTTAACTGCAACCCTGCATGGCATGCCACATAGGTCTGCACAGCCTGAAAGAAAGCAGCTCACACAGATGTAGTATTCTTCAGAGCTTTTCAATTACTGAGTTTATTTGTTTTAAATGATTTAATCTTGCTTTGCTCTGTATTTGCTCTGCATCCTCTGATTATACCTATTTTATTACAAATTAATACTAACAAAACATAACACAAATATAAACAAAAGCACTAATAATATGATGATGATGAATAAATAGACACTGGTGCTGTAAACAACTTCCCAAATCATTTCAAGCTAAAGTGAACATTTCTAGGATCATCACTAAGTTTTCTTAGAAGACAGACAGATTATACAGGCATTGCTTTTATTGACCTACCATTTGTAGTCTCCAATAACCAGCAAATCAACCAGACGTATAATAAAACAGTAACCTTCCCTAAAAAATTAAGACACTGCCTTGAACCATCTGTACGGCTACTGCAAGAACATGTCTATAGAACCAGACAATTTTTCCACCAAAATTTCAAATATGTAACAATTCTTACTGCTTCAAACTGACTTTTTTTTTTGCAATGGGTAGTTTCTTTCCACCCACACTATTAAATTCAATAACGCATTGCATTGCAGTTAATAGGTGTTATTCATAAATTTACTTTTAAGTAGAACAAATGCCTGTCTACAGCTTAATTCTTGAACCACTGGGAGCTTTTATTAAATTGTCTCTCTACATATTAATTCATCTTGGCAGACAATTTATGCTATTATTATTCTTATGATAATGCTACATCAGAAGATGAAAACACAGCATATGGGGAATCTATCCATGCCTACTCTGCTCTTATCACCTCCCTTACCCTTTATAATAATATTAGGTAAAGCTCTTGTGATGTAAATCACGTATTTTTTATTCTTAATGTTTCAGGAGCGCATTGGCCCTTTCGTAGCAAATACTCTTTTTGAACTTTAAATAATGCTAATAGCTCTGTTAGCTTTAGGGAAACAACACACCATTATTATTGAAGAGAAGTTAATTTTAGCTTTTGACTTCTCTTTTCTGAGGCTAAATAAACTACACCAAGAGTGCTTATTCACTGTTCAGGTCACACAAATAGGGTAAGTCTAGTAAAGAAATTACACCAATTTCACTATTAAAAGAACAAATGGCATAATTAATGCAAGGTAGATCTGTTTCATGGCTTCCATTAGCTTTTTCCTACTTATCTCTTTCAGAGGTTAGAGTTAATTCCTTAGAAGTATTTGGAACTGGAATAGACTATCATGAGATATAACACTGCCTCTTCAGTGCATCTTTCATTCTGAAGAGACACCACTGTAGATCTTTCCCATGAATTTCTCCAAGTAAGAAAGCAAACTGAGGTTTGCTATAACAATGTCACAATGTATTTTGAGCTTACATTTCCTAATTCATTTCTCCAAGGTACCTATTTTGTGTGGCTCGTTAAAAAAAAATCTTATTCAAGTAGGTAGTGGGTTCTTCATTGTCCCAGCAAATTAAATGTCTGTATTTTTAGGAATAAACCACCTACATAATAGATTATTTTTGTTGTTGTTTTTCACCTGCTTTGCCCCAGGACTGTGGTTGCATGTCGAGTGAAAGGGGAGAAAAAAGAATAATTTTCATGGCACTGATGTGATTAATTAATGGATTGGTGACTGGCTCTTACTTTGTGAAGTTGTCGTTGTCTATTCTGGTCTAATGAAACAAGCTATTGACTTGAGATAAGTACATTGCATAATTACTGTGTTACTATATTTAATATTTCCATTACTTAAAGTCTTGCTATATTCCTAAAACTCTTCTTTTTTTCTCTTTTTTATTTTTTTTTTTTTCCTTTAGCACCATTAGTTCACTTCTGGACAATGCATTGTAGTAATGCACACACATTGTCTATTTCTCGTACAATGAAATATTTTTACTTTTTTTTTTTCTGGAAGGAGAAATTTTGATCACAAAAAGAGAAAGAATGTTCAACAAATAACATACCTTCTTTTTCTGTCTCCCCTCACTTCTGTTTTGTAAAGCAGTGGGCACTGAAAACTCAGCTGCTTCAGGGGTTTAATAAGAATGTGTTTAACAGAAGAGTAATTTTTTTTAAAAAACAGTGATACAGGTTATTGTGCAATAGAAATAAAGTTCAATCCCTACCCCCCCCCCCCCCCTTAAAAAGAGAAGGTTTCGGGAAAGCATCAGAGTGCTAGGAGGTTAGTTTCATTTTTATTTTTCAGTAAATAGTTCAATGGTCAAAGTGGTCATGGATTTCATATGTTTTGGAAATAGAAAAGAAAGAGCTCCATTAGATATTGGAAAGTATTTTTCTGTTCACTGAAAATAGAAGTAATGACAGTGCATTGTTAACCTGCTAACCTTCCCATGATTTAGTGGTATCTGAAATAATGCTAAGATAGTAAGCAGGGTCAAGTAGCCCTACAGTGTTCTGAGAGCAGCATTCTGTGTCTGAAAAATTTTCTTTTTTGCCTGACAGTGAAACAATGTTGAGAGCAGTTTGTTTTATTTAAATTTTCTGATAACATAATAATAGCAAGAGTAAATGGCAATTAAGAAACTGATATTAAAAAATCTTCCAAAGAAATAAGCTATTGGTTGTATTGAAAGCAAAATTCATTTCATTATGAAAAGGACAAGGACTAACACTAATTGGATTAAACACCTACTGGACATTAAATAAGGCCATTTCTAAGTCATTTTTTTTACGATGATTTACAAAAGACAAATTAATATGCCACAATGAAGAAGACTGAAAATTGTCTTTAATCGGTCCTTAACATTGTCTGAAAGCTGCTGTTGTCAGAAACATTTGGCATATTTCAGAAAGAAAGGATGTCCTTTTACATACAACACATGAAGAAGAGACTGAAAAAAATGAAACACTAGGGCAATTTTCACATAACACATGCAAAACACTTTTCTTCTAGATCAATCTATCCTTAAACATGATTTGTTTTCCACAAAAGTATTTCTGACAGAACTTTAAGATACGCAGTATTCTTTATAGTATTAAAATTCATGAAACGGATAATAATTGGCAAGACCTTGTGGACAGAAACTTAGATGAGACATTTTCTGCTTTGACAAGTAGCTCTATGCTATTCAATACTGAATGATGCGTGAGAATGCTGCTGTCAGATTTGCTAGCAATATGCATCATTCTCCTTTGTAATCAATATCTTCAATGGCTGATGACTAGCAGGGGACCAGAAGTGTGAGAACATTTAGCTGCTTGTCTTGCCATGCATTGTCATTTAACTTCATCTTAAAAGCTGCCTTCAGATGTCATTGAACAAAAGTAAGATGATACAGACCAGTACCTTGAAATTAATCTCTTTTTCATGTTAGTATTATTTTTATCTTGATGTAAGTCAACTCATATTGTCAGTACAACTAAAGAACAGTCAATACCCATGTCGCTAATCCTTTATGAATTCTTTTTTGTTTCCAGCAATATATATATTTGTAGTTACATACCATTTAATTTGTTCTTATATAAAGAAGAGAACATAACACTAGTATTTTTCATGTATCTGCTAAATGACATTAGGAAACTTCAGCTTATCATATGCATAATATCCTAAGAAAATACTTCTCCTACAAGTTTGTTTAATTACTTCTGATCTACTGATAACATTCCTTTCAATCTTTGTAAAACAGATTGTACCTAAAAAACTTAATTCCTCAAAACCACAAAGGTATGAAGTTCTGTTGTCATTTAAAATGTTATTTTCCCTCAGGATTGCAAGGTATATTTCTGACATTTCAGGAACTGATAACACTTTCCATGGTAATTTTTTTGCATGAGTAATGTTACTTTCTCAGCTTACTTACTACTTTGTTGTTTATATTTTGGCCAATGACAATACTAGATCTTTGTTTTACAATAATATTGCACTGGTGACAATGTTACTAGTCATCCACTTCTCTTTTTCCCCTCTCTAAAAGACATCATCTCCATTTCATCTATATGACCCTAATTTCTTTTACCTAGGTGAGTAAATATTTTTTTTACCTTCATTAAAATGCTGTTTGCTTAGGTTGACTCCATTTCTTCCATATGACTGCTGAGTCCTTCCTTTAACTTCTCAGTGTTATCCAGAAATTGTGAACAGTGAAGTTACATTAACTTTCTCATCACTTATGAAATTATGAATGGCACCAGTCTCGCTAGACCATACAGTATTTTTAAAGTTCCTATAATTCAGTGAACATTTCACACTGCCAACTTTTTTTACCAAGAAATTTTTAGATACTTACTGTATGTTTTTAGACAAGACTTGCATCAGGTTTTCTGGTGCATAAATTACATTGATAATAATTTATTCTACACCAGTCTTTTAAAATTACATTGACATTGATCTATTGTATACCATTCTTTAATTATTTTTTAACAAATCAGATATTAATATTTCACCACAGATAAAGGAAACATATAATAGTTATCACTATGTGAATCATCCTGTTTGCCCTTCCTGAACTGAATATTTTGTACATCAGCTCTATGTCTGTTTAACAAAATTTCTGTAGTATATCAACATTCATTAAAAATAGATTTCAGCAAGCCACATATCTTCTGCAGCTCTTTTATAAGTCCCACATGCAAGTTATCAAGCCTGATGATTTAAAATTGTTTATCCCCTATAAATCCAAATTGGAATATTACATTCCTTTACTAATGGAAAATAAAGCACTTTTTATCATTTTTATGTGATATATTCCTATTTCTTTCCAAATGCATAAATTATTTATTGAAAATTTCTAGCCGTTCTCTCAGCACGTTCCTAATCAGTGTGAAAAATGTTACCCTATCTCTGTTTTATAAGACTATGTTATTTCTAAGTTTTCTTGTATTCCTAACATAATTTGAAAGCATCTATTTTTTTAATCCTCCCAACATTGTGTTTTCCTTGATGTCTTCAGACCTCCTTGATAATTATCTCCATCCAGTAACTGGGTTGAAGTTTATTTACCTTTTTCTGGTATTTGAATTATAGTTCTAGTTCCTAACATTCTTGCTTACAGTATAAAATAAAACATGTTACAAGGCCATACAGATTAATTAATATGTTAGATGTCTTGGACCAAGTTCAGGATCAATAATTTATCATAATTAACCTCTGGTTAGGCAAGCTGTACTTAAGAATGGAGGTTACTTTTATACAAATGCATGTTTAGCTATTAATTTATCTAGATAGACAAGATATAACATTCAGAGATCATAAACACTTTTCATTTTATATTTTAATTGTGAAAAGAGTGTATGAAAATGAGCAGATATAATTTTGAAGTGAGACCAAATGCATATTCAATGCATTTGCAGCTCATGATGCATTTGATGCATGGTAAATGAAGTTCATGTTTATTTCACTTTCTTCTTCTTTTCCTTTTACCTTTCTATTACTTTTCCTTTTGAGTTCTTTTGTTTTCTTTATCTGCATCAATGCATGTCACCCTAAGCAAGAAAAGGTATAATATTTAGGATTGTTTTCTTCTCACTTTTTCTGTATCCCTCTTTAATTTTTACATTTTTCCATTGTAACTTAAAATAAATGAAACATATCTTTCTTAAAAATTGAAGATTCTGAAAAGAAATACTAACTAAAAAGAAGAGTAAAAAAGTAAGAAAACAAACCAAAACAGTAGGTGAATTTGTAACATATTCAGAAAGAAAATGGAGACTGAAAGAAGGAAATGGAAAGAAATGTGATTTGATATAGAGAGATTATTAATTAATTGTTCATGTTTTTCTTTAATTATTGACTTAATAATTTAAAAATTGCATAAGATTCAAAAAGTTTACTTTGAAGTTTTTCTGTAAAAATATACATGCTTATCTGAGTAATACCATTCAAGTCACTGAAAAAAACCCCAAACCCTGAGCATTTACACTGATATGTGTATACATGCAAAACTGCACAATAACCTCATCTGTCTGAATGAGTTCTTTTCATTACTGTGCTTTCAAAAACTGGACTAGCAAAATCCATTACCCACTTTTTCATCTAAATGCTTCCATATACAATAAAATAAATTACCTCAATATACAGTTTAATTAAGCACAGTATCCATCATGGACCAAGTTCAAGGTCATTTGCTTAATGAAGCATTTATTTCTATTTCTATAACCAAAGCATAACCTTTAAATTGATTAAAGTTGTGTATGTCCTTTGTTTTCTGATTTCCTGATTTGTCTGATTCTAAGACATTTCCATAAAATTTAAAAGTGCATGGCAATTATTCAATATGGTATAATTTGTTCCTGAAACCTAACCAGTAGAAGTTTTCTGCAAGATGATGCATTAGATAAAATTAAACTGTAAATGGAAACTTGTAATCTATCTTCTTTTTAAAATGGGTAAAACAAACGGTCTTTTCTTCTCAGTGCTACAAGTAAGATTTCCGTTTGTGCATGCGCATATAAGGATATATTTTCCCAGGCATGTCTGTGATAAAAATTTAAAAAAATATAAAACATAGTCTGCACATGTCAGTATGTGGATTTGCTGAAGCTCTAATTTAGCAAATGTACTAGGGTTGGCTGGGATTGTTACCTTCCTTCATAGCAGCCCATACGGTGCTGTGCTTTGTATTTGTGGCTAAACTGGTGTTGATAACATGCCAATGTTTTGGATTTTGCTGAACCATTCTTGCACAGTATCAAGACTTTTACTCTTTCCCCCTTCCCTGCCCCAAACTGAGTAGGCTGGAGGTGTGAGTTTGGGCGGGGACATAACCTTGACAGCTGGCCCTAACTTACCAAAGAGATATTCCATGCCATATGGTATTGTGCTCTGCAATGAAAACTCGGGGAGGAGGAGGAAGGGGCAATATTTGTGGTTATGGTATTCATCTTCCCAAGCAACTGTTATGTATACTGAGGCACTGCTTTCCAGAAAGTTGCTGGACATCTGCCTGCTGATGGAAAGTATTGAATTAACTCCTCTCTTTCTTTCCTCACACACAGAGCTTTTCCTTTCCCTATTAAACTGTCATTATCTTGATCCATTAGTCTGCTTGCCTTCTTTTTATTTTCTCCCCATCCCACAGGATGGGAATGAGTGAGAGGCTGGGTGGGTGTTTGGCTGCCAGTCAGAGTCAATACACCACAGCAGCAAAGTCCCTGAGGTCAAGTTTAATATAGTGTAGTCTCATAATTGCTTAAATTTTGGCCCTGTTCTTAAAATAGGGCCATACTTATAATTTGCTATTGAAAAAATGGTATCTAGTGCTCTATTGGTGCTGCAAAATGTAGACACCTATTAATAGTAAGAGTAAGTAAGTATAAAAAATAAGTTGTGTTTCGTTATATTCTTGTGATGATTTATTCCTGTAAGGAACAGATTTATGAGGGCTATCACAAGTTGATCTCCATCTCTTACTTTCTTGCCGTGACAATGAAATCACTCATTTGCTTAGGCCAGTGCACCTATGGCTCCTCTGAAACTCCTCAGTCACACACAGAGTAATTTTAGAGAAACACAGAGAAGCTGTGGTGAGGTGCCACAAATGGATATGAAGCCAGTATTGTGGCAGGGGGGCAGAGAACAAAGGGAAGTGAAGATTTAAAACTGTAGGTCATAAGTCTCTCTTCACTACATGGCCTCCACAGTGAGAAAGGAAAGGACCTACCCTGCCTGTCTATTTGGTTAGAGTCTGTGTTTATTAGCTGTGCTAATTAGCTTGGAAGGGACCAAGGACTTAGGATTTGACATTAATAATCAAGATTCTTAATTTTTTTTCTATAGTAATAATCAAGGTTCTTTTTTTTTTTTTTTTTTTTTTTTTACAGCTACTGTATTTTCACAGGTAAGATGGGTTTAAATACAAGTGCTTCCAAATTCTGCTGAGAAGGATGTGTTTAGTCATGGGAGCTATTTCCATTTACGGGCTGGATGGCAAAATCTTCATGGCTGTACTCTGCACTGTGCAGAAGCATGAATATCAGTTTATGGAGGCACATAAGGATGAAAACCTGTATTGTCATCAACTGGAAAGGCAGCAGAGCTCACTGCAAGGGTGGTTGTTGGTCGCAACTCACTATCCGGCCTGTGTATCTCAGATAAACTCAGATTAGATCACTCCTGCTCCCTCTACTTCATTTATACTGCAAAAGAAAACAAAATCATATGCTGATTGGAAACATTAAAAGGACAAATCAGTTCAAGAAACTCAGTCCAATTAGCTATCCTATTTTTAAGGCTCTGAAACCTGCAGCTGCATTTTCTGGTGTCACAAAAAGCTGACACACTGAATTGTGGCTCAGTTAAAAAACAGTCTGAAATGTCTCCAAAATGACCTTGCACAACTTTAAATAAAATTCAAAGAAGTGTTTACACATCTAATCTTTGGCTGGAAACAAACACAGCTATGCATTAGGAGCTGATTAACACAAATAAGAGTCTCCAGGAGTGCGGGAACTTTATCCATCATTTAGAACATTTTAATTAAGACCACAATGAAATTCTGCCACATACTTGTACTTTGCATTTCAGATTATACTTAACACATTGTTGAAATCTCTGGGGAAAAAAAAAAAACCCAAATGAAAACAAACAACACAAAACATTAGTTCTCTCTTCTCTGAAAGAGATGAATCAATAAAATAAAATCACTTATGTTGGTCTCCAAAAAAGAGATTCAGAAAGCTGTGGACCAAAACCAGTAGGCTACAAAGTAAGGTAATTCATATCAGAGCTATGGGAAACAGAAAACAAGTGGTTTAAAGAAGCAGCAAGTAATTCACAACAGTTAGTGAAATTGACAGAAGTCTTAAAAATACATTTTGTATTCTGCATAAGTTAAAGGAAATATGCCTATTTGGTAGTCTCCTGCACAGCTGAGTTTCTGTTTACTTTATTCACTGTGGAGGTTCCCATTTGGTGCTATTTTTTAAATCTACGCAATAGACTTTCTGGAATCACTTCACAAGAAGCATAAACAAATCCCTATCCATCTTTGTTTATTTATGGAATGGGAAGCTTCTTTGCAATACATTGGAAATGAAATATGTTTTTCAATATTACAGCCCTGCCTGGATTGGAAGAAAGGGCCCATTTTTCAACTGCCTGTTCTCCTTATTCCAGCTAATTTTTTTCCTAATGTGAACTTGCTTCTTAATGAACAGTAAAGATTTTTCAGTCATAAGAAACTAATTCCAGTAAGCAAACATGATTGAAACATCTTTACATCATGAAGGTAGAGGATCTGTCAGTCACCTTAGGAACACCTAATGAGTAATCCTATTCTCGTCCGAACATAGAGACAATCTTGCCTGTCTCAGCTTTTATACAGAAATGAGCTTAGAACCTCTGAGTGAAGCTAGATGTACCTGTGAAGTGCCTGCAGCAGCCTGAAATTTAAGTGGAAATTACTACACACCTCAGTATGTGAAAAGGAAGAGAAAGGTCACTTTGGAGCCAAGAGTCTAGGCATTCTGGATGGCTAGGAAGTAAAGAATCATTACAGTGCTGTTTTTTTTTTAAATTTTGAAACATTTTTCAATAGCTTCAGAGTAATTCTGATAATTAGTGAATTTAGGGCAGCATTTTGGACATTCCCCTCCCAAAACCACCCCCTTCAAAAATACAAATGGGCCAAGGCAGAAACTATAAAAGGAGAATGGGAAGCATAACAAAGGCATAATGCTATAGTGCTGCTGAAATAGAAGACAAAAAGAAAAGAAGTAAAAAATAGTATAGGGTGAAAATCAGTTCTTGTCTGAATATTTGTTACCTTGTTTTCCACCTGCATAAAATATTCATAGTTCCCATGAACTACAAATTAGGACTGTATTTGAAGTCTTCACAGTAGAATAAAAAAGTTTTAACTATGTAAGATGGTAATACGCAAGTTCCTTCAACTTGTGAATGCTCTTGTTTATTTCACTAGTGAATGTTGTTTCATTTGATAATCATATTCCTGTAATGTAATAACTACTATTAGACAAAAAAACAACTAATACAGGTGACAGGGGTTTCTTCTTTTTTGTTTTGTTTTGTTTAATTGTTGCTTGTTTAGTTGGCTTTCACAGAGTGTTGGTAAAAAGACTGCGTATTCAGCAACGTAAATTCTTTGTACAACACACATTTGTTAAAACAGGAGTAGCATTTCACCTCTAGGCCTATAACTTTAACGATAGTTAACTATTGTTACTATAGGAACTATAAACAATGAAGATAATATCCCAGCTACATTTTTAAATGAGAGCTTCCTCAAGAAAATTAGATAACTATAAAGTGAAGATTTTTTTTTCTATTAAATGTTGATTGTTGGATTACTTTTCTTTCTTAACTCATGTCTTACAACAAAAGTTGCCAGAGCTGTAGCATGAGTCACAGGAATCACTTACACAGAAAGTATTATGTTTTTTAAGTGGAAGAACTTATGTCTCATCCAGAGGTCAAATTCTATCCCCACAAGATTTAGCCTTGATTTCTTAGTTGTTTGTGAACCTGCAAAATTTCTTGGATTACTATGAATGAAGATGATCATTCAATTAAAGACATTTTCTTTTGTATTCTTAAAAACATGAATATATCTTCTTTCTTTTTCTTAGGTAGAAAGACTTCCATGTAGCAGATGTGTGCTCTACAGCATACATGGCTTAGTGTAGTCACTGAAACATGGTCAGATAAATGCCTCTTTCCAAGTCCATCCATAGAAGGGTGTTTGTGTGAAAGACAGGAGGAAGACAGGAGTACTCTGCTCCAGATGCAGACATGTTGAGATTTGTTTAAGATTATCACATTTAGGTGTTTACAGTGTAGGGTTTAGGGTTCAATCTGAGATAGACACCTACGTTCTGATAACAACGTGCCTGAATATTTGCTAAATACTTGCAGTGCCTTTATAGGCAGTGGAATTTAACTATGCATTTAAAAGAATCTGGAGACTGACTCAGCTAATTCAATTACTTGCCTACTGTTGTGGTTTAACCCCGGCCGGCAACTCAGCCCCACACAGCCACTCACTCACTCCCCCCGCAGGGGGATGGGGGAGAGAATCAGAAGGGTAAAAGTGAGAAAAGTCATGGGTTGAGATAAAGACAGTTTAATAGGTAACGAAAAAGGTGCACACACAAGCAAAGCAAAACAAGGAATTCATTCACCACTTCCCGTGGGCAGACAGGTGTTCAGCCATCTCCAGGAAAGCAGGGCTCCAGCACGCATAACAGTTACTTGGGAAGACAAATGCCATCAGTAAGAATGTCCCCCCCTTCCTTCTTCTTCCCCCAGCTTTATATGCTGAGCATGACGTCATACAGTCTGGAATACCCCTCGGGTCAGTTGGGGTCAGCTGTCCCGGCTGTGTCCCCTCCCAACTTCTTGTGCACCCCCAGCCTACTTGTGCACTCCCAACCCAAACCAGCACACCTACCCATGGGCATCTAGTCCTCTCTGTGACTCCGTAAGAAACCCAAATCATATGTAAAGAAAGGGATTACAGGTATCACACATAAGAGAGATCTGAAACTTTTTCCAGTAGGAGATTGAGGCAAATATAGCAATACAAATAGCACTAAATGCCTATTTTCAGGCATCTGAATCTCTCCCTAGAGGGATTCAGTGTCCTATGCACAGGGTGCATCTGAGTTTGGCCTCTAGCTGTCAGTCCACAAAGCAATGATCTGTTTATCTTTTGTCATAACAGCTGGTGGACATCTTAGGGTAATTCAGATGGCACTAGTTTCCTGTGTATAGGAAACTGATATTTTCTACTAGTTATCTAGTTTAAGGAGAGCAAAATTGTTTTGTAGGCTCATTGACTCATTGATGGACTCCACCAATGATATGTACTAAATCTTTATTGAGTACAGTAGGAGCTTAGACACCCATCTCACTTGTAGACACTTATGTTATAGATAACTATTGGTTATCTGCATCTGCAGCTGAATCTAGCCAGAAGTCTCTTAGAAGGGATCACCACATAAATGCTTGCAGAGATTCCAGTCAGCTCTGAGGGCTACAGGATAGCCAGTACATATCCGTGTACTGAGTTCATCAGTCTGAGGGCTTTTCTCAAAGACAAAGCATTTTAGAAGCAGAATGATGCAAAAATAGACTTGTACAGCATCTTGGTTTGCTCGAACAGTCTGCTTATGTCCATGCCAGTAAATTAAATTCTGTTTTAACAGTTTAACAGTGTAGATGACCATATGCCAGTGAAGAACTGTTTAATGTAATCTTACATATCAGGTTGGATATTCAGTTTGCTTCCAGCTTGGATCATTAAAATAAATTGTCTATCCTAGATAGTGTGTGGGGAAGAGGTTAAGATAAGTAGTATCTGTATTTTAGATGGGTAAATTAATGCTAGTATGATTGCTACTTGCAGTGTGCCTGAAGTATACATAGTACTTCCTTCAGGCACATTACAGAAACTAAACTATATCCCTAATAAAATATAAAATGATCTTGTACAGAAGAAAAAGGGAAAATAAGAATTTATATTAATTTCTATAATCTATAGGAAAAAAATACATTTACTGTAGGTTTTTATGGCATTTTTTCTATTTTCCCAGTGAATTGAAAAATTATGTAGTCAGAGTATTTACTGAAAAACAGCTATTCAAGACAATTCTATTTAAATACTTTCAAAAAAACTAATTTACCAGTTTGTGTCAAGGTCTTCACTTTTCTGTTCTAGTAAGGGTCTGTCCTTTCAAATAGCAATGCCAAAAGCATAGTCTGCATCATGCTATGGCTCCCGCTCTTGCAATCTACCTCTTTCTGAGTTATAACACTTGAACTTAGCATGACATCTGTCTTCCGTAATTGGAACATTTGCAAACTTGCCAGTTCCTCTTATATGCAGAATGAGCTAGCCTCAGTCCCAAGAGTGGGAGAAAATTCGTTCATGGCAGAAACTAGATGAGACAAGTTGCATCTGTCTTGCAGCAATTTAAGAAAAAGGCATAATACGTGAAATTAAATTTTGTGTTTCTCATATTAATACTGTGAAAAATTTTACAAGACAATTTTCTATTGTATCATAACAAATTAATTTGTTACCTCTGTAGATACTTTCAGATAGCTTGCAGCACTTGAGGTATTGACATTACAGATTATGCTACTGCAAAAAAAATCTTTTCAAGATTCTACCTTTCAATATATGTATATAAAAGTGCAATACTTAATAGGATTTTTAAACAGTGCAAATGGTTTGAAGTGTATGATATCCTGCAAAGCTTTTCATAATTTAGATAGTGTCAAGAGTTGTCTTACAATCAATGAAATCTGTTTTCTGGAGCTTAATTGACTAAATACGTCTCAGAGCAAAATCCAAGAATATATTGTTCACCCATTTTCTTAAAAGCAGGAGGCCATGTTATGTGTTTTTCAAATTCATGTAATTGAACAAATGCTTTTCAATAAAGCTTCGTATCTAAATTTCTTATTTCGTTATATATTTCAACTTCTACTGTTTACCAATAAACAGTTATGTATTTAATTTTAACAATACAGTTTTATTTAAGTTATGTTTCTAAAGGATATAGTATGATTTCTAAAGGTAATTTGCATTAAAAATTACTCAGTCATTACTGTACAGATGAAAATAAAAGGCATTAAGGAGACTCCAGTTCATCTCTATTAAGCTAATCTTAATATCCATGACACTCTTCTTAGTACCTTTGACATTCAGACCCTGCAGGAGAGAAGAAGTGGGAAAGATGCAGTTATTGCTGTAAATCAATCCTTTTCTCTGCCAGAAATACTTCATAAAAGATTACACCATGCTGTTAGATTGCACAGGAACTGATCTATACAGTGAAGTGCCAGGAACTCTCACACAGACAGCCTTGGTGTGCAGCTTGAAGTGCCAGCAAAATGTCAAATCTCAAGTTGGTGGCAGGAAACTGTCTGAACAGAGCCCTAAAGAGAAGAATTTTTTAGTTTTAAACTAGATGAACTTAGTCTGTTGGCTATCCAACAAATGTAAGTGAAGAAATATTCCCTGCATTTATCTGGCATGAATTGTAAATTCTGAGTTTGACATGTAGCCTAGCAGTAGGAATGCTGGCCATGTGGGTAAATTAAATGTTCACTTATATCATATGCCTTTATATTTATGTAGAATTAATAAAATGAAAATCCCTACATGTCAATTTCATGCATGACATCATGTCATTGTTTCGTATTAAACTTTCTGACTTATAAACCCAGGAATATATGGATATGGATATGGATATGGATATGCATATGGATATGGATATACATTTGCATGTGTAAAATAAGAAGTGTATGTAAATATTCTAAAAGTCAAGGAAAAATATTTTTGGCATCTGAATTAAAAACTTCTGCATCTTGTGTTCACAGTCTCTCTTTATTTGAACACAATAAAACAAATAAGTATGATGGGCTAATGTCCTTCATTCCCATGGATCACAGAAAAAATAATAATAAAAAAAAAAAGTTAGACCCCCAAATGAAAGCAATTCATAGAATCTAAATTGTTTTACATTTGGCACTTAGCAGGCCAGCTGTGTGTACTGCTGCTAAATTTTTAGTCCATAAATGTGTACCTTAGTTAAATGCACGTTCAATGCATTTTACAAATGAAGTGAACCATTTCTGGGAGATCAGCTGGATTTCTCCCTTCCTGTCCAGTAAAGCTGAATCTTAAGAGGAATGAGAGAGTTATGAGACTGCAGGGTAAAATGAATAAAACTGATTCACTTTCTGATGAACCAAGTGAAAATTTAAGGGGTTTGGAGAGAATCAAACTGGATGCAATTTAAGGTGTCAGAGAAAGCTTTATAGTCATTGTTAGAAATAAACTGCTGCATAACTTGAAGAGAGTTTGAGTGAAGGAGCCAGAGCTCTGCAATTGGTTACTTTAGTGTCTTCTAAAATAAGAGGAATCGGGAAATGTAAGTCCATTCTCAAAACAGGTTATTAAATAGTGTCTTGGTGAGCAGACAAATAAAGAGAAAATGAGGCAACATTGTGAGACCATCAAGTCCTATACAAAGTTCTAACCTGCATATTTTAAATTGGAAGGGGAGGCTGGAATTCCATTATGATGAGTTTATTACATGGATACATACCTCTTTTCCAGTTTTTTCCTCTAGAAATCAATAGGTTGCAGATCTGGAAAAAAATATTCACTTTTTTTTCCACCTATCTAAGTGTCTTCTCAGTGTGTATCACTGAAATTAGCTACATTAAGTAGCTAAATTGTAGGAACTTTTGAGTAGAGGGAATTTTCTAATCTGTGTATGAATGGTTTATAAATTCTGAAAAAGTTGTTCTGCTCTGATTAACTGAAACTTATCATCTGGAGTATTCAGATATTGGCTGTCTTTTTAGGTTATGTGGTTCAGGTATCAAGTAGGATCAGAAATCAGATTCTCAAGGGATAACTACGATAGAAGAGAAGAGTTAAATTTTCCAAAAATGTGTTGCATAAACTGAAGTGGGACAACAGGACATAGAAACTGATTGTCTATTAACCTGGTGTGAAACTGGACTTTGTCACATGGAAATATTAATAAACAATGACTATAGCTAGGTTTCAGTGTCAAAGGCTTTCATGGACCTGGAAGTGCCAAACTATTTCAGTTCCTCTTGCCCCATACCTTCAACTCCAGACAGCTTTACTCTCAAAGATTTTTCACAGCGCTTATATTACCCTTAAGCAAGGATATCTCACTGTAGTTAAACAATAAAGCTTTTTTTGGCATAACAAAATAGAGAATGAGGTCTCCATGGAATCCCAAATTTCCCACGTACGCACCCATTTTAGTACAGAAAGTAGAAAAGCTCCTAAGCCCTACATCCTTTTACAGCAACTTTAGATGCTTCATTCAGGGGAGGTTTGACTGACACTCAGGAATGTATGAAAGTGCAGTAGTTGCATCTTCGCTTTGAAAATGAGTGTAGGTGCTAGGGTCACTGAAGTAGCCAAAGAGAGGAGTAATATGTTTGGTTTACATTACTTTTACGTCCAGGTTAGAGAAAATGTGAATTTAGTTTGGTGATCTTATTGTAGTCCTCTGTGGAAGGCTGGCTAGTTCAAAACCCACCACGCAACACAAATCTGACAGCCGTGGCACAAGGAAAACATAGGCAACAAGTATTAGAGCAGCAGAGGTGTTGTAACTCAGGAGTGGAGTGCCTTTTGCAGAGATGTATAGAGATGTTAATGCACAGCACCTGTCAGCACTGTGCCTTGAACCAGCATGTACCATAAATCTCTCATTTTCATGAACAGTAAAATCCCCCAAACTTACAAAGAAATATAAATGCAATAAAAAATGTTTTCCCTAGCCCAAATACAGTTTATTCTTTATGAATATACATGTGCTTCTTTGTAGTGTACTTTTAAACCAGGGAGCTGTCAAGAGTTGAGTACATGGTAGCTAGAATATATGCAAGGTCCTTCTGGAAAAAAAAAAAAAAAAAAAGACTTAAATATGAACATAAACCATTTTCTAAGGCTTCTGAAATACAGTGTGCTGGTTCTGAAAATCTTTGAAGTCCCCTTGAGGATCTCCACTATAAAGTAATGGGTAAATTTGCTTTACCACCCCCAAAGGCATGGTTTTTTTAAGATTATCTGCTAATAAAAATAATATAAAAATAGTATATATGAGGGAAGAAAAATATCTGGTTTGATATGAATTCAAACTCAGTAAGATTTCCAAACTGGATAGATTAAGAACCTGAATATTCACATAATAAGTATTTTTGCTCCAAATTTTTTCACAAAAAATATTTAAAAGAAAAGCTATGTTTATTATTTTTCATGTTTATCAGTTTAGATTTTTTCTTAAATGATTTGGCCCTGTTTTATATTCATAAAATACAACTATTATTCCAATTGCTGCATAAATTAAAGGGTTTATCAGATCACAAATAAGCATTAATGTAGTTTTAAAGCAGTAACACTGAAAACATTAAAACATCACTGATGTGCATTTTCTTAGCTTTAGGTCATTTTAACTTTCTGCTTGCTTATTTGCTTCTTATACCATTTTCTAATACTGAATTAAAAATAATTTCTTCATATTTGGAGTCCTTCTTGGTTATAATACATTCTCTGCATGAGTTTAGGAAAATCGGGGAACCATCTTGTAACTGGGATATGAAATATCAGTATGGCACTGGTTTTGTATATGCTGCTATAAGACACGTTAGTATTCTTGCCCTGCATATAGCTTATAACTTCTCAAAACGCATATCATTATATTGTTCATATCCACACTCTTGAAATGGGCTTGATAGATAAGGCTTAGTAAGACAAAAGAGAAGATTTGTTTGCGCAAAGATTATGTTAAACTTGCTGGAAGCAGTAGTGAAATCTCAGGAGAAGAAATAAAAAGCAGGCAGGCAATCTGCGCGCGTCTCATCTCCCTGCAATTCCTAGAGGTTACATATAAGAAGATTAGGAAACAACACACAGACACAATTGAAAAGCTTCCTAATGAAAACAAATTTGCCATGTTTGATGGCTTATATATATCATCATTTTTTGACAGCAACATAATGTGGAAAGACAATTTAATGCAATAAGAAGATTTCACTTTCTAAGCAAATTGTTTGGGATAGTTCTTTTACAAAGAAAGAAGAATTGAAATGACATTGGAATAACCCAGTTCCAATACTCCTAAGAAGCAGATGGGCATTGATGGAAGTGGTGCTATTCTTTCGATGGTTATTTAATTTTCCCAGTGAAATTTCAGAAAACAAAGTAGCTTGAATGGATCGGTCAATATATGATATCTATGGGCACTGTCATGACACCCTTATTTAGGCAAAACTGATTAGCACACACATCAGACATTTGAGACAGAAAGCTGAAGAAGCCATATCCAATCCATCCTTTTGCCAAAGCAGCCTTGATTGGCTTAAGCTGCAGAAAAATATTCATGCTGTGTTGAATTTCCTTATGGTCAGCTTTATAGCAGTACTTCTCATAAATACTTTACAGACCCTCTCTTTTAAAATACTAATATAGATTAGATACTTGTCTCTGCCCTCTGTAATCTTTATGCCTGACTATTCGCATATTCAGTATCCTTTAAAGTGAATATCTTTCCTTAAGCTTGTAATCCCTTCCTTCCATTTTATCAGTGCTCACCTTATAGTGGTTAAATTTGAATTCCCTGTGTTATTCTGAAGCTATGAGTAAATCAGACAAGAGTAAGTAATTTGCTTAATTTATTGTTCATTTGACTTGTGTGCCAAACAGCTTTCACATCCTTTTAGGCTAAAATTGGCACCACATCCACTGACTTGCGCTGAAGTTCCACAAAACATCTACTGGCATATTGCAATCTATCCAGGTACAGACATACTCCAGCAGAACCACTGACAGTAGGTATACTTCTGCTAGTAACATTGTACCAGCGTTGCTTGTTTCACATACAGAGAAGGAATGAATTCTAGTAACTACGAGAGCATGAGCTACACTCATACTTGACACCCTCACTTACTAGTACAGTTCAACCATATAGTTCTAGAATTTTTATTTTTTTTAATACAAATTAGAAGTATTTTTAGAAAAAAATGTGAATACAGTACTTACTGGAAAAAAAAATCAATCTGAAGTTACTTTGAAGTTTATTTAATTTGGACTGAATTAGTGAAAAATTTCTGCCAAAGGGGAATAAAATGTGTAATACTTGTACATAGATGATCTTGGTTGATTGGCTATTCCTTGTCCTGCTGTCCTGTTTTGGAGGGAGTTAGGGTGCACTGTTGACTAAGTACAAGTGATTTCTTTCACTGGAGCTACTCTTTTATGCATGAACCCAAAACTTTCAGCTGAGTCTATGCCAATGATGAAAGACAGTTCAGGGTATTCTCTTTTCTGCTTCACTGCAAAAGCAGGTAGAAGCGGCTGCTGAGCAGCTTACCTTTAATGAGCAAACCAAGTGCTTGGTCAGCTACATGAGCAGCTTAAGGAGCATGAAGACTGTGACAAACTTGTGGTGCACAATCTAGGGCTCACAAGCATGCCAGAGGGTTATAATAAATGTCATACCCCCCTGCATAGTACAGGGTAGTGCCTGCTTGCAGCAAATGAGATTCATTGCTCTCTGCTCTGAAACCACAAAAGGTAGAAGTGATCTCCTCCAAAGTCTCTGTTGTCTCCTGAAGTAGCAATGCCCTGCAAATGAAACAAATTCTTAGAGCTAGATGCAGAAATTCAGCCACTACTGTTGCTGGCAAGAGCAAGGGCTGAGGACCTTTGACTCTTGAGCAAGGTCTACCTCCTGTCACAAGACAATGTCTCTCAGAGCCATTATGCACCTCCTGTGACTACAAGAGGCTTTTAGATTCATTCTAGAAGAAGAGATGGAAACAAAGACAGTACATGATGCTGCCTACTTTGCTATCCTTCCATTTCAGTGACACAGTAGCAGTCCCTTTTCCTCCCAAATCATGGTCACCAATCATGTAAGGAGGCTAATGACTTCTCTCTGGCCTTTTAGTATCAGTTCTTCTCCTCTTCTTCCCATCTGACTGTAAAATTATTTTTCTCCTTTCTTTTTAAACTTTAATAATTTCCCTTTCTCTTTTTGTCAGCTTTTGTTAGTTTGTCTTAATTTGGGGAGGGACATATTTCTTAAACCATTTCCTGATATTACTAGAAGTTTCATCTGACTAGAAGGTCATCTGACTTATGGCAGGTGAATGTTACCTGGGACAGATTCCTCTGCAGCCCACGAACGTGGTGAACCAGGCTCTTGTGAGCCATCCCCTTCCCATGTCTTCTCATTTCAAAATGGGAATGCTGGAAGGACAAAACCCTCATAGTCTCAGCCCTCTTCATGGGTATAGAGGCTTTGTCCTCCTCTCTAATACCTAAAACTTTCTTAAGTGTGTGTGCTTTCCATCCCTCAGGTTCTCCTTCAGCATGATGCAAGTCTCCTGGTTGCCAGCCATTGAATGATGTCGAATGCAGTGGTCAAGTGCAGTTCCTTCTTGGCCCCTTTCTTTGGAGCTGTTGCCCTTGGAACAGCTTTTCATTAGAGCAAGGATCTGAACACAAACATCAGCTAACTGTCCTAATGGTGCTTCTAGACGGTTGCTAATTAGGACCTTTGGTTAAAGTTAATATTTGTATGATATATTTAAAATAATTAAAGGTAAACTAATAAAAAATAAATTGTTGAGGGCAAGAACTTGTGAGGATGAGACAGGGAGATTCAGGGCTCTCTCAGGGGTCTCACAGACCCAGGAACAGTGAGTGGTTTGAACTAGAACAGTCTCAGTGAATGGTCTTTTGGTTCACGCTTTACAGGCCTTACAAACTACCTGTGCATTGATAACACTGAATGACTAATAACTTTTAAACTAGTTTTGAATAAATCTGCTAAAAAGAGAAGACAAAAACCACAGGAATTTCAACTGAGTTGTCTAGGGTTTCAAGGAAGTGAAGGGAATGAGGAAAGACTATTCTTTTTTTTGTTATGGATGACAGATGGATTTGAATTCTCTTTTAAATGCAGAACTTTGGTTTTATTTAAAGTGAAACAAATTTTCTTTCTCTCAAGTGTTCTAAAAGATGTCTATCTGCAAATCTTCTCTCTGAACACATACTGTTGGTCATTGAGCTGAAAAATCAGTTATTCCAATAATCATGTGCCAGCAAAGCTTCCCTAACTATAAACATGTTTACAGAAAAGTCATTCCATATTAGAACAAATGACTGATAGTACTGAATAAAGAGATCATTGTTTATTTGGCAAAGGCATAATTCTAAAGAAAAGAAACTATTTCTTGTGCCAACAATTTTTCTTTATTCTATCTCCTTTTACATATGCTTCCTTTACTACTTTCTCACATATTATTTTTCCATTCAATTTTCAAGAAAAAAAGATATTTTAATTCTATATTGGGCAACATAAACATCAGCATTTAAACTAGCTCCCAGTATAATACATAATTTTGATGTGTGCTTTCAGAGGGTTGCATATTAAGTCTTCAGAGAGCTTTTCCCTGCTTGGCCCAGGCTTAGTTTCTCCTTTACTAGCACATATTTACTTGATTTGAAAATGAACCCCAGATGTCCTTGTACATGCTGCACGCTTTTGGTACATCTGTGCAGGCAGGTCACAGATGTGTTTGAAGCTGCCCTTCCAGATCCCATACAAGCAAAATAGCAAGCCCAAGTCCTCTTTGTAGGTCCTCACATAAGAAAGTGCATGGGGCAAGAGGGTGTGTACATGTAGGAGGGATCTTAAAATGTCTCATTCTTCTTACTCCTGCTGTAAGAAGGCCCTTCCCTAGGAGGAGCAGGGCTTCATAGAGAGAGCCCTAAGACCTGTCAGAAGTAGAAGAGGTGCTATTGCACACATCTGGGTAAGGGAGGTCCTTTCTGACCCTTTCTTGCCAAAGTCCATATTCTTCTTCCTTAACTTTTTCAAAGTTTTCCACCTACACCCACATAAATCGTCTGTTTTGGGAACTAAGTTGCAAAAGCATTTTAATTGGAAACCTTAAGACATTTTGGCTTCTTCTCCTTACCTTTCTGTTTTTGCTTCACTCAGCAAACTCAATTTAGCACTTCTTACAAACTTTTACTTTGAATCTCTATATATTAATTAATACAAGAAAAATGTTCCTTTCCCTTTTCCTCACTTTACAATTGATGAAGCCTACCAAACCTGATTTGACAAGAGACTTGAAAGTCAAGAGTTGAGAGGTGTGGAGCAGGACAACAAGAGACTATGGGAACAAGTTGAAAAAATAGGGTTTCAGACTGGAATTAAGGAAAAATCTTTTAATCATGAGAACAAACATAGCAGCAGGTTTCCCAGAGAGGCTGTACAGTCTGTGTCCTTGGTGGTTAGCAAGGTTTGAGTGGAAACAGCCCTGAGGAGCCTGGTTTGATCTCAGAGCTCACCCTAATTTGAGCAGGGAGTTGGACTAGAGATGTCCTGAAGTCCCTTCTTCCCTGAATTATCTTATGAAGCCAGATCTTTTTTATATCCCAGCCTAGTTGCTTTTCAACAATTCAACAGTAACTGTTGAATTTTTACTAATTCTTCATATTACTTTAAAAGATTATTAACATTAGAAATAATTTTTTATAAAACAGTCTCTTTTAAGTTTGTGTCACCTTTTATTTCCTTACTTCCCTTCTAAACGTTAACAGTAGGCTGTTGGCTTAAGTGTGTACATAAGTTTAATTAATATGCTGCTTCTGTTTTTTCCAGATCATTAATGAAGATGTTAAAAACTGACTTAACACATTGTTTTGCTTATACTCAACAGAAGTCATGAAAAATTACCTCTTTTGTAGGAGTAACCCAATGTGCTAATTCCTTACAATAATTGGCACCAATGTTGCTATAGCTCATAATTAGCTGAATTTCAATTAGCTTGACATATGACTGAGAAATTTATATTAATGTTAACCTAATGCTTCATTTACATTTACAGCTGGTTTTAATTATTCGAACAATCACTAAAAAATTAAAACCTGCAATCAGTGGGGTTTCACCTTCACAGATGATTTTCTGGGAATTTAGTAAACAAAGGAGACATAAATATGATGAATTATTCCTAGGACTTTGCCTTTGCAATTATCTGTCAGCTGCTTTTATTACAGCAGTTGAATGTTGTATATATGTTTATGAACCTCTAATTAAAAAACTCACCAAAAAAAACCCAAACCCAAACCAAAACCAACACCCAAACCTCCCCAAAACCCTGTTTCTCTTCTCTTTATTTGTGTCTCAGTAAAGTGTCTGGACAATGCCACCTGTGACCTTTTTTAATGTGATAAGTTGTTCAAAATGTGGAGATGTACACACTTTATTCTCTTTTCATGTTTTACAATGCAATGAACTTATTTATAATATCTTTGTCCAGACAGGTGTTCCTCTTTTGCCTATCGAGTCTTCCCTTCAGCAAAGATGGAAGCAATTTGTGAAAAGTATTTTTAACATCTTTATCAGAACTATTTTCTCAAAGAGCAAGCAGGAAGATAAACAGTCTTCTCACTGGTACTTTAATGAGACTTTCAATTCAGTCACAAATATATGAGCTGGAATTTTCTAAAAATGTCTTGTACAACTATATTCCCCAAACTCTTTGAAGAATGTGATCTGAGTGTCCTAATCCCTTATTGTCTTTCAAAACCTAGACCATAAATTCAAAACATAGCACCATAGAAGCTACTATGAAGAAAATTAACTCTATCATCTCAGCCAAAACCAGTTCATCCCCAAAGAAAGAATTGCTGAAGAACTTTCAGTTATTCCTGGCTATGATATTTAACTATTTACAAAATTACAGAATTGTTTAGGTCAGAAGGGACCTCTTGAGATCTTCTAGTCCAATGTTCCTGCTCAAGAAGGGTCAGCTAGAGCTGGTTGTCCGGGATCATGTCCAGAGAGGTTTTGAAAGTCTCCAAGGATGGATATTCCACAACTTCTCCGGGAAACGTGTTCCAGTGTTTGAGCACTGAAAATAAAAAAGTGTTTTCATAATTGAGTGATGGAGCTCTGGTTGATTGACTTTGGCCAGATGCCCGATGCCCACCCAGGTGCTCTCTCACTCTCCTTCTTCAGCAGGTCAGGGGGAGAAAATAAGATGAAAAAGCTTATGGGTCAAGATAAAGACAGGGAGATAACTTACCAATTACCATCATGGGCAAAATGCACTCAACTTGTGGAAAATTAATCTAATTCATTGCTGCCTAAAATAGATTTGGATAGTAAGAAACAAAGACAAAAACTAAAATACCTTCCTCCAACCTCCTTCCTTTTTTCCCAGAATCAACCTGAGTCCTTCATTCCTGGATCTTCAGCCTCCTCCCCTCCCTGCCCCCTTGGCCTGAGTGATGTAGAGGGATGGGGACTGGGGGGCTATGATCAGTCCATAACAGTTCCTTTTCACCACTCCCTCCTCCTCACACTTTTCCCTCGCTCTGGAGTGGGTCCTCCATAGGTTGCAGTCCTTCAGAATAAACCTGCTCCTGCATGGGCTCCTCTCCACAGGCCGCAGCTCTTGCCAGGAGGCTGCTCCAGGGTGGTTTCTCCACAGGCCATAGTTTCCTTTAGGATATACCTACCTGTTTCAGCATGAGGCCCTCCATGGGCTACAGTATGGATATCTTCTCTGGCATAGTCCTCTCCATGGACTGCAGGGAAATATCTGGTCCATCATGGCCTCTTGCAAAACTTCTACATGCTGCAGGGGAATCTCTGCTCCGGTGCCTGGAGCACCTTCTCCTTCTCCCTCTTCATTGACCTTGGTGTTCATAGAGTTGTTTCTCACACTCTTCTCCCCCTCACTTCTCACTGCCGGGCAGTGTTTTGCCCTTTCTTAAATATGTTTTCCCCAAGGCAACACCATTTTGGCTGAGGGTCTCAGCTTGAGGAGGCAATATAAGGTTTGTCTTCACGTTAACCACTAGGTTAGGGGAACTGCCAGTTCAAAGTCAACTGCTTTCTTCAATGGGCTATATTGACTGGAATTTGAGTTAGGTAAAGAGGCAGATATCCTCTACTACTAGTAAGATGACAAGATTTGGGAACTGTCCAAAAGGTCTGGGACATTGAAGAAGACAGCTTTACTTGTACTAGCACCTTGAAGTCTTTAATTTCATATCTTCAGAGATGTATCCAGGTGGGGATTTGGATTACAGACACTTCAGTCAGTCAGCCCAATGAAGTCTTATTATGAAATGAAGAATTTAATTTTTAAGCAATTACTGAGGTAATGGTGATAAGAACATGTTCTGTGAAAGAAGTACTTTATTTCAGACTTAAGATGTACAATGATTTGGATGCTTTTATCTTGTGTTTCTGTTTCCAAGGACTGAAAGAAACTGAGAAGCATCAAAATCATGAGGCCCTCCCTAGCCATTTTATGTCAGTGGCTCTACACTCAGGAGTAAGAGAGAGAATTTTGAAGCAATAGTCAGGAAGTACTCTATGTTGTTATGCTTTAATATACTTGAAGCAAAAAGTGGCCAGATATTGACATATGGGGTTGAGTCTGCAAGAATCAGGCATAGCTGTACTGTCTGGTACTAAAAACATGCAGGTGTACCTGGAGGTTGCAGCTGAATTTAAAGAATCAAAGAATCATAGGATAATTCAAGTTGGAAGTGACCTCAGGAGGTCTCTAGTCCATGCCCATGCACAAAGCAGAGTCAGCTATTGGATCATACCTGGTTGCTCAGGGCTTTATCTAGTTGGGTAATCACCAATGAAGGGGACTGCACAACCTCTCTGGGCAACCAGTCCCGTTGTTTGACTGTCCTCATGGGGAAAATGTCTTTGCATATGTTCATTTATATCTACTTATTACATCTGATTTTTTTTATCATAGAAGACTTTGTATCAGCAAATGTTTGTTCTACAGAACTGAAAATTTCTACAGTTGCAACTGAAGTCAAGTATTTTGCCTGACAGGAGTTTTGGAAGACACAAGAGAAGACAGGTCTTCTTGGCTCCATACTTCCCCCAAAACTCATTACCTTAGATCTACTTCAACCAAACCTTATAGGAGGGTAGCCTGTTACAGATATCCTACCTAATAAATTTTCAGTCAAGTTAAACAATACTCTGGGAATCTTGCATCTCTTCCTGTGCTATCCAAACTTTTGGTTCCTTTTTCTCCTAATGAGATTTTTTATTTTCACTTTTTGTAATGTCTCATTTGCCAACCCTAATAACCAAAGACCAGATAACTCGTATCTCTTAGAGCCTCTTCAGTCTTTGTCATAAAAACTTTTCCTCTTTATGGATTCCTACTTCTCTTTGTATCTTCTTCTGTTTTACATACTCTTTTTTTTCTTATAACATGAAAAAGAAAGGTAAATATTAGAATATATATAGACACCTGACTAAATGAGCTAACATTCAAAAGAGCAAAATATGCAACAGTTTCTACCAGAGCACAGGAATATTTCTGTGATACCTCTAAGAAAGAAAATTCTAGAAAATCATACCTTATGCAGCATGCTTCTATGCCACTGGAAGAGAAAACAGAAGTTGGCTGGGACCTTGAAGAAGTTCCTCTAGTTTTCTAGAGCAGTGGAAATCTTTTTTCTTCATTTTCTTTCTACAGTGAATGCCTCTTAACTTAAAAGCCTTACATACATCATATTGACAATAAATTTACAACTACTTTGTTTCCATTAGCCTAATTGATAGGGTAAGCTAGTTATTGAAATGATAGGGAACTAAACTGTACCTGAATTTCATGTCTGGTCTACTCTACTTTAGGAATGAGATTTGCCTTCTGTATCCTAACAGTTTGATGAGAGGACATAATAGTAGGACAAGAGATTTTGAACTTTAAAAATTAAAAATTTGTTTAGATGTAAAGCTTGTTAAAGGTTATAAATATTAATCTGAAAACAACTTGAATAATGTAACATCGAAAGAAAGGCTACTGTAAATTAGAGTCTTTTGCATTAATCTAGACAAGAATGATTAGAAGAGCCTTTCATATGATTATAACATATTTTTACAAACAGCAAATCAATATTCTAATTCATCAGGCAACTGTTGGAAGATTTTCTTTTTCTTTTTTTTTAATAAAGACAACTATTTAAAAAATTCTTAATGAGTTTTTAAATCAAAGTTAACATCAAAAGTAGGTTGTGTTGTCATTTAAACACTCTCAATTGACAGGTTTGAGTCTACTTTGTGGTGGAAATGCTCTCCAGGTGAGGTTTTTCCTGTGTAACTACAGCAGTTGTACTGGACAATGCCTTGTTACATTTAGAGCTGAACATCAGGCTGTGGAAAATTACAGTCCCTTTGTTTCATTCTTTCAACACCTTTCTGGAATGTATAAGGTAATATTTTTATAGGTTGTCTGCAGAAAGGGAAGAAAGAATTATAACATATGTAAATTGCCATATTCTCCCTGTAAAGTCCATAAAAATTTTCTCAACACTTATCAGCTTCTAAAACTGCAATAATTCTGTGTGTAGTTTTCTAACTGCTTTGCCTTCCCCTGAATCTGTAATTCCAGTCAGAGCAAAAAGACTTGCAAACATCTTGCACACACTGCAACCACTAAGAGGATGTCCTCCTTCCTACACAAAAAATGATGGACTATTTAAAATATTCTTTACCTGGAGGATAACCATGGTCCTTTCCACTTAGCCAATTTATCTGGTGTATTAACAATATGGATTATAATCACAGATGCCAGTGAATAAGTGTTTCTAGGCACATTTAATACTGTGAATACAATGTTATTAAGATACCTGACCAATAATGAAATATGACACCAGTTAGCACAAATAGAAAAAATGTTTGGGATTGTATCTGGTTTGAATCCTTTAGTCTCTTTCACTGGTGGGATTTAAATATTCTGTGTTACACAACTAAATTTTAAACAGTCTTTGCAGATTTAGTTCTGTGTTGTGACTTCCTTTGCATTTCTTCACTTAAGCATGAAGTAGCTCTTGTGAGAGACAAGTTTTCGTGTGTTTTGGAGAAGGGAGATAATTTATGCTTTCTTTCTTCCGTTTGACTTTGTGCACACATTCAGATTTTCTACCAGTGTCCTTATGGCATGAGAAGGCAGAAAATTTCTCATATATTAGAAATAGAACACACCTGTGTTTAAGTGCACCATCTAATCAATGTTGTGCACCAGAGAGTCCCTCGTTAGTCACGCTACGTAACTGTGGTTAGCCTTGCAACCAAGGCGCAATACAAGGGCCTTGGAATACTTAGCTCTGTCCCCAGTTCTCACACATCATTTTATGGAGTCCTGTGTGAATTTAACAGAGCCTAAAACAGGCTCAAATTGTTTAGAGCCTAAACCATTAGGTTTAGACACTTACTCCTTAGATAGCCATATTTATGTGAGATTAATGTTTTCCATTTAGTTTTGTAAATAGCTTTGAATATCTGGACCTTATTTACTCAGTCCCAAAATTTCAGACCTATAAAACTGGGCAGTTATGCTTCTTTTCTTCTGCACTCTGTATGTTACACGTGGCGGATTCTTATAACACTCCGAGTAAAGGAACCATAATCTGGGCTAGAGAACAAAATCTAAATAAGTAAAAAAAAAAATCATAAGTGCTTTGTAAGGAAAGTTATGTACACCATCTTTTGTGTTCAAAGAAATTATCATCTAATGTCTTAAAATCGTACATTGATCATCTTGGAAATTTGCCTTATTTCCTGCTAGATTCTTGGCTCTTCCATAAACATTAACAATGCAATTTAGAAATAAATGGGGATAAAAACCAAACAACCCCCAAATCTTCTGACAGTTAATGTTCCTCATGTGTCTACATTTTAACAAGGTACATATCAAAGAAGGAACTCCCTCCAATGCCTTCTCTGAAAAAAAAAAAAAGACACCTTTTATTTCTCCTTTTAAAATTTCTTATAATAACCATTTTCATTTTTTTCAGTATCTAATTCCCAGATCGTATCTTCCAATCCTTATATTTCTAACATTGAAAACTGATTTGACTTGAATTCAGATCTTTTTAACACCTGAAATTTGTAGTCAGTCACTGTAACACTGCAAGATGTCAGTGTTTCTGTACATTTCCTCAGGTGTTGGATGACCATTTAAAATAATCTGAAAAGTCAGTTAAAGGTCCTCCACTAAGAACAAATATACTCAATGTGGAAAGAAAAGTTGCTGCAATTGTTTCTAAATTCTTAACCTTATTTAATATCTTCATGATATTTTCCTATGTATGATACAATATTATGTAGGTATTTTTAAATTTGAAATTAAAAGAAAAAAAACTTCTAAAAAGCTGTGTGAGGTTTTGGAGCTAAAGGTTATGCATGTGACATAGTAAGGAGATAAAAATAAAGCTGCATTATTTTAAATAAAAAGACTAATTTTTATTTGCCTAAATATTATCTTAAGGAAATTTTAAGTTTGAGAAAAAACATAAAACAGATGTTTAATTCTACACAATAAATGAATTGGACCACAGACAAGCCATCTTGTCCTTTGCATCAATATAAACCTGGATAAGCCCCTTGCCTTCATTAGTGCTATTCATGATGCATAACTGTGACACTGGAAGGAAGGTAGGATCTATAATTTTTCAGTATTTGTACTAAATACACGCTAGTGAAAAAATAAGTCACCTAGGTTTAGGACACAAAAGAGTTAGAAGTTGGAAGCAAAAAAAGCAGTAATCTAGTATTCACACCTTGCCTGAAGGTAGTGATCTTTTTTTGGCAAAGAAAAATCGATACTATCTCCCAGGTCCCTGAAACATGACTTTACCGGCTGGAGACTGAGAGTTTCAAGTGAAAAAAAAAAACAAAAAAGCCTCAAAGAAGTAGAATGCCTTGAAATATAATTGAAGTTTTGCTCATTACGGGCAAACCTGTGAAGACTTGACATTTCATCAAGTTTTCAGCTAGAGTTCCTAAGAAAATAAGCTTGAAAAAGTTGTACAGAGGACTGAGATTTCTTTTGCAGTATTACCTTTCGACACGAATCTTAGAGTCACTCTCTCAATTTTTGAGAAACCAATAGTATAATTGGGAACATTTTAGCCACATGTTGACCAAGAAGAGCATAAGCTAAAGGAAGTTGCACTGTCATGCTCATTAGAAACAGACACTAGACATTGTCATTGTTCTAAGTACTTCATTGATTTCCCTCTCTAGACAGGCTCTGACTCTTTGGTACAGCTCTACAAGGGACTAAAACTTGAAGCAAACTACTCCAAAAAAAGGCTGAGTCTCTAACAAACAAAACGTGATAGCTAACAGTATAATGGTCACTGAGAAACATCACTTTTTCTGTACTTCTGTACACTGCACTTCTGTAAAGACAGCAAAGCTGTCTCTGTTCAAATGTTTCAGACCATAAATAACTGTGAAAATTTACTCTGAATCTTCAACCCTGGGTGATTTAGATACAGTTCTCTTTTTTTCTCTCTCTCTTTTTTTTTCTTTTTATTTTCCCCTTTGGTAATGTCCCTTTCCCCACATCACTAGTTATTAACTTGAGTTTATCTATATCCTTTCTGTGAACAGCAGCCCACATTTGCAGCCTTTCTCCATTTGACTTTTTCTCATAGAAGATTACCATTACTTCCAATCCTCTCCTCTTTCTTCCACACATCATCACTGTCAAGTTTTATACAGTCATTCCAGGAGGGTGATTATGAGTCTTCTTTGAATGTTTGCCTACAGTTTTTATTCAATGACCAATATCAGTGCTATTAAGATTGCTTGGATTCACTGCTGGTTAAAGATACTTATCTTACATAATGAGTAACTAAGAGCAAGTTTTATACACCCATTATTTCCAAGAAGACTCATGTCTCGTATATTTTTTTTTAATCCAAAATATATCATATCTGGTGAGTATAAAGACTAGTTATGACGAATTGCTACCATGTCTCATACTCCAGTCACTGAAAATCCAGCAGACTAAAAAAAAAACCAAGTTGCAATCTTTATTGAGCTAGAATACCCTCAGGTTGATGATTTATAAATAAAAGCTTCATAAACAGTTACAAAAATTTATTGATTTCCACTATAACAGTCTCAGCATTTTCAGAAGCTGGTTCACTTGCAGGAGAGATGAATATATTAAATCAAGATCTAAGCTTTTTTGGAACAAGAAAGAAAGTCAACTACCCAGCCTGCTCTAAAACATCCCCAGTGATCAAGGGTCTGTATTTTTGCCATTAAGTTGATGCTTACCTTTTTTTTTTTTCTGGACACTTTCATGTTACCAGGCACTGAAATTGCTATTTTCAAAATCTCAGGGGAATAAAAACACTGACAGGTTTGACTCATCCAAGAAGAGATAATGAGGTGTAATAGTTTTAAAATTGATGTGTGTAGAATAGATTAAAGAAGAATTCATGTATTTAAATTGTAACCTGAATCCTTTGGTCCTGGAATCTAATGTGAAAGATTTAGAGAGGAGTTAGTGTTTCCTATTGAAAATGCCATTTTGTTGAAAAGACTGAGTTAAGTCTGTAATCTCTGTCAGGAAGATATTCTGTTTAGAATATCCCAGTGCTAAGGCAATCACTTGCAGTGTTTCTGACCTGGCTACAACCTTACAGTATAGACCAAAATAACTAGATCAAAAAGCCCTGCTTTGAAAGACATCTCATAAACTGTGTGTTTAAGGTCTGACACTAGACATGTTGGACCTATTGCATATCTTCAGGTGGTGTGCAAAAGCCCAGCAAACCTACTGCTAGGCATTCTGTATGCATTTAAAACAGCTGTATATTACATACACGTATAGCATAAAGTCTCTGATGATATGCCTAACCAGGTGTATGCTTGGACCCTCCAGTGCTTTCAAGAAAGCCCTAGGACAACTTCTGAGCCAATACTTTGCTCTGACAGAGGAAGAACTGATTCAAACAGTGTGTAACTTTTAGATTTCTCTTTATCTAGGTTCAAGAGTCCCAATTAGATGTGTTCCAGATGGCTCTTTTCATGGTCTGGCAAAACTGTGACTAAAATATACCCATATGTATTCAGTCAAAGCAAAGGCATCCAAGAATGCCACTTTCCTGCACTGGGAATCTCACTTCCACTCCATATGCACAGGTATAATGAAGAAAAATAGATCAAAATCACTGTCATCATACAGCAAGAAGGCAACAGATTGAAAACCACCAGCCATTTGGGCAGTCATATTAAGAATTTACTATTTTGATTTGAACCACCCTAACTTTATATCTGTTCTTTGGCACGGTAATATTCTTTCTGTCTCTCTCATTTTGTTTCCTCTGCTTCAGTACTACTTTTTGTATTCCGAAGGTGCTTCCTCCTAGACACATTGTATTGTTGTATTGGGTTTGCGTGGCAAGGTTGTGGTAGTGGGGGAGCTACAGGGGTGGTTTCTGTGAGAAGCTGCTTGAAGCTTCCTCCATGTCCAACCGAGCCAATGCCAGCCGGCTCCAAGATGGACATGCTGCTGGCCAAGGCCGAGCCCATCAGCAATAGTGGTAGTGCCTCTGGGAAAACAGATTTAAGAAGTGGAAAAAGTTGCTGTGCAACAGAAACTGCAGCCAGAGAGGAGTGAGAATATGGGAGAGAAACAGCCCTGCAGACCCACAGGTCAGTGCAGAAGGAGGGGGAGGAGGTGCTCCAGGCGCCGGAGCAGAGGTTCCCCTGCAGCCCCTGGGGAAGACCATGGTGAGGCAGGCTGTCCCCCTGCAGCCCAGGGAGGTCCACGGGGGAGCAGGTGGCTGCCCGAAGGAGGCTGTGACCCCGTGGGAAGCCCGTGCTGGAGCAGGTTTCCTGGCAGGACCTGTGTCCCTGTGCAGAGAGGAGCCCATGCTGGAGCAGGTTTGCTGGCAGGACTTGTGACCCTGCAGGGGACCCACGCTGGTACAGTCTGTGCCTGAAGGACTGCAGCCCGTGGGAAGGACTCACATGGGAGAAGTTCATGGAGGACTGTCTCTCGTGGGAGGGACCCCACGCTGGAGCGGGGGAGGAGTGAGGAGTCCTACCCCTGAGGAGGAAGGAGCGACAGAGACAACATGTGATGAACTGACCCCAACCGCCATTCCCCGTCCCCCTGCGCCGCTGGGGGGAGGAGGCAGAGAAATTGGGAGTAAAGTTGAGCCTGGGAAGAAGGGAGGGGTGGGGGGAAGGTGTTTATAAGATTTGCGTTTGTTTCTCATTACCCTACTCTGATTTGATTGGTTATAAATGAAACTAATTTCCCCAAATCAAGTCTGGTTTGCTCGTGACAGTACTTGATGAATGATCTCTCCCTGTCCTTATCTTGACCCACGAGCCTTTCATTATATTTTCTCTCCCCTGTCCCGCTGAGGAGGGGAGTTACAGAGCACCTTTGGTGGGCACCTGGCATCCAGCCAGGGTCAACCCACCACCCTGGTGGTAAGTCACAGTTTACTCAGAGTGACTATCAGAAATACCTAATGCTCTTCTAAGACTAACCCTCCAATAATGCTAAAGCATGTCCAGAATGCTAGAAGGATTAAAAAATATATTTTCTCAACAAAGCCAGACAATAGAAAACAACTTGTTCACATCCTTCTGTATTGAATTATAGGATTATCTGCAAGAAGTTTTACAGAACATTAGCTGATTTATTTGTAGGATTTGAGAAAACATTCAGTGCTCCTCAAGTAAATAATTTTCCCTTGAAATAACACTTTATAGGCCACACAATATATATTTTAAGAGAGGATAAAATGCAAAATATTTTAAAGGAAAACCAGCATCCCACAATATGAAAATTAGAGACTATAGAAGTGTCTCACCTGTTTTTATTTGACCGATTATATTTTCTAGGATACTAATACAGGGTTAATTTCTCAATATACTTATTTTCTGGGTTTGCCTTTTAAACAGTGCAGAATCTCAAATTTTTCAGGGTATTCGTCTACACTCCTATAGAATTCTGTGTATTCTGGGTGTGCCAGCTGAGTCATTTAAGCAGCAAAACCAGTCCTGTAGCGAGCATCGTACTGATAGATCTGGGTCCTTTGAAGCTTGTAATATCAGAACCTAAATTCCTCAGTCCTGCAATCTGTGCTTGGACCCTTACAGCTGTGCAGAGCCTAACAGGCTGCTTCTAGTCACCAGATCTAGCTCCTTCGATTTTGTTACATAGACAAGCCTGAGGAGAAGTAGGACTACCTGCAGAACAAGATGACAAGATAACCAATATTATTGTTTGATATGTTTCAAAGTATCACTTGCCTCTGTCTACCAGTAACAACAGACATCAAGGGTTTGACCAACATCTGCAAAGTGTTGAAAGGATATAAAATAAACAAATTGGCAGCAGAGGAAAATCTTCTTTCCCTAACACCCTTCACTTACAGTTATATATTTTTTACAATAATACTACATACAATGTAGGTACTGTTTAGTGGGCACTAAATGTCAGTTAGAAATACATTTTTAACTTTACAGTATTCCTGCAGTAGAACATAAAATTTTTTACAGCTTTTGGGGACAATAAATATATTTTTCCACAGGAAATGCTGTATATACATGATTTGTTTCATCAAAACAAAAGGTGGGTTTATTAGTTTTCCAATAACTGTTGAATAGACATATTTAACAGATCCAGAAATAAATGGGATAAATGTTTACTTTATAAATGATCTTATTGTAAATCTGTGACCTGTGTATAAACTAGAGTACCTTATATTAGCCCTTTAAGTCTCAAATATTAAATTGTAATCTATTTACAGTTGATTTAGAAAGAGGAAGAAATAGGTGCAAAGCAAGAGAAGAGTAACTTGATTAGACATTGGAGGAGCCACTGAAAGACGAAGTTCTTCCATCAAGTCCTAACTCATGAAAACATACCTGGCTTCATTTTTTTAGTATATGCAGATCTACTGTATTGCTTGGGTGTGTCTATTTGCACTCGCTTGGCTGAGGCCTGGAGTTGAGGGGGCATCTGGTATCACCTGTTTATGTGTAAGTGGGTGAGAGAGAACTAAACCTGTCTGTTAGAGAGGGAGCATCTGGCATCATCTGCAGAGGAGAGCTCAAGCTGTTGAAACCATCTGTGAAGAGGAGAGAGATACAGAGAGACAGAAATACAAGCTTCAGAGACCAGCATAAAGTACCAAAACTGAAAAGCTACGTTCTTAAATAGCAAACCTGCTCCAACTAAGTTCTTAACTATAGACACTTTTGGAATGCTGATAGAAAGAAACAGTGAAGTTTCCCTGGTGACAGAGCTGTCTGTCTCTGCTGCCTGGGCAAGGCACATCAGACATCAGGAGCCTCCACGCACCCTATATATGGTGCACATCGTAAGTCCACACAGGTCCATGTGCCGTGACAGGAGAAAGCCTTTTGACTTTGATTTTCGAGGTAAAAAGGCAGACACGCCAATCCTTGAAAACATCCATTCCTAAGTCCCACTCAGCCTCCTGACCCCCACTACTGAAACCGGTGCTGTAGAGATGTTTATGTATCCCTTTGAGGAAGGCAATTTTGCCTCCTCTTTCTTAATCTTATTTAAACTTTTCTCCTTTAAACGAACCTAAAATATTTCTAGGTGGATTTGTACAAATCATTGTATTGTTCATTGCCTCAAACATAGCTAACACAAACCCTCCTTACTGGAGCTCTCATTTTATGTAACTTCTTACCACTTTTAAAACGCTTCAAGGTTAATGCCCACTTCATCTGCAGTTGTATATATACATCGAGGATGCAGATACCCACTGCCATACTGGCTGGAATCCTGGCTTTTGATTGCCTGTTTGTTGCATTTTTCACACAAGCAACATCATTTTCTCACATTCCCATTTCTGTGTGGAAACAACTCTAAAAAATCCTCACTTCAACTTTAAATCCTTCCTTCAAGCTTGTCTTTGTGGCAATGATAGAAACCACTTGTCAGTGATTAGCCAGCTGGTGTGACCACTGCTTATTGCACTGGCTACAGCTGTCTTACTGCTATTTTTGTGTTTCCTCTCCATCTGTCTTATCCACCTGCTGTCTCTCATTTCAAACTTAAACTCCCTGGACAAAAACTCTCAATTTGTTATGCTTGTACAGTGCCTAGCACAGTGTGTCCTTAGCTATATGTTCTCCTTCAATACAAACTAATATGCGCTAAGTTGACTGAGAGGGACGGTGTAGATTCTGCATCTCAGGGCAGATTCACACCATCTGTTCATGATACGGAAGCCTGAGCAAGTTTAAACACCGCTGGTCGTCTCAGCAAGTGACCTGGAAAGTAGGATGAAATAGCACATTTTGAGTTCTAGGCAGTCATGACTGGACCATAGCAAAGCCTGAACAGGAGTGCCTTTACACAGCAGTGGAAAAGGTAAACTCGGGAATATACCTGTTGGAGGAAGAACAAAATCTATACTTCAGGTACTATAACATACATACACATATTTGTACACAATACAGAAGTGTATACGCAATGTTTATACTGTAATGCCATTTACTTTTCACCTAGCCACAGAACAGGTTGAGTAATAGCCACAAAATCTCAAAGAACAGAAAGTGGAAATTGTGGACTTGTTTTTTAGCTTCACCACTCCAAAATTTTCTTCTGATATTCTGTGTTAGTGCCCGATTTTAGAGGTACTTTAGGGATTTAATTCCATTATAGAACTTTTTGAAATTATTATTACTATTATTATTATTATTATTATTATTATTAAAAGAATATCTCTCTTTCCAAGAAGGCTTTTCTAAATATTCCCAGGTCTAATTCAAATGTTATACAACACCATATCTCTATCACAGTTCAAATATAGTTCAATAATTTCAAGTTACCGTAGAATCATGGTGGTAAATCTGTACATATGGTTGAGAAGGCACTTCTGTGATAAACTTCTCTGTTTAAACATGTGACATTGTGGACAAACTAACTCTATGAGATCAAATTTCTTATAATCATTGTCTAAAGGAAAATTTACATGCTCAAATTTAGAAAAATTCCACTTACTTGTTCATAAATTTGCAGCTATATAAGAATGGAGACATCATGCTTTAAAGTACTGTTCAAGTGCTTGATACTTGTTTTGGACATCCACAGCTTGCACATAGAAGGAGTAGGCTGGAATAAAATTGGGCTATGAATTTAAGGTACAAAAACTAAACTGCAGCTATTTGTACTGATCGTCTTGCCCTGTTCTATGGATGTCTGCCAACAGCTTAGGTTTATTTATTTTACATTGAAAATTTCCCAGATCCTGTCCTTGGTAGTTTGCTTCTTCGATAAACTTCAGATCTGTGTAATACAACAATGACAGATCTAGCAGAGCTATTATGAATGAGTGGAAACTCATGAACATCATTATTAAGATTTAGAATGGCATTAAAATTGCCTGTGTTTTTATTACTGTTTTCTGTGTTATCTTTTCTGAACTGACAACTTTATTTACATGGTCCTAGTAAAAAAAGTAAAGTATGAATCCAGTCCCTAAGTTTGCATAAGTATCAGTAAAAACAAATTAGATAAGAGGATATACAAAAAAGGGTGGAACAACTGAAAAACCAACCAACCAACCAACCTCCCCTGCCCCCAAAAAACACCCAGGACAAAAGCTTCAGAAGTTCATAAATGTTGGCTGTGAACATTTTTTGGCCTCTGCTCCCAGGAGCACTTCCCAAATAGGAATGTATCCTAGCAGCATTCAGATTCCCTTCCTTGCTTTCCTCCTCCCCCTCCCTCAACGCCCCCCCTGCCGCCTTGGCTTCTGTGCAAAGAAATCACAGATACCACAGGCTTTAGCAAAACAGTGAGGTGGTCCAAGAGATCCTCTGATCTGGGTGATTACTAAACTGCAACCCTCAGGCACTCTGCAGTTTGCCCCAGCAGGTAATCGTAAATTGGTACACCAGGGATTAAGTCTTTTAGACTTAAATGGAGAAAGGGAAAACAAGAACCACAGGCAGGAAACCGATTTGCAAATTCACAAGAGAATTGAGAAATATTTTAAGGCAGCTTTCTTTTTCTTTTTTAAACACTGAGGGATTTGCTATTAGAATAAACTGCTAAGTGAAGTAATAAAATGTTTTAGTTGATCCTAGCTGCTTTTACCATGCATATATTTTGGTCAGCTGGAAGGCATTGTGATAAATGCAAGATTATTTTGACTAAATTACTTAGTATAGTATGATACAAAATTAATTATATTTTCTGGCATTAGATTTGTGTTAGCAGTGTGGCCAGCAGGTCAAGGGAGGTCTCTTGAGACCCTAACCTGGAGTACTGCGTTCAGCTCTGGGGACACCAACATAAGAAAGACGTGGACCTATTGGAGCAGCTCCAGGGGAAGGCCACGAAGATGATCAGGAGGCTGGAGCACCTTTCCAATGAGGATAGCCTGAGAGAGTTGAGGCTGTTTAGCCTGGAGAAGAGAATGCTCCAGGAAGACCTTAGAGCAGCCTTCCAGTACCTAAAAGGGGCCTACAGGAAAGGTGGGGAGGGACCCTTTATCAGGGAGTGTGGTGGTGATAAGATGAGGAGTAATGGTTTTAAACTGAAAGAGGGTAGATTTAGATTAGATATAAGGAAGAAATTCTTCACTGTGAGGTTGGTGAGGCACTGGAACAGGTTGTCCAGAGAGGTTGTGGATGCCCCATCCCTGGCAGTGTTCAAGGCCAGGCTGGATGGGGCTTTGAGCAACCTGGTCTAGGGGAAGGGGTTGGAACTAGATGATCTTTAAGGTCCCTTCCAACCCAAGCCATTCTATGATTCTATGATTCTATTTAGAGATTTGAGTATTAAAGATTTAGTCCATCCCCTGCCAAAGCAAGTTTTTTGGGGTTGGGCTTTATTCTTTTTTTGTTTGAGATTTTCTAACATTGATTACTTTCCTGTGGAATAATTTGCTGGTCTTGGTTATCTTCCATTTAGAAACTAACAAATCTGAGCATGTAAACTCAAGTGAAGTTTCTGTCTCCTTCCCTTTTGCCCTTTGAGAAAGTATGCATCCCTTTCTGACATTTAAAGATACAGGCACAGAAAATTAATTTCACTGAATTGGAAGGGAATCTGCACCAGCAGTGTAATTATGTAGATTAAATTTGCATAAACTTTCTCAAAAATAAAACAGACTATTTACCCATCAACATAAGCATGAGGTCTAAACACCTGAAATTTTCAGTTTCACAATATTTCACCTAACAGCATTTGCAAGTAAGGGTACCAATGTTTATCTCCAATATTCAAGTTCAAAGTTAGCAAATTACAATTGCTAACTTGTGTGAAAACTATCTTTATTCAGGGAGTGGTCAAAACTCTGTTATAACAACCACTGTCACCCAGAATGTGAAACATAGTTTCAGGTGACTGGCAGTGACAGGCAATTACAGTTACATTAATTTCTGTAATTGCTCATATTTCTACTTTTACAGTAGTGCAGTCTCCTTTCTTTGAATGTTCTTAATAAGAAAGATGATTAAAAAGCCTGTAGTGTTACTGATTAATCTACACTTCTTCATTACTTTCCACCACTGTTTGTTTTCTGTATGTCCTCCATCAACACACTTAATTTCTCTCTCTCTTTTTTTTTTTTTTTTTTTTAACAGCTACCAAAATCCCACTAATTTAGAAATGTCTCTGAGTGCTCTTTGTTTCTGATTTGGGGCTATTTCAAAGTCATTAATTTATTTGCTAAATAAATGTAGATGGAAAGCACTAATTGTAGTGGTATTTTTTTGCAGTCTTCTTGTCATCCACCATTATGATAGTAAACCTATTGTGCGGCACATTAATTAGATATAGGCTAAATTGATCCAGGAGATTTTAGTGCTCAAGAATCTAATGTTTGAAAGAAGTAGTCCGGCACCGGGCTTCCTATGAGCTAACTGATTCTATACGTGAATACAGTCATTGCCTTCAGTAAACTGTACAGATTTGAAGGGGTTAACAAAATTCAGAAAGACCCTTCTAGTCTTCCTTTAGTAACAAAAACAGCAACCAGAGCACAGCACTATATGAACTTTCCTTCCTATACATGGTTGCTCTGATAGTATCTTCATCCAGGATCTCTCACTAAATACTATTGCAGAAGTCTATTTGCACAGTTTTGAGATGGAGATTAGTAAACAGCTGAGCCTGTGTTTCAGCATGCAGTTCATTATATGAATTGGTCATAGAGCAACACAAAAATATCATAGTGATCAAAAAGGCTGTGCATTCCTCTTCAAGGACCTTTCAACTGTGATATGAAGAATGATGGATAAAACAGTCCATTGTCTGGTTTCATTGCTAATTTTCTTTCCAGCTATATAGTGTTTAAAGAAATAATGCACATTTCAGTAATTTTTTGCTTTGGACTAATGACCGGGAAGTCTTCCATCTTTTTTAGATATACAGAAATGAGAAATAAATGAATCTTTTTTCTTTCTTTTTCTTTTTTTTTCTTTAATTTATAGTCTCATTTTTCTATCAGCTCTAACTCCAGTTGCATTTTTTTTCTTTTTCATTGGAGTACCTCCTGTGAATCTTGGTGACCTCTTTCCTGTTGGTGTACTGTCCCCTCTGCCAGAACAAAAAGATTGCAAAAAACCCAAGAAAACAATGCTGAAGAACACTAAGGCTATTAACTGAAGAACTCCAGAGATAGGAAGTGGTATTCCTTCTGAAACTGGGCTACTTCAAACTCCATTTATAACCTTACGTCATTGCAGTCACTGCCTTTTTTCGTTACTTATCTGCATATAATATATTTTGGTGTCTATCACAGACTTTTTTTTTTCCTTTTTTCTTTTTTTTTCTTTTTTAGAACACTCTATCTTCTCATTCTTTTTTATTTATTTATTTTAGCTAAATATTAAGCTACTATTCCCCTGTGCCATTTTCCTGATTAGGTGGAAACTCTAACAATGTGAAATCAGTGGGATGATGTCTTCTCATCTTAGATCAAGATGTCTAATGTGAGAAATAAATTTCTCACTAAAGAAGGCAGTCCACTAAAACATGAATCCATCACCTACTTCTCTGCATGATTACAAGAAGGTGGTATGGACTTCTTTTCTATTGTTTTTCTAGTTTAAATTGATCAGTGCTTTTCTACTGTTTAACCTATTCCTATCTGTTACACCAAACTTCTGTTGGCTAAACCAACAGAAAGACCTCAAAGGTTCTGATGAGAACAATCCTCAGGGTGGCACTCTTGGGGCAGAATGCTTTTCTATTTTTTCTGCTTTGTCATCTTTTTATTAGAAAGCATTACATCTCAGTTTTTTTTTCTTTTAGTGCCTCACAATACTTTGTGTTCATGCTTTGTGTTTATTAATTTTAGAAGAAAACAAATATTAAATTGAAGAAAAAGGAGAGAAGAAAAAGGGGAAAAGGGAAAAAGAGGTAAAGAGAGGAAAAGGGAAAAAGAAAAAAGAAATGGAAAAAAAAGAAAAGGAAAATCACATTGCTTTTAATTAGTAAATTCATAGATGTACCCTCACTCTGCAAGCAATCGCTCAGTTGACCTAGCTATTAAAGGACCTTGATCATGAAAGCTAGGAAGACATATCAGCTAGCCACATAATTTTCTTCTCTTAGGTTAGCCACACAGAGGTAGCTTTAATTATGTGAGTTTTGGGGACAGGATTACAGGTTCTGGGAAGAGCAATGAACCTCAAGAGTGGCCACAAAATGAAAAAAATCAAGACTGGCTTCTATGGAGCAGTCATATCCCAAACATATACTTTTGCAAGGTACTACCTTCTACCTCAAATATTACTCAAGGAAAGATATTTGTTTGGTTTGTATTTGGAAATATATAGATAATGAGAGGTAAAATACTCAGAAGATACAGCATGTAAGAGAAGAGTTTTATTTTGCCTTTGAACAGTATTTGAGGTTCTTAGTTGTTAATGAGAATTTTATATCCACTCCCTTGCTAAAACTGTTATTTCCGAGGTTTCTGGTAGTCTATATTATTAGTGTAGCAAGACCAACAAATAATTACTGCTGTTCACTCATCTATACACTCTCCGATTTTTGCCTCAAACACCATCATATCTATAAAATAATAATTTAGTAATGGCTAGGACGAAGATCCATTTTCAGATTTTTTCCATCTCTTTAGTCATATTTCTTTTCTCTGAGAAGAAAGGAGAGCCATGTTAGAGAACATAAGACACCTGAGGTTTAAAAGCACCTTTGACCTATTTAAAGACAATATGAACAGTTGCATCTGTACTTATTTAAGGAGGAGGAAAAAATATTAAGATCTGGAAGGAATCAGATATCTTGTGGGACTATAAATTGTTTGCTGTTTGCTTTTAAAAACATCATCCCTGGTAAGCTTGTGTGCTGTTTAAGAGAAGATATATTTTATAAACAGAACATATCTTTTGGAGTACTGTAGCACAGAGTGCACGTACAGAGGGACCTTCTGCCTGAATGCAAGGTTGTTCCAGCCCTCTGATGTAAAGTAAAATTAAAATTACTGTCAGAAAGAGGCCCAGATGCAGAGGCAAAGACAGCCTGGAGCTATTATTTTTCCACACACTGTTCCTGGCTTTGAGAAGGTTTCAATGCACAATATCACTGAATGAGAAATCCTGCATTTCCTATTCAAACCAATCTTCGGAGATCAGAGTGGCTATCATTTTCCAGTGCGTAACCTTATCTTGACACACCAGCTAGTAACCCTGCTACTGTAGGATACTATGTACTTCGATAAACACAAGTTGGTCTCACCATCCTTTGATTTTAGTGCGCTCTCCCCAGCATAGAGACACCTGTGTTACAATCAGTAATGAGATTGGTCAGTTTTATTCCTGGCTTTAGCAAAAGCAGGATAAACTCTGAAGTGTTTCAGGGGAGGGTAGCTCATATACAGAAGAGTAATGGAGTGTTCGAAGAGGGAAGGTATAGGAATAGACCAAAAAGGCCTTCTTTATTCCCCCTTGGATATTCTAACTCATGGGCAATGTCCTTATAAGCAGAAAAGAAACTTGAAAATATTGGTAGGTAGACATTTTCTGACTAGATACAGTAGCAGACAAATCTCAGTTCCTTAAATTAAGAAGTAGAAATCTTTGATTAGTGTTTAATATAGTAATATCTGCCTGATAAAAAAAAGTGAAATACAGTTTTGCTCTACTATGAAGACAAGTTCATGTTTTCTCAGCTACCTGACATGTTCTGGATATTGATGCACAGTTTCAAGTTTTCATGGAAAGAAACAGGATAAGGATCAAAACTGAAACAATATAAAGAAATCATTCTTGTAGCTTTTATCAGAACAAATGAATATTTCTGAATTAACTTAATCATTAAGCTCCTCATATCTCAGGTTTCATGAGGTCAGCTTAGGTAAATTAGAGAGACTGTGAAAAAATGAAACTAATTGAAAAGTTCCAAAGACTGTTGTTCTTAATTAAAAGTAATTTGGGAAACCTTGATTTATAAATCTATTGAGAAGATACAGTCAATGAAGAATGACAGGGAGATATAGATGCTTGGAGGCTGAGATATATATAGATAGATATATATATGATAGAATAGTAGCTCTTGTGACAAATCACCTATAGAAGAACTGAAGTCAAGTATCAGCCATATAAAGAAAGGAGTTCTCTGATAGGAGAAAAATTAAAGCCAGTGCAACATAAAAGCATGAAAAAGAAGAGAGACCTGCCTAAATCAGCATCCTGGATCCCTTTCCCCAAATTACCTCTTCACAGATAGTAACCTTTTTTATAAGAATATTATCACATCTGATTCCAAGCACAAAGGGTGAAAGGGATGAGAAATGCTTCATTTGGCAGTTATTATGCCTCACCCAAAAGGTACAACTTCAAGACAGAGAAGGCTGAGTTTCCATTTTGTAGGGAATGAAGAAGTGGCAGAATGATAGTAAAGCAGAAAACTTTTAATCTCTGTGAAATCCCCAGACTGTGTCATGACCAGATTAAATGCTAGATACTACAAATTTCTCTGCGCTGGAAATGAGAGCATTTTAGTCAAATGATTCACAGAAAGTTTTTCTTATCATTGTATCTTTGGTCTTCTCTTGCTGCATATTGGTACCAAGGGAGAATAAAAACAGAGAATTCACAGGTCATCTGTGGTCACCAATTAGACTAACCCAACGTCACTTCTGAGCTAATCCTAGTGTTGCTCATTTTCAATGTTTATGTGCATAACCATAGTTAAAAGAGAGAAAAAAAAAAAAGTGAGCTGAAGAAAAGTTTTTTACCTTCTATTGTGATCCTCAGTGGTCTCCACAGGTCAGAAACATTATTGTGTTTTTAACTGGGGGGGGGGCGTTACTTCTGGAAACTTTCCATTTTATTGCCATGAACCTCTTCCCAATGTATTTTTCTGACATCAGTGTAGTAGCTGAAAAATAACTCTACCAAAAAAAGAATAAGGAAAAAATAAGAAGTGGAGGAATCATTAATTTAAAGGTTTAATTTTATTATTTCCCAGTAGCTAATCAAATGTGAAAATTTTATATAGACTATTCTTTAAGAAGAGACATTTAGGTAAAGCTTGTTTGTTTGTTTCCCATTTCAACAGGAATCCGGTGATTATTAGATATCAGGAATAAATTTAGCTGCTAAAATGAGTGCTCTGTCATGACAGCTTTATACCATGGCTGTCTTATGTCGAAATTAATAGAATCATACAATAGTTTGAGTTGGAAGGGACCTTAAAGGTCACCTAGTTCCAACCCCCCTGCCATGGGCAGGGACACCTTCCACTGGACCAGGTTGCTCGAAGCCCCATCCAACCTGGCCTTGAACACTTCCAGGGATGGGGCAGCCACAACCTCTCTGGGCAACCTGTTCCAATGTCTCACCACCCTCACAGTGAAGAATTTCTTCCTCACGGCAGTATCACTTGTGCCCACATGAAAGAAGAGCAGCGGATAATATTCAGTGCACTCTACAAGGCTTGGTAGTCTCTCGGTGACATCCCTGATACAAGCCCCCGATAAGCAGCACATCTCTCTAGAGAGTGCGTCAGGTCAGCAGATGGGTGCCTCTGTACCTCTCAGAAGAGAGTCGCCTACTACTATCACCCATCGCCTTTTCTTAGTTGTGCTGGTTGTTATATGGGGAGCAGATCAGTCTGCCTTACTCAGCTCCAGCACTTCTCCTGATGTGACGGGTCTTTCCTCTTCAGTCTGCGGGGCACGAAGCAGTTCTGCAAGGGCGCCTCAGGCTGCGGGGGAAGTCCCTTCCTCCTGCAGGTCCCTGCTGTTGCAAGCTTCCATTCTGCTGCATTATTGGCCCCCGTCCTCTCCGTGTGTGCCAGTGGAGGAGTTTTTGGCTGTTTGGCTGTGGGTCCGCTGCAGCCTGCGCTTGGAACCAGGTGTCTAACTCCTTCTCAGCCTCCCTGATGTTACGCAGCCTTCTCATGGCCTCCTGCAGTTCAGCCACGCGCTGCAGGACGTCCTCCGCCTGGGCACACCTTCTGCAGGCAGCTCTGCTGCCCGTCCCTGCCCCGGGAGAAAGGCCCCGGCCCTTCCTGCAGCCTGAGGCCTGCGCCGCAGCCTCTCCCCTCAGCAGCTCCGTCTGGGCGGAGGCATCGGCCACCGCTGGGGTAGATGGTGCGGCCCCCCCAGCCGGAGCCGCAGCCTTTGCTCTCAGGCGAGTGCCCGCCATTCTGCCTCGAGGCTCAGGTAGGATGAGTGCCCTTGGCCTGCGCGGGTGGTCACAGAACGGTGCCCGGTTGCTGGGTTAGGTGGACTTCCAGCCTCCCCACGCGGCCCGTGGAGTGCCCTCCCTCGAAGAGGCGGCCTGTCTGCGTGCCCTCCCGCGCGAACTGCCTCGCTGGGCCTTGGCTGCCGTGCAGCGCCCTGTTTGCCCGCTCTGGTCGTGGCGATCGCGGTCGCTGGCGCTCCCGTGGGCTGCCCTTGGTGGGAGTGGGGGGCGGCCGCCATTACTCCTGGCCCTGCCCACGCCTCGTCAGCCGATCTCTCTCTGGCTGCCGGCTCCTGGCGGGTCTCCGCGCTCTCCTGGGCTTTCCCCGGCTCAGGAAACCCCCACTGCATGCCCCGATCCCCTGCTCCGCTGCGGAATGTGCCTGCGCTGGAGCTGATCGCCTCGGCGATTGTACATCAGTGTCCATTTTCTGGAATGATGTCGCCATGTTGTGAAGAAAAAAACCCAGCAATCAAGCAAACAAAAAACCACCCACAATGAACACCAGCTAATCAATCTTTATAATAGGTAAATGAGGCTAAAAGTCTTTTGTATCACTTAGATTTTTAACTATCTTCACACTATAATATTAGGGCTTCAGCTTTTGCTTCTAGGGAATGCTTTCTCTTTTTTATTTTCCAGCTAAGTTTCACTTTCTCCAATTTAGATTAGGCAAAAGAAAAGACAGAGATGGAAAAGTATAATTGACTTAATTTAGTTTAATTAACTGCAAGAGAATGGAGACAATTAGTTAATGCATCTTAATGAATTGAATTATGAAATGCATTGCTCCCAATGGGAGCAAATGATCCCTGTAATAGGAAAAGTGGGTACGGAACAAAAAAATAAAACAGCAGATTGCTTTTTCTCCATATTAGGGTGACTAATCCAAAGCAACTAGATTACAAATACATCACATACTCTGTAGTAGCATTCAATGTCTTGCAGATGAACCCTGCTTGGTGAGTTCTAGGGGAAGTCATTGCCCTAAAATAACCCAATGGGGCCAAATTTCCGATTTCTTAGTCAGTAATTGTAAAACTGTGGGTTTCAGAACCTAACTGAAATAGAGAAAGAAATATGAAAAAATAAAATACGAAAACTCATCCAACTACCTTTTAGGGTTACTAAACGCTATAAAACCCAAGTCATTTTATATATCACAATAATAGAATAAAAGTACACACATTAACTGCATTAATCCTGACTGTTTATCCATGCTATCTAAAATTCAGATCCTCGTCAAAATTATCAACCATAACATCTGAACTAGTGATCACTTACAAAGTAACTTATTTCTGATTTTCTACTTATTCTAAAAGAAGTCAGTTGAAATGTTTTAGTCATTAAATACAATAAAAGCTACTTTAAGTAACTGAAAAATTCCTACCTTTTTGAGTGTATAAATAATTCTGTAGGGAAAAATCTGTTAAATTTTGGAACTGCCTTATATTTTAAGTTTTGTCCTTTTTTCAGAATTGTACTTTGCTGTGTAATCGTGGTGAACAGAAGAAAAATATCTGGTTACATTGGTATAGTATTATCCATTTATTTTCTTCTAATATTTAATGTATTTTATTCATGTAATGCAACAGAAAAAACAGATTCCTTTACTAATGCAGTGCCAACTGGATTACTGGAAAATTACAAAGCCTACATCAACTCAGTTGTAAATATTAAATCTAATTGTTACTGCTAGCTAATAGCATTCATTTTGCCGCAATCATAATTTTTCTCTAGCTTTTTAAGCTACTATTCAAATGCTCCAGTTGCATATTGCCTGATGGCAGAGGTGCACAAAATGAAAACATGATTAGGAGACTGAAAGAGGCAGTTTCAGCACATACAGTGGTTTAGTATCTTGGGATCGGAAAACTGTTGCAGGTCTCTGATATACAGGGTCAAACTAGAATCTTGTAGGAAATTTTAGACACTGTAAAGATAACATTTGTATAGTGAGTTGAGGAAAGGAAAGGGGGGAAAAAAAGAAAAAGAGAAATGCAGTTATCCTTGAAGAAAACGCACTTGCTGGTACACTCACTGCTTAAAAAGAGAAGAGCTTCTTTGCTCTTACTTGTGCTCTTTTGTTATGGGACATAGAGCAAACAATTTTAATATAATTTGTCTTACATATCATAGGTAGAAACAACAAAATGCAAAATTAATCATAAAATATTTTCAGCTTTATTTTCACACCTTTTAAGTTCCTATGGTTTTCTTTGAAAAATTTGTCATACTGCATAACTATAAGAATGAAACCGCAAATCCATTTCATGTTAAAGTGACTGTCTCATTGGTATCAACTGAAAAGAGTAGGGGCAGTGTGCATAGCCAGGGCTGCAAGGGCTGCATTGCAGCACCCACCACAGAGCACCCATACCACAGCACAAAACCTGTGTGATCCTCTTACTAATGCTTGCCCTTCCAGACAGCCTTCTGCTTGCTATTAAAGTACATTTTATCACATGTAAAATGAGCCTACAGCCATATCAGAGAAAGCTTTCTGCCTTTAATGCATGAGATTAATTTCCTACAGGGGGCTAAAACTGAACAATGTGTGAGGTTTGTAGAAATGGATTCAAAACATTTCCAAAAGGAATTACAAAACTTTGGTGAAGTATGTTGTATTGGGAGTTAGCTAGATGGTGCTAAAAGCTACTTATGTGTTGCTTAAGCTAATGTGACCAGAGGCAATGGTATTTTAGGTCAGAGGTGAGAATAAACTGGACCATTTGATATGACTGGCAGTTTGATGGTTGGGGTTGGAGGCAGGGAATAGAATACTTTAAGTAAAACAAAATGGCTTCAGTGTTCAAAATAGTGGAAAAATACAGCACTAGGAGAATCGGTGCTTTGCATAGATATCGTCAGCCGAGCAGTGAAAGACTTGAACATCTCTTGAGATTTCAGAGATGTCTAAAATGATAGGTAGGAGGAGATAACTACTTGCACTATGTTGATTGCACAAATCTAATTTTGATACTTAGGCATATAAGATCATGATCAATTTTCTATCCAAAAATGGATGTACAGAGAATAATAAAAAATATTTTAAAAAAATCTTCCTGACAGTCAAAGCCAGTGTGTCTTGTATGGGATTGACATGAGTTACACAAAACAGGAAAAGATTTTTCAAAAAGTTTAGTTGTATAATGTTTCTTCAGGTCAAATAAAGTAGAGGTATGAAACAATTCAAAGGAAAATTAGATACAAATTAACTATCAGCTTTAAGGAACAAAAAAGAAGATTCTGTTTACCTTTAAGTAATGCACAGAGCTTCCAAATTATATCCACATATTTATATGTGGATATGCATGTCAACAGTGATAAGAAACAAGCCTATTGACACAGGAACATGTTTTGAACAGCAAGTACTAAAATCTTGTGGTGAGCTGACCCCGGCTGGATGCCATGTGCCCACCAAAGCTGCTCTATCACTCCCCTCCTCAGTTGGACAGGGGAGAGAAAATATAATGAAAGGCTCGTGGGTCGAGATAAGGACAGTTTAATAAAACAAAAGCAAAGGTTGCATGCGAAAGCAAAGGAAAGCAAAAGATTTATTCTCTACTTCCCATCAGCAGGTGATGTCTGGCCACTTCCTGGGAAGCAGGGCTTCCGTACGTGTAGAGGTTGCTCCAGAAGACAAACATAACTAACGAATGCCCCCACTTCCTCCTGCCTTTACTTAGCTTTTATTGCTGAGCTGAGGTCATATGGTATGGAATATCCCTTTGGTCAGTTTGGTTCAGCTGTCCTGGCTATGTCCCCTCCCAAGATCTTGCCCAGCCCCAGCCTGCTGGTGAGGGTGGGGGGAACGTTTGAGAAGACAGCCTTGATGCTGTGGGAGCACAGCTCAGCAGCAGCTAAAACACAGGTGTGTTATCAACACCTTTCTAGCTACCAATACAGAGCACAGCACTACGAGGACTACTATGGGGAGAATTAGCTCCATCTCAGCCAGACCCAATACAAATCCATTGTGGTATAATCTCATGCCAGTCAGTGCCTTCCTTTTTAAAGGAGAAGAGTGTGCCTCAGCTACATGTTCTTTTGCAGAACTCTGTTTCTATCCAGCAATAGCCTCCGCTATTAGTGGCAGCAGCAGCCAGTAAATGGTGCGCTGGCATTATCAGTCAAATGTTCTGCTCGAGATTCTTTAGTCTTAAACTAGTCAGACTTCCCAAGCAGAACAGAGAAAAAATCAATCAATAGTACACTGAGTACTGCAGGTGGAACTGGTTGGGAATTTTCTGCCATAATATGTCTTTCAACAGAAAAAATAAAATTATGATATGGAAAATTGTGCATGAAATCTACCTGATAGAAGAAACTGGGAGTATGAACTGCATACCCTTTTGGAAAAATTGGAACAGCTTAGGCAGTGATAATTCATTTCCAGCCTCTTCTCCCCCTCAGAAGAGAGAAATTATTTGGTTCAACAAGCCAAACTGTTCCCCTGGCATGGTCCTGATTATAGGAGAGGTTTGGATTAGATCTACTCTAAACCCTTTACTCACAGGAGTAGTAACAAAGTCTCCCATGTACATTTACAGAGACTTAAGCTGTTGCTGCTGGAAGAAGTAGAAGACAGTGGGGCAGGTCACACATGCTGGCGACAGCCTTATTTCTCAGTAATGGACTGTGAAATAGGACAGAGGATTAATTTTGGCCCTTTGGGAAGTATTTCTTGGTCAAAAGTTCACTTCCCATTTTCAGTAGGGGAAAGGGAATTGTCTTGGTATGTGTAATTCAGTGTGCATAGTTTTCTGATCACCTGTTATGCTGTTTTAGATGTATCTATAATTAACATTTTTCCTCAATACACTTTTTAATAATGCCAGAAAACTTGATAAAAGTAAATTATTTGTAATAAAAGTCAGCATATCAAAATTTATGACTAGCCCTATTTTTTTCCTAAAAGGAATGCAGAAAAGCCAAACTAGTTTCCCTGTTGGGATTCTCTTTAAACAGCCATTTCCAGTTCCAGACTCATCTCTCTCTCACTCTCTCCTTTGCTTGCTTTTTTTTTTCTTTTTTTCTTTTCTTCCAAGAGCAAAGGAGATGAAAGCAACACTATCCTGTGAAATTGAAAATAACATACATTCCATTCATGCTGGAATCATGGTCACCTTTCATATATGTGAAAACACATTGTCCAAAAGAAAAAGCTTATCATTTAGTAAAATAAGAATTGGGAATCTGTTTGTTAGATAATTTAGGTCCTATACTACCAAACTTCACACATCAGTTGATACCAGTGCCCTCATATAGTATCAGTTTCTTTGATGTAGTTATAATGTAATTTAGAAATAGAGTCTGAATATAATGAGAATAACTGATGTCATAGTGAAAACAGGTCTAAGATTAACTAGAAGATCAGTAATTTCTGTCTTACTTTTCTAAAAATGTCCATTGGGGTTTTAGTAGTATTGAGCAGGAAACTATTGAGACAGATTTCAGCAAGCTGGTTTCCAGTTTATGTACAAGGAAATTGTAGTCATGACAAGAAGCTTCACCACTGAACAGTGTTATAAAAATATCAGATTTATTTAAAGGCTAAGCTCATTCCTATTGCTGTCTTCCTTCAAAGAAGAGCACATACTGCTTATATCTGGAACTTCAGCAAAGACACCTCCCAGTACTGAAGGGAAACTAGGAATACATAAGACATTGGAGAAAAGATTTTGAGTATGTTCACTTACACTATGGAAGCTTTTTTCCTACTTTTCAACTTCTTTTTCACAACATGGTTAATACTGAGAGAATACATCATCATGATGATTCCTAGGTTGTCACTTCTGTGATTCAAGTTATGCAGATGAAGCTGTCTTTGTAGCTATATTTTCCCTTACTAATCAAGAGATGGATAGAAGAGTTCCTTTCTTCTGAACCTTTAATGTTTCTGGGAAAGCTGATGCATCAGAATTCTTCTCCGCATTCACCACTAAACAAGAATAGACAACTGTTTAGCAGCAAGAGCATTAGACTGCAGTGTTATACTTTCAAGAGACAAAATGTATTTTCAACCAGTAAAGATTTGGAGTCTCAGCCACATGATATTTACTTCATTACACTGATCAGTCAGAGTGATACTGGACCACCAATTCTGATTTTTTTTCAAACAAACTGTATGTCTCATCAGGTAATTTCTAAGCTTCCTCAATAGGAGTTTAAACTACATTAATTCTCATGCAGTTTAGAGAACCTAATTAACATTCACATTTGGTATGACAGCATGAGCAATTAATTTTATTTTTCTGATCTGAAACACTGACAAGGATATCAGCTCTTCCCCCTTTCCAGCTGATGGAATGGTATTTAACAGTTTAGTTCAGTTAGTAGGTTTAGTCTTGTGATGGGAGCATGTATTTCAGCAGAGGCACTTGTATTTCTCTAGTGGATTGTGCAACTTGCTCTGCTCATGAAATTAGACTGCTACCTATGCCAGAAAGAATTCATTTAAAGTTGGTTTGATTATGTCTAGACTGAACCATAGCCAGTGAAGCATAAAATTATTTTAGAGAAAGTTTTGACATAATAGCTTTCTGGTAAATGTTTTCACAGTCAAGTTACTTGGCCATGAAGTAATTGCTGTACTAAGAAGGAGCCTCTACCCTAGTCACATCAGGATTGTGAACCCTATCACATTAATCTGGAACCTGCATACCTGTCTGATTGTGTATCAACAGGATGAATAAGGAGCAAACACTCTCCATGGTGAAGTAAACCTTAGACTGCTGAAAAAAAAGAGGTGAAGGTTCTAATTTGTACCTATTTGGTGGAAGGCTTGGAGGCATGACAGTTGTGTCCCATGGGGAAGAAGGATGTGTGGCACCAGAATAAGGGATAGATCACGTATCTGGGGTCAACACCTCAGCTTCTGAAGTTAGCTGATGCAGGTGTGAGGACTACTACTATGTTTGTCTATGGATTTTCTAGACAGAAGCAGAGGGATACAAAGTCAAAACACATATTCAGCAAATATTAGCTTCATTGCATATTGAACATTTGTGCATATGAAAATAAAACTGATAGTACCTTCAGGAAAAAAACACCCTGAAGCTTCCAGGAAGCATTAGTCTTACTTGCCCTGAACATTCAAGATGATTTGCACATTTGCTTCAAAAATAGCCAGCATTTCTGAGTACATGGCAATTTGTTACTATTATGTAGTAGCTCAGACCATGATGGCAGATGTCTGGGTAACCAAGCACAAGCCTTAAAAAATATCTTTATGAATGTTTTAGGTGGAGAAAAACAGAATGTGGCCATTAAAATTTAGCTATATGCACACGCTGTGGGTGTGGCCAAGAAACTAGAAACTTCTCCTCTTACAGCAGGTTTTGCACGAGACACCACTGCTGTTCATAGGGTACTAGAGCTAACTAAGTTTAGAAAATCCTGTATTGAAATAAAGCACATTTTCCAAGAAATGATTCCTGAGAGAGAATGGGTTCAGTCTCTCAATAGTTGAGGTGTTATGTAAAGAAAAATTCACTTTTATCTCAGCAGGGGAATTAAAAGTCATCAGTAACTTGATAGTTTCCATGGTTGCACAAATTTTCTTGTCAGAAAAAAGGTTCCTATAATCCAGGAGACTCCTTTCAGTAACTTTTAAGGTTTTGAGAATCATCTGTTTCTTTCTACAAGAATTCGGCCTCATAGTTTTATGTATGTGTATGAAAAAAAAAACGTGCTAAAGTACATCAGGACTGGCCAAGATTCAAGATTTCAATTACAATGTGTTAGTGTTTTTAAAACCCCCTAACTGAAAGAACAAAGGAAGAAAATGAACAGTTTATTTTTATCCCAAAATACATTGCAGTGTAGGCTGATGAGAACTTCTCACTCAGTATGTCAGGAATCTGACTGTCTTGCAAGGTTTTTTCAGTTCCAAATTTCTGCAGATGCTGATGGAAAAAGAATTAAAAATCTCTGGTACTTTGCACTAAAGGCCAGGAAGTAGCTTGATTTTCTCATCTTGGAAGAAAGATTTTGCTGTTACTTTTAAATAATGGATTATACCCACTGCGGAGCCACCTATTTATTATTCTCTCAATGTCAGAGATACATACAGGCAAATCTCAAAAAACTTTAAAAAAAACAAAAAAAAAACCCCCACCCAAAAACATTGTATTTGCTTAGAGTTTCTGCAGTTGACCTGTTTATGCAGATCATCACACCTGTCCTTTTCCTCATTTTGTCAGAAACAAATAACTTTGAGATATTCTTGAAGTCATGGAATTAGTTATGGGTTAGTGGGTATATACTTGATAGTTCTGTTCTTAAAGTCTCAGATAATATGGGGGGATAAGCATGTACTCAATATTTGATTTCTAGGTGATTCTGAGCTCATTCCTTTCTGAAGAAATAGCTCTACTGTCAGACTATTAAAACACATAAGGAATGAGTGTGACAGGAATGTGCAGAATGGAAGGAAGATGAAGATCAGCTCTTTCTTGTGATTATGATTATGCACATTAAACTTTCCTTTTGCACTAGAAATGTCTGATAAAGGTACATTATGCAGTCAAACACCACAAAGTATTGCTAAACAAATGAATTCATTCATTGTGTCGTTCTTTTGACAAAACAGTCACTGAGGTGGTGTCAGAGCACTGAGTACACTGACAGGCTACAATGTTCCAGACCACCTTCCCCTGGGACCCTCTCCTTCTCTTTCCACATCGCCCAAGAGCCCCTTTGCAACTCAGTTCAATGCCTCCAGTCCTGGTCTGAGCTGTACTGTATTTATACCTGTGCTCAGCTGTATTGCCTGCTCATACTGAGATGGTTTGGATGACCTGGACCTGACTTCTTACCTTGCCTAGGCTGATGATTTCTGGACTGTTAATGGTACCTCTTGCTATCACCAGCTTGGTTCCACTCACTCTGCTCATCTTGTGGGACTGCACCATGGTCTGGGCCATCACTGACTTGCCTGTGCTGTCAGCCTGGCTCCTGGGCTGCCTTCCCTCATGAAACAGCCCTGTTTCTGCAGCTCCCTGATACGTATCTACCTGTGAAGAAATTCTCAATCTCTGATTGCTGTGTATTCCTTGCTAAAACATCCAACAAACACAAATAACATTATCATAATTTAAGACTGGTTAATTTCAGGGATTCCATATGAGATTATTGCTAAATTGGTTGTGTCTACTTTGGGGTTTTTTCTTCTTAATATTTTAAAAAATTTTAGAATAGAATAGAATAGAATAGAATAGAATAGAATAGAATAGTTTGGTTGGAAGGGACCTACAACAATCATCTAGTCCAACTGCCTGACCGATTCAGGGCTGAACAAAAGTTGAAGTGTGTTATTAAGGACATTGTCCAAATGCCTCTTAAACACTGACAAGCTTGGGGCATCGACCACCTCTCTAGGAAGCCTGTTCCAGTGTTTGACCACCCTGTCAGTAAAAAAAGGCTTCCTAATGTCCAATCTGAACCTCCTCTGGTACAGCTTTGAGCCATTCCCACACATCCTATCATTGGATACCAGGAAGAAGAGCTCAGCACCTCCCCTCCCTCTCCACTTCTCTTCAGGAAGCTGCAGAGAGCAATGAGGTCGCCCCTCAGCCTCCTTTTCTTCAAACTAGACAAACCCAGAGTCCTCAGCCACTCCTCCTAGGACATCATACCTTCCAGCCCTTTCAACAACTTTTTGTTGCTTTCATCTGGATGCATTCAAGTGCCTTAAATATTCAGCAAGAAAAAATATAAGACAGCTTTATAACAAAAACACCTATGTGCATTCCTTCAGATCATGCTTTCCATGTATTTTCCCTTCCAGTCAATCTACCAAATAAAAATAAAATAAATTTCTTCATAGTTAATGAAAAGCTATAAAAAGCTGTTGTTCAGTATCTTTCTCTGTATATTTCAATGTTGTCCTTTGATGCAATGAGAGGGAAAACCATTTCTGGTTATATAGCTCTGTACAGGTTTTCCTCTTTGCTTTCTTGCTTAGGTGCTACATCCAATTCTTTTTGTCTGAGGGTAAACTCACCATTTTAATTTCTTAAAAAATTTCTTTCTGAATCTTGAAATAAAAAATATTTATCATCGTACCTGGAGCAAATGGATAATGAGCATTGCCTTCAGCTGAAACTGAAGACCCGTGATTAGATATGATAAATATGTATTTGCATTTAACAGCTAGGAATTTTATTTTAAAAGCAACTGCCAGCCTGGCTGCTTGTGCATCTTACTAAAGGTAGATGCAATATTATAGCCAACTGAACTTGTTCAGATACTTTTGCTAGATTTTGTCTTAATGTTGTGAGTTTTTAATCTGATTCTTTTTCTTTTTTTTTTTTTTTCTTTCTTCCCTGAGGGTTTGTAGCCTCTTATAATTTGCACTTCTGCAACTGTCTCCTTTTTCTGTTAAATAGTTTACCAGCTGTACTGGTCTATGTCTCAACAACTGGACATGTTTACTTCCCAGGGAGAGACAGAAGAAATTACTGGGTGTTGGAAAGAGTCTCCTCTTCTCTTCTTTGCCTGAGGCAGATAGATTGTAGTATACAAAAACCTTGATAGTGGCAAATCCAGCAGAAGTATTTCAAATTAAAAAGCTCCTCCACATTCACAGCAGGGAGCACATGTAATTAATTGTTAAAAAATGCAGGTATCTTTAATTTTACAAGGAAAACTGTTCTCTAGGATGTTTTTCATTCAGTGTATTCTTAAACTATTTGAAGATCAACCAAGTCAAATAATTAAACAAGGGAATTAATAGCTCCAAATTTTTATTTAGAGAAAATATAGATAGACTACAGTCTTTTTTTTTTTGTCCAAATTCTAGCTAGTGAAAATACTATGATCAATACAAAAGACTGAAGAAAAGTAGGAGAAAAGGCTGTCAGACACCTATACAACAGAAACTACTTTCTGCTTCTGATTTAGTTTTGAGGTCTTCAAAAGGTTACAGTGGATGTATTGTTGCTGAAATAATTCAATTATCACTGTGTTACATACCTCTCACAAATCCTCATATTGTGCTGAAAAACATACTACATTCACTACATTCCAAGGACATATAATGAAAAGAGTTGGACTATGATATGACTATATTCCCAAATGTATTAGAAAGCATTAGCTTTTACTCATGTACCTTATTGTGTTAGGTATAGACAATGGAAGAAATCTGTTGAAACAGAAACTATTTCCATAACACGAATATGCAAATGTAAAAGTATTATAACAACTGAGTTTTCAAGTTGCCTGGGTTCTAGCTACAATAATTTTATGGTCTCAACTTAGATGTGAAAGAGCTCCTCAAAGACCAGCTAACAGACATCACACAAGGTATTTACTTAACAATTTTTGCTTATAGATAGGTCTGAAAGAATTTTCTCCTATCCAGGGAAATTATCCATGATACAATGTTTGGAATTTTTCTGGAATAACTTTCCTGTTTCCAATACAGACATTTTATTTCAAATTTGAAACAGTATTATTCCAAAATAATCAGCATATTCAAAGTGCTCAGTAATTACTGTGGAGCTAATACTTCTTATTCAAAAGAGTTCTGCTAGTATTTAGCTATAGGTTTTTACAGCTATTATCTTTCTCTTTGCAGGTAGAGTAAGCTCTTGAAAACTAATGCTTTTTGTACTCTTCTCACTCTACCAAATGAGAATTTCCTAAAGAGCCCTGGCTTCTTCTCCAGTAGTTTTTATAGACAGGCAATCCTCGCTTTGGCCAAAAACTCACTTCTTATATCCTCATGTTGCATCTGTGCGGAACAGCACCTGAAGAAGAAAAAAACTTTTTTTTTTTTTAAACTTCAGTCCCTACTCTGAGGGATGTACTGGAGTTCTAGTAAAATCCAAATTTGTCTCCCTCCCCACCCTTGAAAAAATTATTCCTTTTTAATGTTTTCAGGAGTCAATCTTGACCTTATTGCTTTGATTTATTAATTGCCACTACCTCTGTGGAAATTAGAGTATCTCTCTGATAGGTCGTGTGAAGTCATTCCCTCCCCTGACATTACGTGCAATCTGGTTAATGACTATTAACTCATTAAAAGAGTTTTCTGTTCAGTAAGTCAGTTTGCAATCCTCATCATAGAACCTTGTATTTTATATAAAACCCAAATAACTAGCATAAATTAATCCATTTGTATATTTGTGAAGCATGCATCAGCTCAGTAATGCCACTGACTAGTGATAGACAATCCATTTTGGACAAAAACGAGCTTGAAGTGACGTCTATCCCTCTGTGGTTTTAGAGGAATTTTACATTTTTCTTCCTGATCTTTGTCCCCTCAGGTAATCTGGGCAACACAAACAGAACTAGAGGAAAATAAAACTGAAAGGCTGTTCATATAGAAGAATTTAAAGTGTATTAATTAAAAAAAACCCCATGCCTCTAATGTCTTCTGAGTCACATATATTGAACAAAAGTGCCTGTATGCATCACGGTGCTAGTGAAAATATTTTAGTACAATAGACAATCAATATCTGAGTGTGAAACATAGGTATTGGGGAGACTAAAACATAATATGAAGCTTTCATATTTGGGTGTTATTTATTCTACTTCTTTATAATGTCAGCCTTAAAGTTATTTTCTTTTACTCATCTGTGTCCTTTACTCTTGACACACTGTAGTAAAAAAAATATTCTAAATGATCTCCTATGACTAATGTGTTTAGAACTTAAAGGAAGAGCAAGTCTTCTCCAAAAGCCTGTGAAGCAAGCAGAAGTGAAATTTAATGCAAAGCTTTTTTATTCTTGTAGTGACAAGTATTCTCATTTGGTGAGTCACTTTTTGTAAAACGTACATTGAGTGGACTCATCAAAAAGCTGTGAAAGAACATCTTAATCAACCCAGAAAACTACAGAAAGCTTTGGAAACACGAATAGAAGCAAGAATACTTGGCTTGTTTTCATTCTGTCTGCTACTTAGGAAAGCAATGAGTACTCCTGGGATTTCTTTTGGGAACAGATTATGGGAATTTCTGTTGGCTGAATTCTGTCATCTATATTCATTTTGAACAGTTCCCTACTGAATGAGAGGTCACACACACTGTATTTTAGAGTGAAGTTCAATTCACTAACATGAGAAATGTCAGAATGCAAAACTTAAATGTATATATTTATAGCACCTATTTTAAGATTTACTTACACTAAATTGTAATCCAAATCCCCAGACCCTCATCCTGCATCCTAAATACAATGCACTTAAGTCAATAGTTACCTTTATTTTAAATATAAATAGTCTTTAAATACTTAGATTCAATGTTTGTGGAATTCTCTGAACACCTCTAGTCTCCTGTTTAAGGGTGTGACCAAAAAAGTGACTATACTTCTTTTGAAGAGATTTAGTAACTTTTCATTCCTCTTTTGAATATCAAACCCACCCATTGATAAGGTACTATGTTGTCAACAAGCAATACTAATTGCTTTACAATGGACTGGAAACACAAATATGATCAAAGCATAACATGTTTCTTCATTAACTTCAACCATTGCAATGAGTAAGGTGCATAATCATCTTTAAGAACATTACTGTTTCATCCTGCTCTAACAGGAACTTGCCCTGCGTGAATATCAAACACAAAATGCTGTAGAAGCATCTTCTGATGCTTCTACCAGCCTACCACTAGTAGTTACTACTATTATTTACCAGTTAGGGAAGTCTAGATAGAGAATCAAAGGATCCCCAGCTGGAGGAATACAAATCTATTCCATACTTATGTGCCCTAATCTGCCAGCTACAACATATTTTAATGCAAAACCATCTTGGTGTGTAGAAAGGAATTCTAATTTCTTTGAACTAGAAGAAGAGAGAGGTAAGATGTGACTCTGCAGAAAAATGTTTGATAATGAGTGGGAAAAATGTTCAGTTCTGGCTCCTATTCTCACTATTTTTTTCTCTTTTTTATCCCTTAACAATTTCAAATGAAACATATATGTATCTGAGGTCCCCTTAACCCAATCTCAATAAACTACAACATTATGAAGTCTCCTGTGATATCTCAAAGAATCTTGGTTCTTTGTGGCACAATATTTCATCAGGACAGAACTATGTGGAAGGTTGTCAGGAGCAGCAGAATTCCTTGGTAATGCTTGAATTTGGAATATGATCCTTCAAGTGTTCTCTACTGGTATAATTTCCATTAATTATTAACAACAGAGCATTAAGAAATAGCAGAAAAAAAAAATTTAGGTACCCAGAGCATCCAGTTCCTTAAGGTTAATAGGAAAATGGGATTCATTGAGAGGTATCAGTACAATACAATATTTTCTTCAAAAACAATCTGAATCTTTTTGCTTATTAGTCTCATTTTTTAGCCAAACTCTGTAATCAAAATCCTGTATGTGAAGCTAGATGTTTTAGTAGCAAGAAGCTTTGTTGTTTTTTTTTTCCTTGGGACTAATTTTTAACCTGATTTTTGAAATTGTGCCAGCAGTTTACTTAGTATTGTCTCCTTTACTGAAAGCATATGCCTATGCACACATAAGCATACGCCCCACAAAGAATCTATCATAATGGTGAATTTATAATGCTGACGGACTGGCACAGAGGTGAGTGACCACACCTTCATGGGCTCTAGAGACAATGACCTATAAAGATCATGGCTATAGTCATAGCTACTTTTTAAAACATAGCTTGACAGATTTATACTTCCAGTTGCACATTATTAGGAAAAGGATAGGATCAAGTTCTGTTCTTATCTTCATCCTGTATACGGTTTAGTATTTAGTCATTATAAATTGATTTAAATCTTAAGCACTCTTTTCCGTACAATAAAAATCCTATGAATTTCATCAGACTATTAACTATTTATAGTGTAAACAAAGAATCATAAGTCTACTCAGAGAGAACCAGTGATCCTTATTTCTACCTCAAAATATATTTTGTTATTTTTAAAGATTAATTTTTAGTAAAGGCATTTCTCATATCATTTATTTAGCTTCTGGCAACCTTCAGTTCATTGATTTCAGTTTTATATTTAATTAAATGATTCCTGATATTTATGTCAACTTCCATTGACTGACTACATCAAAACTATTTTAGTTTTCAATGGTGCCTTAAGTTAATGTTTGACTTTTTAAATAAGGGCACTAATTAGCTCTCCATGATAGATGAGATGTTAGTTGATTCAATAATTTCAGCTTTCAAAAGAGACTAAATATCATCCTGAAATGATGTATCCTATTAGTAAGTTACGCTGACAATACCCCTTGAGAAATAGCTGACAGGTGCCAATCAGATTTGCAAAACGTTGTTTTTGTTTAGCTGCTCAGCATTCTATCTCTTGGGAATTCACAACCACAGATAACATTAACTTTGACACATCAAATGTCTAATTTTGCTCTGCATTACAACAAATGACTTTTTTAAAGCTCACAAAAATTCTGTTTCAGGCAATTAAAAAATTTTCAATGAGTTGTCAGGATGCAAAAAATATCTTTGCTATCATGTGACAAATTTTGTACAGAGTTTGGGTTTGTACGTTATTAAAGATACAGAAAATAAGTGGGTTTGAATTTTATAAAAACATTGTAATTTAAGTTTGGGGGGTTTGACTCCTAGGTGAACATAAAAATGGGGAAAAATGTTCAATTTCTTGGTCTCCAGTTCCCCTAGAAATAGGCAATGTCAGGAAAACATATGGGATGAAAATTACAAGAAAACAAGCACGCACAGAAAAGGAGGAGAAAAAAAAAACTGAAGGGAGTCTCTGGAACAACTTTATATATATACTTTTTAAGATTTAGAAATATTTAAGATAAAAAATCAGGCATAGCTCACTCAAATGGATGAACATTTATAGCATGACAGTAAAACAGAGATTGATATGATTAACAATTACAAGCCTAATACTCTTAATTAGTTTGGCCAGATTCATTTTAAAAAACAATCTAGACATATTCCCATGTTTTCATCATGACATCTGGGAAAAATAAGAAGTTCAGTGTAAGTAATAACATGTAATCTGATCCCAGGACAATGATACGTTGGTAAGTACACTAGAAATATTCCATAATCTTTGGATAGAAGCTTGCTTTCTCTTGTCTTCCCTACAAGTGATATTTCTCTTCTTCTTCCTCATTATTATTTCCTCTCTCTCTTTTCCTCAGCTGTGACCTTCATTTTGTTTTGTATTTGTTGTTTCATTCTTTCTGCAAACAGAATCTTACTTTTTGTCTGCAAAACACCATGTAAAAATGAGTGAACTATATATATGAACAACAATCCTTTTCAAAGGTCCATACGTCTATTATTTTTTAGACAGAAGCTAAAGGGCCTAACAGCCCCTTGAAATTCTCCCCCAAAAGTATAATACCGATAGCTGAACTTGTTAACTCTAAAATATATGTGTGGTAAGATAAAGTTTCTTGAAACAACTTAAACTATTCAGGGTCAGTGACTATGGATATTGATCAAAAGACAATTACTTTTTGATGGCTTGTAGCTTGTAGATATATGGAGTATTCTTATACTATATTTGATTTTCCTTGCCTGGAAAACCGGATGGTTCCTTCAGATTTAAGATAGACTAAGTCAAATTTTAGGAATTAATAAGAGGAAATAGGGCTTGATTGCCAACATAATATGGCAATAAGTTTGAATTCAATAGAGTTGTTGGAGATTCTCTCTCAATACAGGATATAATGGAAGATGTAAAAGTGGTAGGCCAAGTCAGGTATTGGGCAATTACTGTAAATTATAGATCAATAGGAATAAAGTTCTGCTCAGTGTCTACCTTGTGCCACAAAATGAGCAAGAGGGAGAATCCTCCAAGCTGGAGAGGAATACAAGCTTTCCTAGCAAAAAAATGCAATGCCTTAGGTAGGCCCTGTGAGCCACTTGTCAAGCCTGTAAAGAAGTTCAAGAATGCTCAGAAAATTTGTGATCATCAAAGCAAAATACAAGGATCATTGAGTTATCCTCTCCTGCATCCTACAACCATGTTATACGGGCAGTAAATGAAAAGACATGCACTTTACCACTTCAGAATGAATGAATCTTTTTTCTTTGGCCATACACCAACAAAACTTGAGGTCTGGATTGTCCTTATGAATGTGATGAATCTTGATATCATTTCTTAAATCAGGGGAATGCCACAGTCAAAGTATAAAAGGATGAAAAAATCAAACAAAATAACGCCAGCATGTTAATAAATCCCAAATAAATTGGCCTAGATTTTCCCATACAACTAACTTAGGTCATAGACTTAATAAAGAAAACCTATTAGCAAAGTCAAAGGCATTAACCTTTCCCTTTTACCTTGACAGATGAAAACACACTTATCAAGAAGTACTGTCCTCTAATCCTTCATACTTGATGCTTTTACTTGCAATACACACTCCTTCATTAAACTTTACATCTTTTAGCCATACAGCTCATTCCTGAACTTCAGCAAATCCTTGACATAAATCATCGAAAGGACGACAATGTCTGCATTTGCATCAAAGACTTTGAAGAAGATCCTTAACAAGGGGACTTTGACTCACTTTTCAAGCTTTATTCTGGAGTACCTTATGGAAATGCATAAAGACTTTCAGAATGAGACAAGTAAAATGAATAAAATGCCATAATGACCATTAGTACCAGAACTGAAATGGCCTGATATTTTGTAAAAGAATGTACCGTTTAAAAAGTTAGTAAGGTACATTCTACACAATATTAGAGCTAGAAATGTTTTACAAATTTAATGGTATCCAAAACACAAATTCCCTAACTCTTAAGAACAACGGTATCCAGAACATTGTATAAGCTGCCAAAATCTTAAGAACAATAAATTTAATCAAGAGTTATATTTTATGTTTGTGATTCAAGGTTTTTATAAATTTATAATCTCATGTTATCAGTAGCATTTTACATCCATATCATTTTCCTTTTATCTATAAATTCATCCATGAATTTTGTTACATTTAGTCTGTATCAATTATAGACATTTATAATTACATAAGACATGGATATATATGTATAATTTGCTCATGACAGAGAATGTAATTATTAAGTGGCATTTTACAGATAATGAATTTAGGACCACAAAAGCACTTGTGGGATATGGTGTTTGGATGCCTTTCCCTTTGTAAGACTTGCCTTTCCTTGGTGCTAGATATACAGATATTCAACATTATTATATTGTGGCATTCAAAGACAATACAACTGAAATCTCTACAGAAGTAGTTTATTTTGGATGTAACACAGTTCAAGATTGGAATCTAAAGTAGATTTCTGAATGGCAAGAATTTCTAGTTTTGAAAAATTCAATACTAAATTGGGGAAGGAAAGAGACATCCTTCTCTTAACATGACAGAAAGTGCTCCAAAGAGATGTACTTTCCTAAAAAGGCTGCTAGGTGTTTTCCCTATGGTGAGGAAATGGCTTCAAAAATCTTAATGTTCCTTCCAATGAACATAAGGCAATCCACATGCAACTTAGAAACAAAACAACCCCCCAAAATGGATCATTCTGCTGACATTCAAAAGAGTCCCCAGGATTCTTTGGGGAAATCAGGCATATGTTTGCCCTAGGGGAAGTCAACCCATGTTCTGAATATGTCATACTTACTGCATTTTCTTCTCTTTGATCCAAGCTAAACTAATAAAGGTGTGTTGTTAACCTGCCGTGTGGGACAGGATAACTGGATTTAGTGAAGTGGCAACTTGAAAGTGAGAACAGCAGGATATATATCAGTGGCTCAAACTATTTAAGTCATCTGTCAGAAAATCAAGTTTATATAAAAAAGATCTTTGTAGCATAGAAATGTGGATATTTACAGGGCACATTATATCATTATACAGTTGTCCCCTGTGGATGGAAGTCACCCAGCTATAAATGTGCCTGTTGTTTCGGTCTCAGGACAGACACACAGATTGCTCCATTCTGTGGGATCCCACAAAGAGTGGTTTTTTTCAGAATGGTACCATTGTAGCAGAGAGTTTCATTTCCTGGCAAGAAAGTGAGAAGTGCATTGAAATACTGGTGTCCAGAAAGGGTAAGGTTCTTCTGGAGCTCTCTTGAAAACAGCTCTGTTTCTCCACTCACATAATATATAGGAACATAAACATTTTTTTTTTTTTTCTTCAGCATAGCTCAGAGAGCACAACCTTCTTTTGAGAAACAATAGGAGAGTACAAAATAGTTTCAACTAGCTTTCCTCATAAGGCAAATTCTGGCTGTCAGGAAGCAGTAATTACATTTCTATTCATAATCATCTCAGTTTTGTCCAGTAATTATGAATATATTTTTTGTTCTTTAATTTATTAATAGCTTTTTCTATTTTATTTTGAAAGGGCTTTTTTGTTTTACAGAGCTCAGAACTGATCCGACTTCTTAAAGTATATATTTTTGTAAAAGTTTTAAATGAAACAAACATTGTATATGCAGTAAGTGAAAGCTAGAAATTTAATTAGTAAGAAGCAGTAATGATTTTGATATCTTCATAAATACCAATGAATACAATAAACACAAAAAGACAGAAAAACCTTTTGTTCAAATGTTCCTATCATAGGCATTTCATAGTATTTATTACAAAGAAAAGAATAAAAAATACTGTAGCTGAATACTTCTAGTTTTGTTAATGGTCCAGTAACTCTGCAGTAAAACTTCTCCATGCCAAATACTTTATCTCTAGCTGAAGTCTCTGCTCGTAACTACCTGAAAGGAGATAGTAGTGAGGTGGGGGTCGGTCTCTTCTCCCAATTAACAAGCGATAGGACAAGAGGAAATGGCCTCAAGTTGCGCCAGGGGAGGTGTAGATTGGATATTAGGAAAAATTTCTTCACTGAAAGGTTTGTCAAGCACTGGTCCAGGCTGCCCAGGGAAGTAGCAAAGTCACCATCCCCAGAGGTATTGAAAAGGCATGTGGCTATGTTGCTTAGGGCGACAGTTTAATGGTGGACTTGGCAGTGCTAGATTAATGGTTGGACTTGATGATCTTGAAGGTCTTTTCCAACCTAAATGATTCTATAATTCTATAAAGGAAATTACCGAAAGCCCTCTAAAATATCATCCATTCGGAACATCAGAGTCATTCATAACAGGGAGAAAGAAAATGATCCTATGTGATATTTTGATTCAAGAGTTTTAAAAGTCAAGACCAACCCCCCCCCCCCCCTTCTTGTAATGGATATTAATTCTTAAAGTTTCAAGGTATGAACTAACCTTTAATTAACGGAATCAGGAAGCTTTCCTTGCAAGCCTGTTCCTTCATAATTGCATCTTTTTTGGTAGATATTTTCTGCTGAGTTATCTGGGCCTGTTACACAGTAAACTATTTACTGGGTTAGACATGTGACTAATCTAATTGAAAATGATGGCTCTAAGGATTTAATGAACTGCTCATCAGCCACTTTCATCTGTTGAAATATGGATGTCCCCATCCTATCCTACAAAGGAAGTAAAACCCCCACACATTTAGCTTGCTAATTGTTCATTTATAAGTTCAATCTTCTGTTATTTTCTCTCCACATGAATGACTTGCACATCAAAGATACCAGAAAAGCACAAAGATACTATTTTGGTAAGAAACTTTCCTCAGAAGTCTCAAATGAATTCTCAAGAGAGAAAACCTGTGAGACATTTACATACCTAGCTTACTGGAAAAGTATTATATTTACTTTTGTTGTATTTCAATTTCCAGAGTTTATTTTTTACTTCATTTCCAACAGATAAAAGCAAATTTTATTTTTTGGAATTCACAGTGTGAAACTCAACCAAGTTTTGGTAACAGAAATTTCTCCATTGTGTTGAGATAAAGTTCATTTCTGAAAGCCAAATGAGCCCAGGGAATTCACAGCATGAACAGTAAGCATCTAACAAAAAGGAAAGTGTCTCTGTTTTGCAAGGCAGCCCTACCCAAGTAAGACCTCCCACATCAGTAAGAGTTACCTTTGGACCATGGCTTGCAGGAGAGAAGGGAAGGTACTTAAAATCCATCATTGCAGAGTAATCAGGTGTGTGCCAACACTTGACCAGAGGAAAGAACTTCAAGGATGCAAGTCAGACAGCAGATGCAGGAGAAGAAAACTTAAAAAAAAAGAAGATACTGATAGGGTTCAAGACAGAAAAAAAGTCAGTGTAAGGAATAGAATAAGAACAGAGAAAGGGAGCAAGGGTAGACTGTACGTATTGGAGATAAAAAGGTTAAAAGTTGCCAAATTTTTCTTGCTCTCTGTACATGTATAATTCTTCAGACTTCTCCAAAATACTTCTTTCTGCCTGATTCTAATCATCATAGTGCTGACAGTTCTTGTTTTCATCCACCTTCAGTAAGTCAACAATATCCTCAAATAATGTCATAGTCTTATCTCACACAACTGTAGCTGCTACACTAAAAGAGAATTGAATATTGTTGCATTTTGATTAAGTCAAGTCATTCTTAATTTAGAGTGGCCCAGTTTTTCTCTGTAAGCATATGCAGTAGATGGTGGAAACTATGTTAATTGCCTAAGTCCACTTTAAAGTCAGGCCATCAGCTGTCGGGAAACACTTGTTTAGGGCTATCATAAGAAATTTTCTTAAGTATTAATGGATATTAAAATCAAAGTGAGTAAACTTTGTTTAGTTTCTGTTTGCTTACTCTAAAATACGCACTTAAGAGTATTATTGCTTCTAGCTTGCTGCAAGTGTTTTTTCATATTATCATATACAAAAGTGAATTATAGGTAAGCTTATTCCAATTTATTTACATTTATTCCCATTATGCAGCAAACCCAGAACTTACATTTTTCACAATATTTAATGAATAAGAATTTTGCTAATATTGAAACTCTTGTTGTGCTTTACACCGCAAAAACAATCAGTTTCTAAAATATGTACCTGAGGTACATTTCTCCTGACTCAATTTTACCTTGATTGGCTCTGTGCCTCTCATTCTACTTCTCTGCATGCAAGACACATCAGTTGAATAATGACTGAAGTGTTTTACTCCATACCAATCAATAAACTTTTTAGAATTCTCTTTCTAAAATTTTCCTGTGAAAGGCACTTCTCTTCATTAAAATGTTTGGCTAAACAAGACAGTTAACATTTCTTTGTTAGAAAGTGCCAGAATTAGGCTCTTATATCCTTATTCAGATACCCGAGGAAGTAATCTTATTTTCATACATGCTCAGTACTCATTAAATAGGAGTAGACAGAATCTGATGGTAGCTCAGCAAGTTGGAAAATATTAAACCACTGGTTAGGAATCTTTACAGCCATTTAAGTTTATTTTTGTGTCGTGGTTTAGGCCCAGTGGGCAACAAAGCATCACGATGCCGCTCGCTCATTCCTCCCCCCACCCCTGGCCCCGATAGGATGATGAGGAGAAAATATAAAGAAACACTCGTGGGTCAGGACAAGGACAGGGAGGGATCACTCACCAGTTATGGTCACGGGCAAAAACAAGATTCAACCTGGGGAAAAAAAAAATCAATTTAATTTACTACCAAAAAAATCAAAACAGGATAATGGGAAGTAAAACCAAATCTTAAAACGCCTTTCCCCACCCCTTCCTCCTTCCTGGGCTCAACTCCACTCCTGATTTTCTCTCCCTCCTCCCCTTCAGTGGCACAGGGGGATGGGGAATGGGGGTTGGGGTCTGTTCATCACATGTTGTCTCTGCCGCTCCTTCCTCCTCAGGGGCAGGACTCCTCACTCTTCCCCTGCTCCAGTGTGGGTTCCCTCCCACGGGAGACAGTCCTCCACAAACTTCTCCAGTGTGTGTCCCTTCCACAGGCTGCAGTCCTTCAAGCACAGACTGCTCCAGCATGGGCTTTCCCATGGAGTCCCGGCCATCTTGGGGGGCATCCCCCTGCTCCGGTGTGGGCTCCTCTCTCCCCAGGCTTCAGGTGGGCATCTGCTCCCCCACTCCCCTCCATGGGCTGGGGGGGACAGCCTGCTATCTCACCACAGGCTGCAGGGGCAGCCCCTCCTCTCCCAGTCCTCCTCCCCTCTTTCCTCACTGACCTCGGTATCTGCGGAGGTGTTCCTCTCATATCCCACTGCCCTCTCCGCTGTAGGTTTCCCCTTCTGAAATCTGTTCTCCCAGAGGCACTACCACCGTTGCTGATGGCTTGGCCTTGGCCAGAGGTCGGTCCGACCTGGAGCTGGGGAAGCTTCTAGCAGCTTCTCACAGGAGCCACCCCTGCAGCCCCTCCCCTGCTACCAAAACCCCATCACACAAACCCAAAACATTTTGCTATTCAGCTTTACCTAAGAAAAAAACCCACATAGGATACTGGACTAAGTAAAGAATAAGTGGTCTTGTTTATGAGATCAATGTTTAACTTTTATGACTAGGTAAATATTTTTTGTCATTGATACAGTGACTATAAAATGGATCCGGAATCAGTGTTTGTGTTTCATTCAAGGAATATTATCAATGATAGCTGTGTAATATTCACACTCTTAGGCCTAAAGATTTCTAGAGGCATATTGTTTTATCATATAAAGTACCTGAATGGGTTATGGAACTCAAACAGAGGCTGAGTTTTGCTGCTGACGTAAAATCAAAACTAGTTTCTTTGAAAATTAGGAAATAGGTAGCAATCCATCCCACACCATTGGAGAGTATAAAGTCAAGTAAGCATAACCATATCCTAACTGTTGAATAATACATCCTTGTCTATGGGATGAAAAAGATCATAATTTTTTCAAATACGATATTGAGTCTTGGAAGAAAAAGCAGCCTTTTACTTAAGGTTTAACAATTCAGCCTTTGTCGTCAGCCTTATATCCAGTTGTTTTGATTCCCTTTATTTACTGGGCACAACCCCCGCCCCACAGCCTTCCCCACAGGAATCTGTGGCAGTGTTTTTCCAAGTTTCATCATTGGTATACAACCTGGAATTTTGAAATTCTTTCTGTTGTTCAGGAAACCATGTTATTCTGCAGAGAATAAGTGAAAAGTATAAATCACTGTGTAGTACAGAAATTGTTCTGGCTGGTTCCTGGAATTGTTAAATATCCAGGGCAGTTCTCTTTTGAACACAAATATAGAGAGATATTCAAGATAGAATTTTTCTGTTGAAAAATAATAAAGATCATAACTTCTGTTCAGAATGCATTTGTCTCAATGACAGGAGCAAGGCAAAGCAATTCGTTTCATTAGCCCACTTGACCTCCCCCATTTGATGTAATTCTTGTCTCTAGTTTCACTGTTAAACTACTGTTAAAGTTGTTCTGTGTATTGCAAGGAATCATTAGCTATCAAGGCTAAGAAGAGGGATGTACTGTAACTAAGACTGTCATCTGGGACACAGAGTTAGTTTTTCTAATAAGAATGGTCTATAATTTAACTTAGATAAATTAACTACTTTTGCAGCTGAAATTGTATATAAATTGCTATTCTATCACAGGACAGTGTTCTGGAGCATTAAATTAAAAAAAAAAATCATGCACACACCCCTAAACATCCCCCATGCCTTCTCTGCAGTTCAGCACCATTTTCAAGTATCCATGAAACAGGAACAGTTTCAAAAAATGTGAAGAATTTCAACAGAAGGGGTCAAAAGTTGCTACATCATGGATAAAAGGGAAAAGAAATTACTGTCAGGAATTTAGTGTTCAATTCCTAGAACAAGGCACCATTTTAGAAAAATGTCTGTGTTCAATATTTCCTCTCCATCAGTGAGCTCATAGCTGAGCTCAGGTGTTTGCATTTCCTAGACCTCCTTATCTGTTGCTTAGGCAGCTGCTGTGAAGGGTGTTACAAGAGGTGCTGAATCCCACAAATATCAGGTCCAGGCTTCCTCCTGTCCAGCCGCGGAAGCCCAGCTAAGTGCACCCTGCGACCTGGGGACCTCTGTCTATTAGAAATAATAGACCTAGGTTCGGTAAGCTGTGGTAGAGTATTGTAGGCATGAAGAGGATAATGTTTGTGCTGTGGAAAGTAATTGGACAGTAATTAAAGATTAAGTAGAAGTAAGAAAATTTGGAAGACCAAAGCTATAAAACGGGGTGGAATTGGGCAAATTAAATACACAACATATATATATTTGGAAACTTACTATATATTTTTCATATTTTTCTTCGTTTGCCTTTTCAATTTAGACTGTAAATCATCAAGCATGAAGGACTTTTATAGCAATTGGCTTCCCATGTACTTACGCACATGTACTTTGTGTTTGCCTACCTAAAGGCATGCAGTAAAAATGTAAAATAACTTAAATACTCCATAAAACATACAAAGAACTGATTTTTTTAATTTTTTCTCTCCCAGTACCTTGGAGGGTGTCAGACAGGTTTCTCTCTGGATATGGCAAGAGGGAATTCATGGAAGAGTATGAAGAATAAAAAGATTTCTTACATATACACTTTGCTTTTTCTGTAATGCTTATCAAATGGTAAATGCTGAATGAACATTTAGAAGGTAGACTTTTCCTTTCAGAAAGCTTATCTTTTTCTATTTTGCTACCTATTGCAGATATATATTTGACATGTATAAACAAGCCTAGAAAAGCAGTAACCGTAAGAAAGAGTTTGAATTGTAGTCACTCGTCAATGAGGTTTGTGGTTAGTTTTTACTCATGGGGATTCCATAATGTAGGTACCTGGCACTGGGAGAAAGGTTAAATAAGAAGTCTTTTCAAGGAATCTGCATATTGTTTATTCCCATTGGATGAAACAGTACTGGTGACAAACTTGTCTTTTTTTTTCCTGGGATTTTCAATTATTTTAGAGTCTAGATATTGCTTTAAAACATATCAAGTACAAAATTTATTGGTATTATACACCGATTATTCCAAAAGCTTTATTTTTCATCAATAAACAGAAGATTCTCTTGTCGCTACTGTGATTTGAACAGTGTCAGAATTTACTGAATGCAGGTGTGACTATGTATGTGATTTGCTCTGCCTCCTGTAAATTCACCTGCCTTGAAAGTTGCGCTGCTGCAGTTTCAGTAGTGAAGCCCAAACTACACATTTTAACTGTCTCTGATATCCATGCCTCATTGCAGTTACCTGTCACTGAAGAGTCAAATTTTCCTACGTTTTTACTATTGGCAAAATTTCAAGTATAAGACAGCTTGGTGTGTTGTCTTTATAAAAAGATTGGTTCTCATGAATTTCTGCTGTAATAAACAGCGTTAGTGAATTATTCAAACCTTCAAAACAATACAGATCTCAATCTGACTAGCTTTGCTCACAGGAGACTTGATAAAGCTATTTCTGTAAATAAAGCGGTCAAAACACATTTCCAGATAATTTGTTTGGGATTTCTGTCACATATGTTATCTTAAATTTTTCGCATTTTACTTCAGCTTCTCTTAATATGGATAATACGGTCTTTAATCTGGTGCTTCGTAAATGCAGACAGGAAAAACTCAGGCTCAAGATGTATATGTACATTAAATACAAGTACGTACAAGTATATACACAAGTACATTACATTGTAGGTATGCTAAAATGTAGAACTTGCTGAATTACCCTGAAATATACATTCACTGTATTTGTTGTGCTGTTTGTTAGAAATGTTTTGATTAATAAACTAATAACAAAGTTAATTTGAAACAAGATGGTAAGTTTTATAAGATAACACAAAATTTAATATTTGGCAACAAATTTTGATTATAATTTAATTCTGATTTAAATGGATGTAGATAAAGTAACTGATGTTAATTAGGACTAGTTTAATTTCAATTTAATTTCATGATCAGGAAGAGAATTCAAGGTACAAGAAAAAGGCCTGAGGAAAGTGGGCGATGTAGGAAAATTAAAATCAAATAGCAAGGAGTGAAAAGACTTTAAATTCAAAGGAAGGGTTTGGCTGTCTTCTCACTTATGTGAGTATATACCACGGTAACTATGTAAAGGCAGCAGAGCGTGCTTGTAAAACCTACAAGGATCAGAGCAGAATCAGAACCAGATGTTTTTATGAATATCAATTCTTAAATTGTGTCTCAGAACTATTTCACCTTTCAGACTAGAATGAAGTTTTGCCTCTATTTATACCCTTTGAAACTCATTTATATCAGCAGGCTTCGCCACTGTTTTCAATATCAAAGTGTTAACAGTGTCCTTTTCTCGGGGAAGCATTACTCGTAGACATTCTCATTTAACTGATTTTGCAAAATTACGTTTATTTACAAGATCTTTTTTCACACATTACTGGTTCCACACATCATCAGGATTATCTTTTTTTTTTTTTTTAAATCTACCTCTTAAACAAAAACTTAGCATATACTTATTCTAGGTAGATAGATGTAGGGATATACAGACATACATATACACTAGACTAGACTAGACTATTTCATTTGGAAGGGACCTACAACAATCATCTAGTCCAACTGCCTGACCGCTTCAGGGCTGAACAAAAGTTAAAGCAGGTTATTAAGGACATTGTCCAAATGCCTGTTAAACACTGACAAGCTTGGGGTATCGACCACCTCTCTAGGAAGCCTGTTCCAGTGTTTGACTACCATCTTGATAAAGAAATGCCTCCTAATGTCCTGTCCAAGCCTCCTCTGGTGCAGCTTTGAACCATTCCCATGCATCCTGTCACTGGGTGAAGAGCTCAGCACCTCCGTCTCCACGTCCCCTCCTCAGGAAGCTGCAGAGAGCAATGAGGTCGCCCCTCAGCCTCCTTTTCTCCAAACTAGACAAGCCCAAAGTCCCTAGCCACTCCTCATAGGACATGCCTTCCAGCTCTTTCACCAGCTTTGTTGCCGTCCTCTGGACATATTCAAAGACCTTAATATCCTTCTTAAATTGTGGGGCCCAGAACTGCACACAGTATTCAAGGTGAGGCCACACCAGTGCTGAATACAGCTGAGTACATAGCTGCTTATGCATAGAAGATAGATTTACAGTAACTTAAGCTTGCAAATATTTTTCATGTAGAAACTTCAGTGATTTCAGGAAGAGCTGAAAATATTTTAAGAGAGGCTGCCTTCTGTGATACAACTGAAAATTCTCAATCACTGTTAAATGTTTCAGGAATGTTTGTAATAGTTTCTCTTTAACTGTAGATACAGAAACAGGGAGGGGGGGTCCTCCATTTTTCCAAGTTTCTTAATCTTTCACAGGGATTTTACTTGTTCCATTTTTTGTTGCAAATAGATGTATCTTAGTATTATGATTTTAAGTGGTCAGTGAATACATAAAGTTCTCCACAAAATCTGCTTTGTTCTATACACAGTTGAAACTAACTGTGGCTAATACTATATTTCTACTTAGCTTCTAAGACGTACACTGAACTGGCTGAAGAATGGTGCTACCTGCTGTCGATGGAGGAACGCCTGAGAAGACCAACCAGGAGAAGAAAGCCAAGTATCTACACTACCATGTAAAGCCCAGATACATCAAGCCTGAGATAGTCTTCCAGTGCCCCCCCATTGCCTAGTGGAGGTGGAGATGTTTTCCTAATCATGCCATTCTCCAGGTAGTGCAAATTCAGGCAGAGAGATATCAAAGCAAATAATATCCTCTGCAAACAGGTGAAAATGTCATACCTGGTGGGAATGAGTAGAGTCACTTCTGTTGCTCTGTACTGAAAGCCCTACAAGGTCAGCTAGTGGCCTTTCAAAGATGCAAACCTGACTGTCCATGAAGCTGTAATCTATGGCTCAGTTTTATAAGGCTCATCTGTCTGTGACCCAAGTCCCAATTTTATGAAGAACAATTGTGTGGTTGTGGAGGAGCAATTAAGGCTAACACTTCTTTACCTGATGATGGACAAGCACTGGACAGCAGAGACTATCATGTGAGTATATTGATTCTTAGGCTGTTACTCTGACTGCTCCCCATCATTAACCATACCTGCTAGGTAAGAAATAATTGTGTGCTCATGAATTGCATACAGACAGTTACAAAGCTGTTCATCATCCACCGAAAGCTGACTACCTCTGCCCTCAATATTCACTAAAAAATTGGTTTGTATTGCATAATTCTATCTCAGGGTCATTGAAATAGGCATCAGTTTCCATACTCTCACATGCACTGTTCACATGTACCTCGTATGTCCCACAAATCCCCCTGAATTGTGCCTATGTGTGTGGGAAAGAAGGATTCATCTCACATAACTTCAGTCATAAAAGTCAGTGTTTTAAACTAGCCACTGTAGGATACTTTTATAGTAATAGGGGGAAAAAAGACTCTCTCAAAGGGTAAATCAGCTCATTATAAAGCACACTTCTGAAAAAGGTTTGTATCATTTACTGTCTGGAGAAGCCTGCTCCATTGATTAAAAAAAGGACAACATTAGAAGCAGAGGATTAGAAGTCTAAATGACAGCCATCTAATGTGAGGTGAGATGAGTAATACCTTGGGAGCACAAGATATGTGGATGAATCACAGAATCAGGAAGTGTGGCATCAGGTGTGAATTCTAACCTAAGCTACTCCAACAGTGTAAATGCTGTCCTTGTCCTTCAATGGCAGTGGGAGAGCAAAAGAGTATTTGACTGTTGATGGGAATACTGTTAGAATATGAAAATCTTCAGCTACGGGTTCCTCAAAACTGGGATTTTAATCATGCTCTCAAAGTTCTCAACACCTTATGCTCTAATAGATTATTCTGTGATAAATAAATTTGCAGATAAATAGATGTGTATATATAAAGTCCCTCTTTCAAAAACTCATGCACACACACAGCTAAATGTAATTAAAATGAAAGTTCCCACTTCCTCTTAGTTTTAGCAAAATTAAACAATAGTTCACCAGGATCCCTAATTATATGAAATATACCAAAATGTGTCTTTAAAAAACAACATATCGTATACTTAGTCCACACTTCTATGACAGCTAGTCAAATATAATTTAATAGCTTTTCTAAATGAAGAAAAATTTAAAATTCTAATGAAGTTGCCTGATTTTTATTTTCTAACCAGAGTTGCACCCCATAAAAAGGAGCTACCATAAGAAGAAAGTAATTATCAAAATTATTATAGGAACACTGAGAAGTATAACAGACTGTTCAAAGGGATGTTACTGAATTCCTTCACTTCAGCTGCTCCTTGGAAAAAATATCACAGACATACTACCATTATATATTAAATCTTTAGATAAAAACTTATTTAACTATTTCCAATATTTGTATGATTGTATCAGGCTTTTTCTTTCCTCTTTCTTTTTCTTTTTTTCTGTAAATATGAGGCTAGCTGATTGAGAAGAAAATATTTTTCACAGAAAATTAAAAATATATTATTTCAATTTCTTCTATATTTTCTAAAAGCTTAGATTATATTTCAACTCTGTTGTGGTTTAACCCCAGCCAGCAGCTAAACCCCTAAGCCCCACACAGCCGCTCACTCACTGCCCCCACAGCAGGATGGGGGAAAGAATCAGAAGGGCAAAAATGAGAAAACTCATGGGTTGAGATGAAGACAGTTTAATAGGTAAACAAAAAGCTGTAAGCAAAAACAAAGCACAATAAGGAATTCATTCACCATCTCCCATGGGCAGGCAGGTGTTCAGCCATCTCCAGGAAAGCAGGGCTCCATCACGCGTAACGGTTACTTGGGAAGACAAACGCCATCACTCTGAATGTCCCCCCTTCCTTCTTCTTCCCCCAGCTTTTATATGCTGAGTATGACGTCCTATGGTCTGGAATACCCCTTGGGTCAGTTGGGGTCAGCTGTCCCGGCTGTGTCCCCTCCCAACTCCTTGTGCCCTGCTCTCTGGCGGGCCAGTGTAAAAAGCAGAGAAGGCTGTGTAAGCACTGTTCAGCAATAACTAAAACATGCCTTTGTTATCAACACTATTTTGATCACCAATCGAAAACATAGCACCATAGGAGCTACTATGAAGAAAATTAACTCTACCCCAGCCAAAACCAGTACAAAATTCTGTATGTAAAGGATGCTCATTTAAACTTAAGAATTATACTTAAGATTTATTTGCACTTAATTTTCAAAGGATTTTGTCATTAGACAGCTTTTGTCTTGAAATATTGGTATGCTCTAGGATTAGTAAGTATTCCAAAAAGTATTGAAAAAAACCCTATTTGTTTTGACAACTCATATCCTATGATAAAATAAATTAAAAAAAAAAGGTGCTTTTCATGTAACTGTATTAAAAAAGGGAACTATTGTAAAGCACTATCTTTACAGAAAAGTTTGTAGTTTGTTGCTTTTTATGATTTGGTTTGGTTTATTTTCACTTTCCAATGTCCTGGGCAGAACTTATTCTGAGCTCAGTGCTGTTGTGAGCAGCAACGGTTTGGATATCTACTCTAAGGTGCCAAATTAGCTTCTTCCTCTGACCCCACTTTGTAATGTGCTGTTGGATTTCTAACTAGAGCCGCAACTGGATTAAAGAGTAACCAGAGCATTACAAAGGGATTTTTAAAACTAAGAAAGCACAAGCTTGAAAAGGACAAAGAAGCATGGAGATTTGTACCAGAGGGGATACAGAGCAGGTAACAGAGCACAGTCCCCACGACGGCCACAAAGCCCTTTCGCGGTCAGGCAGAGCAGGCTTGTGTGTGTGTGCACATCTGTGTGTGTAACCCACTCGGCTTTTGAGTGAGGTGTGCATGTAACTCAGAGGGGGAACAGGATGGGCACTTCTGGAGATTAGTTACAGAGGGGTGTTTAGACCTTTCTTGTCATATGAATTAGCATTTTGTAAGTGTCTAGTACTGCCATTTATTTGTTGTACTGTTGGTATTGATTTGTAGTGTACAGGTCACTGACTGCCAGTTAATTATGTGTCTTTGATAAATTAATAAACCACTTTATTTCAATCAATTTCAAATTAAAATCTTCTTGTTTAGCTACTTCTGGTAAGAATACAGACTAGAACACTGAACTGATCAAGTTTGGCTGCTGTATTAATTATTGGCAAACACTCAATGACATAAAATATGTATAATAAATTTACATTACTTGAAGGGATCAGCCACTAAAATGAATAAAGCTCAAGTGGAAATAACCCCTCAGTTATGAAAATGTCTTAGCTTTGTTTTATCAAAATACAGTTTTCAAAATGTCCACCCCTTGGATCTTTAAAATAATATCTATTACTTCTCCCATAACTGAAGCCAAACTAACAAAACTGTAATTTAGCCTGTCCTTAGACTTTTATTTAAATAATGGTATTACACTGGCCATCCTTCTGTCTTTCAGGATGTTGCATGTACTAAATGAGCACGCTAAAGTGCCATTAAAAGTTCACTCGATATTCTTGTAGTTAAAAGTCTCATTTGTGCTATCTATCTAGTCATATTACCACACAAAACATCATACAGTGTAACATTTAACAGTTCCTGTTTTGCTATCTGAATTCTGCTATTTTATTTTCCTATCAAGCACCCCCCCCAAAGAACAACTATCCCTCCCCCTGGAGTGTTAAAGACCTGCTCAAACTGCAGAGCTTACAGAATGAGAACTCTTCAGTTAGGACTCGGTTTAGTTTTGTAGAAAATGTGCCATCTATGGCAATAATTCCTATCCAGTGTTTCTCAGTGATCCTATACGCTCCTGCAAGGCATAATGCAAACAGACTCATTAGATACAAAGTAATAACTCCTCATGTGACATTTAATAGAAATTGTTTATGGTAGAATCTATCAAACTTGAAACATATGCCTTATCCTGATCCACATCAATCAATATTTTTTTAATAGTCCAGAAAATAGATTGTGTGAACTGAAGATATACAGGTGGGCTAGAATCAGTTTATTCCCTGATTATGATGGTTATCAGCAAGTATAACATCAGTAATACTTGCTACTACATGCACCATTATGACACTACTTATTTTAAGAAAATAAAATAATCAAGATCATAACCACTACACATTAAGCAATGTAAGACTAATCTGTTCTACTCTATTTCTACTATTTTATTTTAAAGTTTCCTGTCACAGGTGTCTAAGCATCGGTATAAAGGTAACATGGAGCTTTTGTTTTCAACAAAGAACAGAGCAAACTCGATGCAGAGGCAGCAATGAACATGAGGGGAGAGAGAAGCTCTCAGTACCTTGTTTTTTCACTGTCTCATCTCTGGCTCCACAGCTGTTGTCACCACAAAGCACTGGACACATCTAAGTTATTAAACTTAATACGTCCAGGGCCTGTTCTCTAGCCACAAACATAGCTGGCCCAGGCTGACTGTGGCTATATTCTTAAAGTGCTTTAGCATCCATGACAGTGTCCACATGAAAACTATTGGTATGGAAGGATGCCTGCCCCATGCCTGGCTCCCACACTTTGCTTAGAAGAATGCTAGTTGTCCTGGCCCAAAGCTGTGCTAGAGGTCATTCTAACATTTAAAATATACAGTTTTTTGAATTCCAGTATCCTTGCCTGTGACTTGACAGTATTTAATTTACTAACATATGTATAGCCAAGATCCTTGAGAGTATGCTGTTTTCTTCCAGCTCCATAGAAACTGAAGATTAAGATGCAGTGTTACAGAGGATTTGATTGCTCCTATCTGCATTCCTCAAGGTGTCTCAAGCCAGGGGCACGCTCTCCCTCCTTTCACTGCTGGCAAAGTTCCTTCATAGCGCTGTGGTTTTTGCCATTTCACAGCTTGAACGGAGGGAGGGAACTCTGTTCCTGCCCCTGGTCATGCATCTCACTTTCCCTACTTTCTCATTGTTCACAACTCCATTTCAGCCTGTAAATCTCTGTTAAAGAACAGTCCGTGTTCTGAGATGTCTGTAAAGTTGTAAGAGAAAAAAACCATGAACTTAATTGTAAGGTTATAATTTTAGAATTTGCAGGCTCACAATGGTTAGTAATGAAATTCAGGGAAGTCACAAGTTTGGCTTATGTGGCCAACCTTTTCGATCAATGTTTGTGTTTTACAATACCAGCAATCTCTGCTAATATCCCCTGCTGTTTTCCATTCACATTATCCTTTTAGTATACAATCTAATCAATTATTTATACTGTTTTATTGTTCTATAGGGGAGAGACAGATCTATATATTAAAAAAAAATATGCCTAGTGTGATTATAATAAGAGGATAAATTTTATTCTGAGTTAAACTCTCCAAAACTCAGTTCAAAGTTGGATTGATCAATACCAAAACATAACTGTTAAGTTGTAAACATCTGTCCGCAAACGAGGAATGTTCTCTTTGTATCATTAGAGGAATACATGAATTGAGGTGTCTCCTTTGAATTCGTATTTCAAGTTTCTTATTAACTTAAGAATTTTAAAATCAGGGTTAAAATTAAAACTGTCATGTATGGCTGAGGCAGTGTTTGTGCAGTAGCTTATGATTCTAAGTGCCTTTTACTTCTAAAAACCTGCTCATTGCCTGTTACATTGGTGTACTTTTGGATCTGAGAATTGTCTGAGCTCTTTCTTATTGGACAGTGGAGAGTAGAAAACATTCTTCACTGCTTTCCTAGTTTATATGATGTTAATGACCTCTGAAGTTGATAGCTATCTCATAGTTTACCAAGAAATGAGGTCCAAAGAGAATAATCAAAGGGAAAAGAAATGGTGTGGGGAAAGAGAAAGGACTTACAAAATTGTTCAGTTGTTAGTTTGTTTCACTGCCTTCTGCTTTAGTTTTGCACTCTGGAAGAGCAATTCTCTATTAAAAATATGTTCAATTAATTAGGCACTGAGCATCATTATTGAAAAATAACGTTGAAATACAATGCATGTTAAGACAATATATAACTATTTTATTTCTTAAGCCAGTGCAGGGACATCTTTCCATAACTTTATCTGTGTGTTATTACCTTTCCAGATCTAAAGTGTTAGAAAAATTTAAAAAGCAGAAAGGGGGGGGGGGGGGGGAGAGAAAAAGTCCTTATAAAAAATAGTTAGATATGACTATCTAATGAACAATCTGATTTTAGTATTTCTTTCTATAGAGTTTTAACTGATGTGTCTACCAGACTGATCTACAGTTGGAAAGACCAAACATATCCAATTCCCAGCACTAGTAGCGAATCCTAGCTTACACTATCATCAATAATGACACAGATGATCAAATTATTTCAGGTGATGATTAGCGAATCCTGTCAATGTTAGCAGTTACATATCACTGAAGTTATGAAGTTGTACAGTACAGACTTTCCATTTAAATACAATATTTAAGAAGGCATGTCTTAAAGGAGCATTATCATTGTCAATATTTTTGAACAGTAAGACCTATCATATGAAGAGAAAACATAAATCCCATAGTAATCAGAAACATTTTTTGTAGCATAAGTTTTTAACCATTCTCTAACATTCTGGTGAAAGGAGTTTAAGCAAGGATTTCTTTACAGATAACCTTTATTTTCAGATTTGAATGGAAAGTTTTGGATGTTTTCCCAAAAGAAGATGAAGACAAAAAACACTTAGTTAACAGCTTATTTTATGATTTCAAAAACTCATTGGCAAATTCATTTTTGCTAGTTTTGGTATTGGTTTGCTTTGGTTGGGGTTTTTTGTTTGGTTTGTTTGTGGTTTTTTGTAAATACAAGTTATGTTGGTATAAAAGATCAATATTTTATCCAGTTTGGCTTTCTGAGTTAAAGAGGTCCACCACTCCCTTGTATTTTGGAGAAGTTGGAAATATCCTGTTCTTTGAAATGTACTTTGGGTTTTGACCAATTAGTTCCTTGCTTTACAACCTGTAATTCTCAGGGTACTTACAGCTTTTGTTTATATACATTTCCTAAAACACAGAATAAAAGAGAAGAATGCAAAGGAAGACAGAGTATAGGTGTGCTGGGTTTATGGGTATTTTGTGATTATGTCTATGATTTTGGTTTTGAAGCTTGTCCTTGAGTGGAAAAAGTGCAATACTCAGGGATTTACTTTAATTAGAATAATTACTCAAATATTACTCTCATTTACTCAAAATACAAGCAAATATCTTCTTATTTGTGAAGTATTACAAATCTTGAGAGATCAAAAGTGCCTCTTAAAATTCTTATTGCTACCAACAAGATTGTATAACATAACATCAAAATCTTATTAATAAAATGTTCTGTGTCAATACTAATGTTTGTCCCTTGCATCACCATGTCAGACAAAATACAATGCTTAATCTGTGCAGGCAGATGTGAATTTATTGTGCTATGAGCTGAGTGCTAAACTGAAAATCAGCTCAGGCCAAAATATTCGTAACTACAGCTAAGATTTTGGGCTATTGCTGCTGGATTTTTTTTAAGACCCAAGCTAACAAGCCTGCATGGCATTGCATTGTGTTTAAAAAAGAAACCACTTCTGGAGCTAACATGGAAATATCTAACAAAGGTAATTGTACAGTTGATCTTCTCTGGCCATGGACATGATGAACCTCCGGGTTCACTTCTTTCTCAGAAATCATTTTTTCTTTGTGGTCAACATGCTTCACCAGGCAACTTACTGCTGCTCTGTATATGCTAGATAAGAGACTGGCACTGATGTTTGTGCTTGAAGAAAATGACATTGTTACCACTCCATGCAGTCCTCTTGATCTTCCCTCTTAAATTGTAAGAGATATTTTTAGTTTTAGAAGCCAGTGTTTGAAGAAAAACAAAACAAAACAGAACAAAACACAACCACCCAAACTTTAATCCTCAAAGTGTTAGGAGTCTTTTAGATGGACAAGAATTTTAAAAATTTCAGGCTCTTAACAGGGCTAAAGTGCATTCATTTAACCAAAGAAATAATAAAAAGTAATGCTGGATTTAAATGAAACAATTAGAGACCTGTTGGGTTTAGGAGAAAATGCCCTCATTCAATTTCAAGAAGCGTAGAAGCTTCTTGAGACAAAATGATATATTATTCTTAGTTTCCTGTTGTCAACATATACTCCATTCAAATAACATTTTCTTACCATATCATGGAAAGCATACATCATGAAAAGTGTGTAGTAAATTTATAAAACTAGTTGATTAGAAGAGTTTTCTACAAAATTACTGTAAAGACCTGTAATTGCCTAGATTTAAGCTGCTTAAATTGCTTTGTAGCTTATCCAAAAACATCTGTGTTACAATACAAAAAGTGAGACTTATAATAATAAAGTGGCACTATTCAAACAAATGAAGCTGAATGTTGCAATACTGTTCAAATAATGATAATACACATTTGTCCATAGTACTAAGAATTCTCTGTTAAGGCCTGAATTCTGTATGAAAACTCAGTTTTTAAGTCAAAAGCCTAAGAAGGACCGGAAGGATTAAAGGCAGCATATCTACTTCTGTTGCCCTTTAAAATTTCAGGGATGCCTATTAAACTAGATGTACAGTTTAAAACATTCTGTAATCTCATCATTGTCTGAATCCTGCACAGATAACTGCCAGCTATCATCCGGCATATGGGATTACTATGGCAGTCCATATGCTTTGTAACAGTTGGTGTTCAAATGAAAATTTGCAAAGTCAAATAAGAAGGTGGCCCAAGCAACAAAGCCTAATTACTAGCAGCTACAACAAGCTGCCGGCTCCAACTCAAAATATTTTCCTATCAGGTTTTTTTTTTAAACTCAATTGTATTAACCTGTTTTACAGCTGCAAAAATGTACTGACAATACAGACCTGCATTTGTACAATAAACTTAAGACCCAATAAGCTTGACTTGGTATGCTACAGATGATTTGAAGGAGGTTATTTATTCTGTTTTGTTTATCTGAGCCATACCTTTACATATATTTACCTGTAGTATAGGCTTGTCAGTATGCCTCCATGTGAAAAAAAAATACTGCAGTTCTGGAGAAGCATTGTACCAACTCTAAACACAAAGGTTGCTAATGCTTCATGCTGTAACATGCTTCAAGCACAAAAGGTCCAATTCATTTCCACCTCAAGTCACTCTTTCAGTTTCAGCCTTTTTTCTGACACTTTTCTTCTTGTGTTTGCTGTATGTTTCTAAAAAGCTGCCTTGGAATCCTTCTGACAGATTTTCTTGCTCATTTAAAGCTATGTACCTTAATCTTTAAACTTGAATCACTGCTAAACTTTTGAAGTGGATGTCTTGATCACCCCTACTTCCTGCACTTAGGTTTGCATCATACAGTCTTCTCTGGACGCATTTACACTAAAAATTTAGTGTGCAGGATGTTGGGGTTTTGGTGGGGTTTTTTTTTTTTAGTTGGTTGATTGGGTTTGTTTTGGTTTTTTGGGTTTTTTTCGGTTTTTTTGTTTTTAGGGAGGTTTTGGGGATTTTTTTACTGGAAGTTTGCCTTGCATTTTAGTGCCTTACAGTGTGCCCTAGAGTGCACCTCTGATGTGTTTAAAGCAGTTTTCTTCCTAGTGGAAGTAAAATTTAAGTCATGCAAAAGCATCATAGAGAGTAATGTAATGTGGATGTATTAGCTCTGTCCTCCAGTTAGCTCTCCATGCATGTGCTTAAGACAGGCAACTGCTGTGAACTTGATTTCAACAGACACAATATGAAGTACAGTCCTAGAACTGTAATAAATCACAATAAAAGGAGCTTCAGTCTAGCTATATTTGCACTACAGCAGTCAGTAATGTAGAAGTTCATTCTGAAAGTGCAAACTGGATTCCCTTCAGCACAAGATAACCTGGAAGATGGTCTCCAGAAGTACTCCAACAGCTAATGGGTGTCTGAGTAGGGAAGCAGGCAAGACTCCAAAATAAAATCCTCTCAGTGAATTCAGGCATACTCAACTGTTTCACTCTATAGATCTGCTCTTATTGTACTTTTCTGTTTGCTAAGACAACTATAATTTTACTCTCCCAGACCTCTACCTAAACCATTGGCACTCTAGCACCGAAATTAATCCCTGCTATCTCAGCCAGTAAATGGAGTTCTCTAATTCAAGGGTGACTCTCAGTTTCCTTTACGGTGCCTGTCTCTACTGAGGGTAAAGGGAGCTTCAGATAAATATGTTCTCAAATAATCCACTTTGGTTAGATGCCTAAAGTAAGCTGGAATGAACCCAAGCTAATTAAGAGTTATTTGGGGACAATATGGTAGACAAACAAGAAACATAGTTTAAAGAAAGGATTTTTCTTTAGCTGGAGAAACTCTCAAATAATTGAAGGCAGGCTTAAGAAGAGGTTTGAAAGTGTTGCAGAGTTGTCAAAGAAGTACCTCTTCTGGCTCCCTTTTATGTACTACCATTACTTCTACTTGTAATGATAATAGGGTTTATACATGACAGTTTCTAACCTTTGTAAAGCCTCTCTACCATGTGAGTAGCCTAAGACTCTCTGGCTCCAGTGGAAAACAAAATAAACAACAAAAAGCTCAAAGCAAACAAGCAAAGAAACAAAAAAAGTTTCAAGTGGTTGAACCTGTAATCAGAAGACAATGAAGGCAGATAATCCAGCCTGCAGCACCAACTTCTAATCAACAGTTCTTCCATGAAGTGTCAGGTACTTTCTTAGATACAGGAACTATCAGTAATGCATCATAAGACATTGCCCTCAGGCAAGCATACATATACGCAGGATAAAAATGTGCTCAGGAATTCCAAACCTAACATAGATGTATCCTATTGCCACACTTCTACGCATCAATAAATCAATCCATTACTATTTCAAATAAGCTTTGCTTTTCTTGCTACCAAAAATGAACATTTTCACAAGCAGTTCTACTAGAATTGGGATGAGGTCACTAATCCCTAAAAAGGATCAAGTTCTGCAGCTAAAAGAAAAAGAATTATAATAATTGGAAATGGGCGTGTATGCATTGCACAATCACAGGGTAATATTTTTAAATACAAATGTAGCATTTATTAGTAGGAATCTTCCAGGAGTCTTCCAAGGATTATCTGTGAGTCTTGTTTTCTAACAAATAGGATTAGGATCCTGGTAATATCTTTGGACAAAAGAACCAAAATAAATTATATTGGCTCACCTCAGAATCATTGCTCCAGAGAAGTCCTTAGCAAAGTTTATCAAACAGCCTGTGAGCTCAGCTTACAGTATTAGCCTCTAACTTGAAGAATATAGCAACCGTACTTATGGATTAAAATATGAAAACACATAACTTACCAGTATCTGGAATGTCTACACCTGAAGTGGGGGGGAAAATTCCGTAGTAATTCTTTTTAAACAAACATCTCAAACTTCATATGTAACAGACCAGTGGTGGTAGAAGAAAGTGGCCTAGGGATATGTAAATAACTCCACATCTCACATTTCAGTAAGCCTGCCACAGATTTCAGGGTATATGACCATACCAGGCAGCTGGACTAGTGTCAGCAGTTTTCTGGCAAAAATAAAATGTGGCAACATACATCTTTCCTCTGTGATAGCTTTGTTGGAAGTCAAATACGTCAAATTGCAGAGGTAGAAGATACAGTTTTGAACAGTACCAAAGTGTTTTGTTTTTCACTCATATGTTCTCCAAAAAAGTGTGGAAGCAACAATAGGAAAAAAAACTGTTTAATTCTCTCATGCTTAGTTGGGGGATATAAATGCTGATACAGTAGCCCATATGTTTGAAAAAGATCTCTATTTTTGTCTCATACCAAGTATAGCACTGGACATTTGCCGTTATTTGTTTAAAGACCAGAATCTAAGTCTGTGTTAGTTTATTTTTCCATTCATTTCTTTGTAATAAACAGCATCCAAGTGGATTCCAAAGTAATGAGAATTTTACGTTTAATAATATAAAAATTAAATTTAAGAAACAAAACAAAACAAAAACCCCAAAACCCAAAAACCAAACCAACACAATGAAAGCCAATACCTCAGCTGTGATCTGGCCATATATGGAGTTAGGTAATATTTCCAGATGCCTGCATAAAAAGTGGCAATACATCATTATTCTATTTGTTTTAAGGTGTTAGAGCTCTGTTACATTATTTAAAACATGAAGTAGAAAAGTCTTAAATTTCTGACTACAGACAGTGAATAAAACTTATTTTTAAACTTTGGTACTGTTCTGCAGTAAGGTTTCTATCTGACGAAAATGAGACTAGTGTTTCTGTTTTCTGTTGCACATGCTATTGAACCTGATCTTCATTAAGACATTTATTTATGTTAAAATATTAAAAAAAAATGTGAAAAATTTGTAAGTTAAAGATTGTTTGTATTTCTTATGAAAATATAATTTCTAGATGAATACTTAACCTTTCCATTTCTTTTAGCTGTGCTTTACCATCTCAGTTTTCTCTGTTCTCTTTTCACGATCATAACTAGCCTTTGAACAGATAACTAGTGAAAATTTTGCTTACTCCTCCCCCTCAAAAAGCCATATAAGGCTCTCTTCCTTTTTACTGATCTATTTCAGTTGTCTGAGACACCTTCTCACTCCTGGCATTTATCCAATCAACAGATGCGATTATATCAATAAATAATAAATATTTGTGGTTTAACTATCTCATCTCAAACCACTGCATGTTATACAAGTTTTGCAAGCCAGATTACTTCTGTTTCACACTGCACATCTGAAGTCCAAACTCAAGTCCTAGCCAGATTTAAATGCACAAAAAAATCCATCTTTCGCTGCACAAGATGTTATAGATTGCATCTCTCTCCACCAGTCCACCCTCCCATTTTTTCAAATAAATTCACCATTAGAATTTCACTGAAGTTGAATAAAACTTTAACGTCTTTTATCATATATAAGAAGTTCAATCACAACACACCAGCAGTTGTCCTTTTCTGGCTTAATCTATTGCCTGTGACCAGGCTACCATATTGCCTAAGAAAATTTGCAATTTGCACATTTGCTACTGGGTCCCTGTCATTCCTCTTCTGTGGTGACAAACTACATAAGACTACCTTATCAGAAGATGGGGCGGGGGGGGAGAAATTACATCTGAATTCATCTTTGAGATTTTCATTGTCTGTGAATAAAGTTGTACTTAATGTAAGTTTATAAATCTTTTTATAGTGTGATTAACATCTGATTTCAGATTTTTTAATATTAAATAGCATAAGGACAATGAATTCTCATATTTCAGGGCATAAACTCAACTAACTGTGATTAGAAAGAAGCAAATTCTTCCAGTAGCCCTTTGCTGTTGATTTACAAGGCACATAATTTAGGTGAGTTTTGTTTTCCTTCACAGTAACAACTTGTTTTATTATCAGAGGCCTAAACCTGGTGAGAGCTCTACATATTTATGGGAAGATACAGGCTCCTAAAATTATTTATTGTGCAGAGAAAGAGGGAAAGCAAATGGAGGATGTCAGAATGAAATAAGAGAATCAGGTGGTCATACTGGAACTCGATAAGCGTCTTGGGATGAAAGCTGATTTTAGAACACTGTTGCTATACTTATCACGGGTCTGGAATTTCAAACTTCTTAAAAATGGAATCAGATTCAGTGTGAAACTATACTACTACTTTTGGAAAAAGTAAAAATAAACCTTACCTATATATCAGAAACAACCAACAAAATTTTTGTTTGAGGAAGTTTGAGATGATATTCTATATGCCTTTATTGCTGTAATGCATCCTGGAAACATGGCTCATAGTCCTCATTTTCAGGAAGTGGCAAGAGTGGTTTGCTCCTGTAGGGAAGACAAGCTGGGAGCCAAGATGAAGCTTGTGACAGCAAGGCAAAAAAAGGCATTAGCCTCACTAGCAAAAGGTGCAGTCCCACAGTACCCAAGCAGGAAGAGCTGAGCAGGTCCAAGGTCAAACCAAGACGACAAGTCAGCAAGGCGAGGTCAGGATCATCAAAGTGCAAAGCCAGGAACAGGCATACCTGCAATGTAGCTCAAGCCAGGACCAAGAGCCAGGGCCCAAGCTTCAGTGCAGCTGAATGAACTACTCATTTCGCTTTGCTTGCACAGGCTGCTTTGCTTCACTTTTAAAATTATCCTTATCCTGACCCACAAGTTTTCTTGCTTTTGCCCTTCCAATTCTCTTCCCCATCACGTTGTGGGGGGGTGAGCAAGCAGCTGGGTTGGAGCTTAGCTGCTGGCCAGGGTCAACCCACCACAGCACTAGAAGTAACCTTGGACACCAGACGGCTGATAAGCCTGTGGCAGCCCAGTTTTAAATTTCTGATACCCCTGCATTTAATGAAAGAGATTAATAGACTGTTTACAACAGTTACAAAGTACAGCGTGCAATGCTTGCATGCATACTATTCATCATGTCAACCATTCTACCTTAATGTCTAAAGTATTACAGGATAAAGTAATTTTCTGCCTTTGAATGGTAGTGAATGTGAAAAGCATTTTTTTTCCTGTGTCAGTTGTGCTTGGTATAGGTATGCTGATCACATATGCTTCGTTCAAAAACTAATGTGCAAAATCATAAACACAAGTCTCCATTTTATTGATGTGCTTAAATTAAGCATTAACAGAAAACAAAAGACTCCACAATTCCATAAACAACTGTAGTTTATCATGCCCAATTAAAATTCACATGCCATAAACAAATTAGTTTACATGCACACAAAGAAGTCACGTTTTGCAACTGCATTAGTATGATTAACTCTCTATCAACCATAGTGGTCCAATCTCATGTAGTTAAGAATGCAGGTCTCATACTTTCCTCATCACAAGTAAATCCTTTCTCTCCAAGTAGACCCTCTATATTTTCTATTGTGCACTAGATTTTTAATAAATCATACCCTTTTCTAATTTATCTAGTCATCAGCACAGTATTTTGTAAATCTTGGTTAAGCTCTTCACAATGAAATCAGCTTCACCTGACAAGTCTTAACACTTTAGGTTCTAAGATGATATAAAAAATAAATTATGTTTTAAGTATGTATTACCACACCATAAACTGAACTTCAAAGTGTTTAACGATAGCAGAACCCAAGGAGAAGTCATTTTATTCCATTTGAATAAGGTTTTTTTTGCACAGCTTTGCAATCTTTCCAAATTATCTGTATCTTATGAGGCACTCACTAGATTGATTTCCTCTTGACCTGCTTTGCAGATATCAAAACCATAAAATATTTCTGTTTAAAGATCAGTCATTTGTCTTTAGAAATCTTCCTGTACTAAAACTTATTTTTGGACACAAGATATTAACTCCTAGATCCTCCCTGCTACATCTTCCTAGTACAGTTATGTCTGTTACTAGAAAATTAAGACCTGCTCAGGACAGATCTGTGACACCCAAGCCAACTGGCATGGATTGACTCATATCTCCACTACCTGCTGGGAAGTAAGCATTCCTAGCCTGTTCTAATTTGCTAACTGTGCTTGAAAATTGTTTTACAGAGTCCTATTTAGCACAAGCAGAAACAGTGCTAGAGAGTGTACTAACTATTTTACCATACTGAAGTGACTTCTAGTGCTCAGGGACATTCCTTTGTAATCTTTAATTTATTCATGTAAATATGATTTAATATCTTTTTAAAGTATTTTTTTTTCACTGTAACTTCTCTCATCTGCTTCTTCCATTCCTCCTTCTCTGTCTTTTCACTTGTCTCTTCTCTTCTGCATCTGTCTAGATCTTAATCCCCATTAAATCCAAACAGCAAGGCATGGATCAAAAACTCAGATTACCAGAATTAACTCAAACCATTCAATTATTCACTCAAATTTATTAGCATCCTTCCTTGCCCTTAATTAAGATTTAGCATCAATATCTAAAGTTATGCTGATTGCACTTCAAGCCATTTTAGGCTTTCTCTACCAGATGTTTCATGCTTCTATTGCATAGCTAAGGGTCACTTGAAACTTCTTCAGTCAGTCTGCTGGAACTATCAGCACACTGATTCAATGCAGTGAACCTGAGTAGGTAACATACTTGAGCTTGGCAACTCTTTATGCCAGCATTTTGCTTGTTCAATCAGTATTTCTCCTTAAAAACCTAGAAGCAGTTAACTTCTTTTGTCTTCACTATCAATTACATGAAGAATAAAGCCTTTGTTTTTATGTAGCCTTTTTTATTTTTAATAACTATTTGCATAAACATCTGGTGAGTCATGTCTAGCGTTTCTAGTCCCAAGTCTTTTTCCTTTCCTCCCCGCTAGATACAGTATTTAGATTTTTACAGTATAAAGGTAAATGAAATCAAAAAGTGTGAAAAATCACTTGAGAGCTAAAGCAATAAGATAATTCTAAACAATTAGGTAACACACTGCTTTAGTGGAATTCAAGAAAGAAGCAGCACTACTTGATGATTTAAGACCCAAGATTTCAATATTTACATAGAAAACATAATTAGAAGAAATACGATAGATCAATCACAAAAACTACACTATGGAGTGTTTTATAGACAGGCATGGAATTACCGACAAAAACAATACTGTGTCCTTCACACTTAAGGCTTCAGACCATAAGGAATGTCCAAAAACTACACAAAGTATAAGTAAAGTGTCAACAGAGTGAGCAAAGGGCAATTTCCCATTTTATAAAGCAAGGATTAGGGTCAGTAACATGAACAAAGGATTTTTGAAGAGAAACTTGAATATCTGAAAGAGTTTCATTCTGCATTGTTTAAAACCAGTAACCTAAATATATGACTATTTGGTGAAGCTTTAAAATTGTTATATTTCCAAAGTCTGCAGTTATTTTTGAGACATTCCATAGCAGAGATTCATTTCTCCTTCTACATTACTGCTCTGAGGTGGTGGGGCAGATGAGAGAGGAAAAATATAAAGCAGCCAATACTAGCAGAAAAAATTATGCACTAACCGAGCTAACGGAAACCATAATGACAAAGATTTTTTGGATGTTGGATAGGGGTCAAGACGACCCAGGAAGGCATGTTTTGAGCTAGCAGGCTGCAGTATTTCCAGGATATGCACTGCAATTTTGGCAGCTGAAGTGGGAGGAAACTGTGAATAAGTGGCAAGGTAAAAAAGAGCTGAAAATGGAAACCTTGAAATCCAAGCAAACCATTTCGACACATTTGCCAGCTGGAACATCAAGCTGACAATTAAAAATCACTGACTTAACATAGTCAGACACAATAGAAACACAAATATTGGCAGAAAACAATGTGAGAAAGAATATGCCACACATCAAGGTGCATTACAAACTGTTAATGAGAAAATAAAATTCAGGAAAAAACTGGGAAAAAAATCCAAACAGGAAATGCAATAAAATAGATTAGTGTGAAGTGCTTCATAAGCTTGGGAGCCAACAAGCCATTCTAGGCTCCCAGGAACACACTTGACCCAAAGGTTTCTAATATGTCTAGTTTATATTAGCTTTAGTTCTCCAAAATAACACTCATGACATATCAAATGTATACTTAAGCCATCATTTTCTGCAAAGATTACTCTTTTTATACTCTGCTTGCCTGCTGCCAGCAGTTTGGCAAAGCTCTCTACTCCTTTTACTAGTCAATTATCCGCAGGATTCACTCTACAATTCCACCTGCCTAAAAATCTGAACTGAATGAACACAAACACTCCAGCCTATAGCCCACCAGCACTGTTCAATTATTTACTGTTACAATGATCATGTTGTCTTTAAGCTCTCTTTAGGCCCATGACTGTCCCACTTCAGACTTAGAACAGATGATAAATCACAAATTTTGGTAGGTTCAGTTCTCTAATACAGGCCAGAACTCTATTACAGACTGGAACAGATGCACCAAATGCTTCAGGTATCCTACCCGGCATTCCATCCAAAAAAGTGATTACCCTAGATAGTAAGACACAGCAGTTCTAAAAGAGCTTAAATATAAAAAGCTTTCACCAGAGTGTATTTTCTTATTCATAAAAGCATCAGCAAATGACAATAAAATGACAGGCAGACAAAAAAACCCCAAACCATAAATCTAGTCATTGTTAATAACTGATCTCCAACACAAAATCTTAGGGCAATAACAGATGAACACAAAGCAACAGATGGATGTGACAAAGGGCATGGATCCAAAGCTTAGTAACTGAAGTCTGTGGCCTGAAAGAGAGGGATGTTAGGCTCAGGAAAGAGTCACACTAATACCTGACAGCCATTTGTTATCATGAACTGGTGCATTACTGATTACTGACTACTTGGTTCAAGGTTACTAGAAGAAACAATTAGAAAGGATGAGGGTATTTTATAGTTTTTAATGAAAACACATTATCGGCCCTCATTTCAGCAGAAGTCTGTTCTGGATAAGCCTCTAACTGACCAAGTGAAAGTCTAAAACATTAAATGACTTTAAGTAGTTACCCTTCTCCATTACTATTAATATTTTTTCCTGTGAAAACATAAAAAGTTCAGTGTGCCCTTTCCAGTCAATATCTACAAACCAGCATGCTAAAAGTTGTATACAGACAGATATACAAGCAAACAATTCCTAATAACTTAAACTATGGTCCTTAACAGAGAAAAGAGTTAGCCGCCACCCAACTAACACAGAACAAACATGCTCATGAAGTTTACATTACCTCCAAAAGAGGAACTTTACATGCAGTATTGCCTTCTTAAAATACAAAAACAAAAGAACTTGTAATAACTTAAGTTCAGGACAGAAAAAAAAAGGCTAGTTCAATGAGTGCACCCCCAGATTCTGTAGCCTTGCTGTAGGCACCCAAGGCCAGCTGTGATGTAGTGCAACTGTGTAACCTTGGATCCAGCTGCTGTGAAGAGAACTAATTGTGAGAAAAAGCTGTGAGAAGCCTCTTTAGGGCCTCCTTGCTTTGGCTCAGGAGCTGCAGAGAAGCTCAGGTGCTTTGCCTCGGTCCTTGCCTGAGCAACAACACATGTATGCCTGTGCCTGTGCCTGGCTTTACACTTTGCTGATCCTGGCCTTGCCTTGTTGACATGACATCCTGGCTTGACCTTCAGACTTCCTCCTTGCCACAGACTTGTCTGGCAAACACCAGACTCTTGGCTGACCCTGACTACCACCACCAAACCATTTGCTCTGCTCCCCATGTTCGGTCATCATGGGACTGTGCCCTTGTTGGTGATGTCCCTGCACTGCATCACCCTGTGGGCTTCATTTCCCTTGCAGTAAACCACCCATTATTGCCCTCTGAAAGTGATAGATCCTGTCTTTGACAACAGAGAGAAAGCCAGGACTAGCCAATTTTCACTGATGAGTACATAAATACTTCCTGCAATCCACCTCCTGTTTTCTTAGAAAGCCAAAAAAATGCAAACATCTAAATTGCAAATTAACCACATATACTTACATAGTACCTGCTGTCTCCCTCCAGCCTGAATCTTTTGGTCTTGAGACTAAGGAACAAGACAGAATAAAGCTCCCCTGGTAAAATGACATCCTTTACTGTAATGCATGTTTTCCATCCACAGGTAAAAATCCATAATTTATAGTCAGAGTTGAATGTGTAAATAGGAAATAGTCCAATTAAGTTCTGAGAATCTAAGCTAGACCAAACCTTAAAAACAATTTTTAACAGTCATCTTCTACATCCAAAGCTCACAAGCCTTCCATTAGGGTGAAGCTGCATGTCTAAATTATTCCATATGGTAATCTTACCAAATTTAGTGGGTTAATGAGAAAACTGGAGCTAAAATGCTAGTATCATATAGATAATTCTGAGCTCTGTTTTTCTTCAAGGTTAAGTAAGCCAGAAAACAGTCCTCGTTATACTCCACACATTGCTGAAGTCAAAATCTCTAACATTAGCTGGACAAACCTGAACCCAAACCAAGACAACATTTGGCTGGTAAGAACTTCAGTACTTGAACTTCAAGACCTTGTTTCCTTTCTATTGCTTCCAAATTGTGGAGACATCTGCTGTCAATGAATTTGATCCTCTCAGCTGTCCAAGCATCCATCATGGTTAACATCCCTCCCTACATGCTGATTATAATTGTGATTAGCCTCAGGATTACATCGTCTTTCACAAATTACTTGACCATTCTTGCCTATAATTCTCTTCCAGATTTAATTAATATTTACATTAAGAGATATTTTAAATTATTATGAAATATCAAAGATTGGAGCAATTGAGAGAGCTGTCCTATCTCTGTACCTACTCCAGAAATTTGCAAGAAAAATTTCAAGAATTTTGCACCATTGTATTTATCATTATACCCACAGTATTTTTCCTCCTAGTCTTTAACAGATAGGGACTTACTTAAACCTCTATGTAAGAGGTGTCAGAATCCGTCCCAGATGTTATGACCAGAAACCATTTTTAAAAGTTCAAATCCTATTTTTAAGTCTTTTTGAGTTTTTGGCTTTAATGACTTTCAGTTATAAGGAGATCCACAATTTAGTTAGGCATTGTGTAAAAGAAGCGTTTAATTAGATGGGAATTTTTTACCTTTCACTTTCAGTGAATATTCCCTTATTCTTGGCTTTACCTGTGACTTTGACGTGTTCAAAGAATTATTGTAAATTAATGAGACATGATTTCTCTTTGCAGAATTCATATCATTACACTGCATTTTATGTTGTTAACTCAATTACCTCAGTGTTCTTTTTACTATTAATTTCATAATTATTTGAGAGTGAAACTAGAAGCCCCAAGGAAGCTCTGGCTTGAGAACAATAGCAGCAGAGGTTGTTATGAATATGCATTTCTTGCTCTCCCTCTTTGCTCTGGAACTCCACTCATGATTTAGTCTCTAGAAACTTATCTTAACGTTCACTATGACCGTTTTCAGCTTTCCAAGAAACAGCTTTTCCTGTCATCCCATAACAGATGTAAATACGTCCTCCTTGCAATTTTATGAAAGATTTGTATTAGTCTAATGGTTAGTAAGGGTTATCTACATTTACAAGCATAAAACAAGAATTTTGGTAAAATTCAAAGGTCTAAGAAGTAACTGTGCAGTGAATTTTGTGAAAAAGAATTTAAAAAAAAACCAAAATTCAGTATTTCATCTTATTTTTTTAACTTAGGCAAACAGAAAATTGCACTATTTCTTACTGTCAAATCATATTACAGAATTTTTAATTCTCCTATCACTCAGCTTCTCTGAAAACATTTTATTTCCCACAGCATAATCTTCTGACCAAACATGGGAGACAATTGTGTCATTCTCACATAAATCTATTCACTTACATATTTACCTTCACATATGCATGTCACTAACAAAAAGTCCCTAACCATAATTCAAATAACTTAATCATTAACTGGAAGAGAAAAGATATTACACCTTTGCAGTAGTTCTCATGTTTAAAGAGAACTAGCTGTAACAAGAATTTCTGCATCCTGGGAAATTTATTTATTGAGTTTCTACTGCAAAAAGAGAAAAAATATTTTGAGTTATTTCTATTACAGAAAACATATCAATGTAATTCTTGTTACTTATAAGTTTTAATTTGTTTTACCTTTACACTTAATGCTAATTTAATAACAACAAATCAATTTAGTTCAGATTATGGCATAATACAATAATCTATTTAGGTCCTTGGACTATAGTTTTTAAAACTTAGAACTATTGTTGGGTTTAGTATTAATTGAGGCTTTTTTTTTTTTTCCCCCAGAAGTGTCTCATTTATTCCTTGTACTCTACCACTAGAGACTTTGACATTTTGAAGTAATTGTCCCTTCATACTTTCAGTGCTAATCTTGCTACCTAGCTGTGATAAGAGACCATCTGGGAATTATAACACACAAAATATTTTGAGTTAAGAAATAAAGTTTATTTGAAAGATTTATTTTAAAATGTAGTATAACCTACCTAAACCAGATTATTCCAAAGGCATATCTGTTCTGAATTGTGGAGTGAGAAACACAAATAATGAGTGCAGTGAAATAAAATATATTTTGAATAACTTTTGAAGCATTTTTTCTTCATAAATTTATGATCTCATAAAGACATGTATAATATCTAGGAGAAAGGTATATTTGTATAAATGTATGTGTGGACTAATTAAAAATAGCTATCAACATTTAGGATTAATTACATGAGAGGATACCAGATGTTTCTGCTAGTAGTATCTTGGTATTCCTTCATAACCAAATAAAAAAATAAAATATTTAAACATCTGCTCCCATAAAGTCTGAGTATACAGTATACTGTAATATGTGGTTAGACTTTTTTCTCTAAATTCTCTAAAATAGTACTGGTTTTCTAAAAGTATAAAATATCTGACCACTATTTGTATATAAGTTCTTAAACTAGAACAACTTGCAGCTGCAATGGGGAATGAGACAATTTTAAATTTGTCTGTATTTTTGTCCAAACTTTGGGCCAGATCTTCTTCAGCCAGAGTCTAAATACCCAGCTGATGCTCCTGCTTGTTTGTGTCAATCAAGAAACTGACAGAAACAATAAGTATGAATTCTAACTTCAGTGATATCACAGAAAAGCAATTACAGACCCTGACAGTTTTTGGCTTCAGACTTCTGGGTTTTTTGCCAAACATGTAATCCCAGGAAATAGCATAATTGGCCACAAAATGTACACATGCCAATTGTACATTCTTTATTTACTTATTTCTTGCTTATAAAGCTAAACTGTAAACTTAGCTACTACAAGATCTGTAGTAGCTCTGATAAGGAATTTGATTTAGGCAGATGATGTTGAAAAAATTTGTTGAAAGTAGGATAACTTTAAATATAGTAGATTTCATTAAAACAAAAACAATTTAAAAAATGAAATAAAATAAGAATTCCTTTTTCCTAAATAACAATGTCATCTGCCTTAAGGATAATTTAAAATTATTTTTCTAGGCTATGAGCTGACCAAGAATATTGACATTTTGTATCCTATCATCTTAGTTCCCAGAATATGATTACAGGTTTTTCTCATTTATATATATATCTTAAACATACATCCCTGCAGCAAAAAAAGGTGAAAACTTAGTAGAGAACGTATACAAGAACATGCCCTTATTTCTATAGAACTATCTAAAGATGTAAAAGAAGAGTGTACATGCAGTGAAAGAACAAAGTGAGCCCAAGCTTCTTCAGATAATATGAAATACCTCTTCCTTTAGTAGAGATTCTGACAATTTTTGCCCTGAGTTTCAAAACAGCTTTTCTTACAGGACCCATTTTTAGCCTGTGAACTGCAAGAATATGTTGTCCTACACAGAATGATTTTTTTTCACATTTGCCTGAAGAGTCAGTTGTAACTAATTGAACTCACTTTTTTTCCTGTGTCTTCCAAAGCTTCTCCTTCAGCTAATCCTATATTGAGAAATGTATATCCTCTCACAGTAACTCTAGTTTAGACATAAGAAGTTGGACCAGCATCTCTAAGAGAAAAATAACCCATTTTTAGATCATAAAGAATTCCACAGACATCTACTTCTTTTTCAAAGTCTTATTCTTCACAGATTTTACTAACATATCTCATTTGTGATTAATTTCCTGCTGTTTTGACTTAGTCTGTTCAAAAAGTCTCCCATAGTATCTGTAGGGTCAAAGGACTCAACAGAAGGGCTCATTCTTCCCTCAGGCTTAAAGCGTGGACTGTATCACTAGGTTTCTGGAAATTCTTAAGTTGAAGCACAAAACCAGGAGTACCCTAAGAGCTGTGGAGGACCATTTACTTCCATGATGTGCTAGCCTGGATTCTGTTTACTTTTGGGGATAACTTTTGTTTATCTGGTTAAGTACAACAATGTGCCTGGGAAACTCCTTTTGAGGACCTCAGTTTAATCCAGTAATACTTATAAACCATACAAGCAAAAAGAAAAAAAACCCCACAACATTTTTGTCTTGATTCCTTTAAATTGAAGTATTTTTCCACATCATTTTCCTTACCCGTTTTCTTCAAATCTTTCCCACTTAGGCACATTTATCTTGATGAGACATCATCATTTGTCAGACTTTATTCCTAAAATACACAGCAGAACTCCTTTTTCCCAAGATGCAGTTTCACAGTCTCTTTAGTCCTGTCTGTGTACAGACTGCAACCAGGATGGGCAGCCCCACCTCCTCCCACTCTTGGCCACAAGTTTTTAAAGCTTCCACCGGGTATAGCAATACTAAGACTGCTGGCTGAACTGGGGGAACTGGCTCCACCTGCTGATGGAAAATTCATCTTTTTTTTTTTTATTATTTTCTTTCCCCCTACTCCCCCTTCATGTGAATTACCCTGCAACCACAAAGCTTTAAAAATTGACAGGAGGGAAAAGATGGAATTGTTTGCTTTTAGGAGAAAAAGTTACTTCCAGCTCATTTCTTACCAATGAAAGTAAAAATATATAAAAGTATCTCCATCCACCTGAGATAAAGCAATTACTTTATCTGAAAGTATTTTCCTATTACTGTCAACCATATCTAAATATTGACTATTGACTTGACTTCACAATTTGGGTGCTCATTCTCAACATCTATCCAAATGAATAGATCAGGCCATATGCCTCAAATTGAATAGCTAGATGGAAAAAAAGAAACAGCAATTCTGTAAGAGAGGAAAAGTGAACATGTAGAGGCAGACAACTCTTTAAGTTCCACTCCCATCCCTTCTACCTCTCCTAAAGATAAGAGAGAAAGTAATGGGGTATTTTCCCTGCCCTCTCCTCTGATGAGTCTCCAACACACAATGTAATGATCTTTCTGCTTCTTTCCAACAGAAAACTCCCCACCTCCCTGTTTGCCTCTTCTCCTCCTTGGCTATGTGTCCTGCATTGCCAGTTCTTACACTGTGAACTCTGCAAAAAATGAATATTTGGTATACTCTAAGAACTCCCTCTTGGGATATTTTGCATCTGTCATTTTTTATATAAGTGAAATTACAGCAAGAAAATTACTGTATCATTGGAAAGTTTGCACACAAAGCAAATACAGTAGATTGTACTGACAAACATGATTCTAGGTGAATTAAAAAAAGTACAGGAACTATTTCCTCAGTTTTGAGCTAAGGAGTGGGAGTAGATTTTTTTTTTTTTTTTTACATTAGTATATGCCATTGGTAAGACATACTTTATTGCGATAATTTAGGTACTTTTATTGAGTCAAAACTGTTCTGCTTCTAAAAATTATGATCAATTGTTTCTGTTTAAAAAAGAGGTTCTTTTGTACTAGAGTATATAACACAAAATGTGCTTATATGTATATACTACTTAGTTTTACTCTGAACACTGGTGCAAAATTGATCAAGTCAGATTGCCTCCACAGTTTGGTCCTGTTAACAGCAGACTTTTGACTTGTAAACAAAAAGGGCTTCAGCTTCAGCAGCAATAGTGATATTTATGTTATTTGTAAAAACCATTTTTGGTACATGTTGATCAAATTCTGATTGCCTGATGTTCAGAAAGGAAGGATATATCATGTGAAGAAAGCTAAGATAAAAAAGACAAATAGTTGGTGAAGCAATTTGTTTAAATAAAGAATCGTACTACTCCTATTAATTTACTTATTACAACTTAACTACTTAATTCATATTTTCAATGTTGCATTAGTTAACTTCAGTATAGATCTTGGCGCTCGAGACTAAGTATTAATAGAAAGCCATTCAAATAAAATTACCATGTAGACCAGTTACTTTTTCACCACCAAACTGCAATATTTAAATTAACATAATTAAATAATAACCACTTAAACAGACTGGCATCTATTATCTGATGTGCTGGTGATATATATCTTTCCATATGACTCAATCTCTTCTACTATTCATTCTCACTTGGAAAACACAGGAGTGAATGCAGTTGTAAGTAAACTTTTGACATCTGCCGGCTCACCACACTATGAGTGTCAGGACCCGGGCTGGACAGACCAGGGAGGGGTCGTGGTGAATTCGGAATTCCCTCGGGCTAAATTAAGGTGAAACGACACCAAATGATTGGTTAAACGTTTTGTTTATGGCAGAAGCAACCTGAACTTGGAAGGCATTAACAGCAGGTGGCCGGGTTTCTTACAACAAGAATGGGCATGAAACTATGTCACTAAACCCTGGTAACCACATGTAAGACAATAAGGGGAGCCCTCCCGTTGAGTCAGGAGGTTCAGAGTGGACCCCCTTGCTTTCTAGGGTCCTTCTCAGAGAGGATCCCGGGGGCGGCTGGATCCGCTCCTAGTCCCAGACTTGGTCAACGGTTTTGTGTCTTAGAAGGATGAGATGTAGTAGTTATGGGGGGGAAAAAGAGAAACAGAGGGAGAGAAAAGAGAAGAGAAAGATTTCACCAGTCCTGGGCCCAGCGTTGGTCCAGCCAGCCTAAAGGTCCAGTCCCAGAGGGCACACAGGGTGCTTCTCATGTCTGTGCCTTTTACAGCCCAGTTCCCCCCTTTTTTTACGTCAATCACGCCCCCTCTTGGTGTTCTGCGCACCACCCCTAAGGATTTGTGTAACTCTCGATCTTTTGCACGGGCACCATTATGGGGGGTGGTCGTGAGCCCCTTCCCCAAATAAACTTGGGGTGACCTCTGGCCATATAGGGTGAGTTAAGCTGCTCAGTTCAGCGGGGTGTGGGGCTGCACGTCCTCTGACACATTTCCAGCGTCCCGTGTGACGTGGTGTTACTGTGCAGAGCTTGCCTTGTTGCTGGCCTTTGAAAGCAAGGTCCATTCCTCCCCTCAACCACAAAAGCCAGGCCCCAGTCCCTGTCAGCCACGATGGGGGTTTGAGGCATTAACCCCCTCCAGTCTCTCACAATCAGCTGGAAAAAGACCTGTTCCAGTGGAGAAAAAAAAGTCTTGACAAGTTGATAAGAAGTCAATAGCATTTTGAATTTAAAGCAGGTAGTTAACATCCCATCAGCAAGCTGTTCTACTCATTTTATTAAATGATTTAAAAGATCAGTGCTGCATTCCAAGGTTTTATCATGATACTTATCTCAAATGCTAGAAGAAATGCAGGCACATAGGGTTTGATCTGTTTCCTTGGAGACCTACAGCATTAAAGCAGGGCTAGTTACAGGAAGGAACTTTATAGGCAGTACAATGATAGCTACTCAGTAACTAGCCCTAAACTCAGGTTCAAAAATTAGATGATGTACTGAGGGAAAAAAACAGCAGTGTCTATCAAATATGTGCAACATCAAAAATGTAATACAAAACATTCAAGGTAACATTCAATGTGCAATACATGCTGTTCAAGTTGTGTGTAGGCAATCAGTAAAGACAGCAAAGAGCTGTTAATATTTGTTCACTGAAGTCCTGAGCTCTGGCCTGTTACCGCTATGAGTGTCTAGGTGAATAACTAAAGCTAGCTTGGGTATCTCAATACTATATGGCAATCACTTCAAAACTTCAGTGTAGACATACTATAGATCTTCTAGATACTGTGTATATTCTAGACACTGGATGCTATGACAGTCGTATCTTCTTCAAATTATCATCCAGAGTTACAGATTAGCACTATTGATTACAACTGTCGCAGTTTAAACCCAGCCAGTAACAAAGCACCACGCAGCCGCTTGCTTACTCCCCGCCCCCTGCCCAGGTCCACAGTGGTATGAGGAGAAATATAAAGGCAGGCTGGTGGGTCAAGATAAGGACTGGGAGGGATCACTCACCACTTATGATCACGGGCAAAAGACAGGCTCAAATTGGGGAAGGAACAAAATTAATTTAGTTTACTACAAATCAAATCAAAACAAGGATATTAAGAAGTGAAACCAAACCTTAGAACACCTTCCCACCACCCCTCCCTCCTTCCCGGCTCAACTCCACTCCTGGTTCTCTCTCCCTCCTCCCCCCCAGTGGTGCAGGGGGACAGGGAATGGGGGTTGTGGTCAGCTCACCACACATTATCTTTGCTGCGCCTTCCTCCTCAGGGGGAGGCCTCCTCACTTGTCCCCCGCTCCACTGTGTGGTCCCTCCCACAGGAGACAGACCTTCATGAACTTCTCCAACATAAGTCCTTTCTGTGGGTTGCAGTTCCTCACAAAACTTCCCTGGCGTGGGTCCTTTCCGCAGGCCGATCTTCAGCCACACACTGCTCCAGCGCGGGCTTTCCCATGGAGTCACGGCCATCTTCGGGGGCCTCCGCTCCAGCGTTCACCTCCATGGGCTGGGGGGGGACAGCCTGCCGTCTCACCACGGGCTGCAGGGGCAGCCCCTCCTCCCCCGCTCCTCCTCCCCCTCCTTCTTCACTGACCTTGCTGTCTGCACAGGGGTTCCTCTCACATCCCAATCCCCCTGCTCACTGCAGGTTCCCCTTCTTAAATCTGTTCTCCCAGAGGCACTGCCACCGTCACTGATTGGGTCGGCCTGGGCCAGAGGCAGGTCTGACTGGGAGCTGGGGAAATTTCTAGCAGCTTCTCACAGGAGCCGGCCCTGCAGCCCCTCCTGCGCTACCAAGGCCACTACTACTACTACTTCTTCTTTTCTTCTTCTTCTTCTTCTACTTCTTCTTCTTCTTCTCCTTCTTCTACTTCTTTTTAGCATTTAGCTTCCATCTGGAATCATGTTCTGATTAGCAGCAACACTGTAAGTTTATAAGACCTCAACTAGCAAATCAGTTTGCATGAAGGTGTGTTTCCTTAGCTGTACTGTTATGAAGTGATCAGAAATATCCTTTACTTTTTGCTTTTATCTTATTGCAAACCATTTGTGCTACTCAGCTCCATGAATTATTAAGTGAATTACACAAAAATTATTTCCATTATCCTCCTTATTTTTAATTTCAGCTCTGGATGGAACCTACCTACTTACTGTCAAATATGAGCATTATGAACATACCCCCCCCCCCAAAAAAAAGTAGAAAACTGTTGGTATGAAACACATTTAAGTGCCAGATAGTAATATACTATGTCACTTTCCCAGAATCACTTGACCCCATATTTGCCTGTTATCTTTACAAGCTTCCTTACTTCACCTGGCACCTGACTTCCAAAATGCCATTTTGAAAATGACTGTTTACCTCCCAGAGGAAACATCACCCAGACATAAACAGACAGGCAACACAGTTCTGATCTAGGTTTAGGCAAACTGGTATACCCGATTTCAGTCCATGTCCTCTGTAAAAATCTTAAAATTGTAAATAACATTGCATCTTTATAGTTGTTTGAACACTCAGAAAAGAAGTGCCAGATGTAGTGTTGTGGACCCTGGTGTGAAACCTCTGTGTCTCTGTTTTTTCCATGACCCTGGTTTTCCTGGATGAGCAGTGACTCTGGGGACAGTATGAGCAAAAGGGCTGATCCTTCCAAAAGCAAAAAGGTGCTGGTCCCTTCATCTCACTCAGCTGCAAGTCCTTGCATCCTGCTCCAAGCTGTGCACTTCTGCTTCTGCATTTGTGCTAGCACAATCATCTTGAGGAAGATTTGTTTGGGAAAGTATCGGCCAAGGACCTTGCTCTCCCTCTTCCTGTATGAGCATTTGATTATTGCACCCAAAGCTAGTGTCACCTTTTTTGGTTCATTAGGCATTGTAAAAGGGATCCAGACTATAAAATTTTTCTATGCTTCCTATGGAGCACCTATTTACAGAGACTTGTTCTTCCTTTGGTGGCACTTACACATACAGTTGTGGACTTTACATCCATTCACTGTGCTCGTGCTGGTCAGTATCTTTTATGCTTAAAGACTGCTAGATTTTTTGCAAGTCTGTGGGTATTCCTTTTTTTCCCCTATTAATCATGAAATATGTATAAGCCCCCAGGTCTGGCATCTTTCCTCCTTACAGATAGCAGATTTTAAGAAAGATTTAAATTTCAGTGACAAGATCAACATTAGAAAACATTATTTCCACACTTAAACTTTAAATAAAATTATATCTCCCTGACCTGTGCCAGTGTCTTCAAAAGATACTCAAAATACGATGTTTCCTCCTGAACATACTGATAAAAATTTGTACATTGCAGTGCATCTATTCATTGAGGTGCTTAAGCACATGTGAAATCAAGAATGTTATTTATGTATTAGGCAGCATTAGCTTCCCAGTACTGTGACAATGAGGTAACATAACATCTCAGGCAGCCTGAAATGTTCAGTAATATTTGGAGAACATGTCTGCTGTAGAAACACAACCATGTCTTGCATATACTATTCATTTCATGTCTCTATCAGTTAGTTATATTATGAAGTGCTCTGAAGTGATTGCATTACAGTTACCATAAGAAATGGAGCAATTGTCTGATTGATTCAGCTTATCTTTACCAGGGAAATCAGGATGTGCTAATGGTACTGCTGCCAGGCTGAAATCCTGCCAGACTGTTAAAGGGTTCTATTCATTTCACATACCTAAGTCACTTGGTAACTCAAACTATCATTGTATTCTTGGATAGTCAAATTGTTTCCTATTTGCTAGCAATTAACAGTGGCTGTTATAAAAAAATAGGGGGGAGAAATTTAGATTACTTGATAAAAGCAAGGGAGGATTTTTGGCACAGAGAACCTCTCAACAAACTATAATCTTGTCAGTTTTCCAGGCCTGGACAGAGAGATTTGGAATTAAATATTTATTATAGACTACACAAAATAGATAAATATATGTGCCACAGGAGACTATAATGAGAGTTTTGTTTTTCTGTCCTGCGTATTTACATGTACTTGCAATGTTATTAATGGGACTCCCTAAAAATGATCATTCTACAAGATGGAATGGTATCTCAGTTTCTCATTAGTATTGCATTATTCTCCTCAGCTTCTGAAGGAAAAAAAAAAAAGTGGACAACAAGATTTCAGGAAGTTAATAAATTAATTTTCAGGAAACTTACATGCTCAGCATCTTTAAGAAAGGGTCCTTTGTTGCTAATACTATCAAATACAACTTTAAATTTGCAAGCAGAACACACAGTGAACAAGAATAAACTCAAGAAAGAATATGTGGCAAAAATAATAAGAACATAAATAGAATGTTTAATCAGAAAAATAATTCATGTATCCCAAAAGTTTCTTAGCTTTTTTCAGACTTGTTCTTGAAACCAGTAAACATTAGAAGCCATGGTACTGTACTGGTTTTGGCTAGGATAGAGTTAATTTTTTTCATAAAAGCTTGTATGGTGCTATGTTTGGATTTGTGACCAAAATAGTGTTGAAAACGCACCAATGTTTATTTATTGCTAAACAGTGCTTACACAAAATCTGTTTCTCCCACTGCTTTGCTAGCAAGTAGGCTGGGGTGCACAAGGAGTTGGGAGGGGACACAGCTGGGACAGCTGACCCCAACTGACCCAAGGGGTATTCCAGACAGTATGATGTCATACTCAACAATGAAAGCTGGGGAAAGAAGGAGGAAGGGGGAATGTTCAGAGTTATGGTATTTCTCTTCCCAAGTCACCGTTACACGTGCTGGAGCCCTGCTTTCCTGGAGATGGCTGAACACCTGCCTGCCCATGGGAAGTGGTGAATGAATTCCTTGGTTTGCTTTGCTTGTGTGCGCAGCTTTTTCTCTACCTAGTAAACTGTCTTTGTCTCAACTCACAAGTTTTCTCACTTTTACTCTTCCGATTCTCTCCCCCAACCTACTGCGGGGGAAGTGATTGTTCATTTGTGTTGTGTTTAGCTGTCTACCGGGGTTAACCCACAAAAGGTACATATTTATTTATTTATTTATTTATTTATTTAGTTAGTTAGTTATCTATCCATCCTTTTAGGGATATTTATTTTTAATTTTGTAATGTTTATTGGTTCCTTGCATTCCTTCTTTTGTTTTATGCCATGGCATGCGTCATACATTCTCAGACTAAATTCCAGTAGTTCATATACTCAAGAAGAAAATTGTTATATATGACCAAAAGGAGACATATTATGCAACTGAAAATTAATATGTATTCAAAGTTATTATGATAAAAAGTGGAGACTGAAGAATAGACAAGTAGAAGACATTCACAACCATATATCTTCTACACATATATTTCTCCTAAGTGATGACTTTGAGGTGATTCACCCTGCTGCGCATAAGGATGGGATTTGTCTCACTTAGCTTAGACATGTCAATGTAAATGTGTATATCCTATCTAGTGACCTCATGCTCTCTTCATAGCCAATAAGGAAAAAGAAAAATAGGCATTTTCAGACACCAATTCATCTTATCCCAACACAGGCTTCTAAACAGATCAGACAAATTGAACTGCAGAATTGCTTCCTTCTCACTGTCAACTACGTAAAGTGTCCTCAGTGACTCAGACATGCAAACATCCACATTTAGCTAAGGTGAATCCCAAGTAAGGAGACAGAAGCAAGGGGCAAAAAAGGTGCAGTGGGAAAAGGGAACTGCTAACAAATCCAGCTTTCATGTTTTTTTCTTCCATTTTTCTCTTTTTTCCCATCTCCTCCACCAATCCCTAAAACAAAACCGATTAGAAAGACGCATCAGCAGTGGTTTGTGCATAGGGTCAGTCTAAATCATTTTTATTATCACTTTGTACAGTGAGTAGTCAAAATGGAGCCAGTTGTGGATATTGTGGCAAAACAGTTAGACTCTGCATATGAGTATTATCATAAGCTCTTGGTTTATCTCAGGAAATTTCCCTGCTGCCCACCACAGTAATATACTTTCTACCCTAAAAGTAGCTGTATCATACCCCTTTAATAAAGTATTTTCATTCATGTATCCTACAGATAATCAATTAAAAAATATAAGAACTGTGACTCAAAACCAATGCAGGTTACACACAAGTGGAACTTACCCTAGAAACCTCCCTTTCTTGGAAATCTATACCTTCATGATCCTCTCTAGCCTGATACCCCTCTGCCTTCTCAGTTTATTTTACTTTGCATATTCTGTTTTCTATTACTAGTCTTACCTCAAAATTGTTAAATTTGTGAAAACTTCTCATGTCAGGATGGAGAAAGAATCAGGTTTTATTAGGCATGTGAATTATCCAAGATTTGTGAGAGGATATACTGTAACAGAGCAGATCTCTTAATGGAGTTCAAGTTATACATAGGAAAATATGGATGCTTTGTTTGATTGCTTGTTTGTATTAGGATGCCTGGAAGAGGGCCTATAATTAAACAAACAAACAAACAAGCAAACAAATAAGCAAGCTGGGTACTAGTTAGTTACACAGGTTTATTGAAAACACACTTAGACCAAAGGTTGTAACAGTCAAACCACCTAAATGTATTGGCTACACAATCCAGTACGTAGAATGCTAGGAGGTCTGGCAGGGTTTCAACATTGTGTTCTTGTTGCCTTATTCTTCTCCCAATGGGCAGAACTCACCCATTTTATGTACGTATAGACATCAGTTACCTGCTTGATCAGTTACCTCCTTTATTTTTTTTGTTAAACACAAGTGAGAAATATGTATGTTCTAAAAGTTCCTCATTTTAAGTTACATAGCATTATGTACCATATATGTTATTATCCCTTAACTTTACCCACACAGTTTCACCAGTTGTGTTTCCAGTATTAGCAGTGGTTGATTAATTAATTGAGAACAACTTTGCTTCCTCTTTTTATAGTGCTAGAAATATGTCACAAATGAAATGACTCAGAGGACTGTTCCATTTACCCAAAGTGGGAATGAGTTTTTAATTCTAATTTAATTTAATTTAATTTAATAGTAGGAAAGCTATAAAAATAGAGTTGTTTGGGTTTGGGGGTTTTTTTTTGCATCCTTAATGGGGTTTATATTCTAAAGGTGTGTAACTCTAAGAGACGGAATCCTAAACTACATTTTGTTAGATTTTTATATAGACATACATATATATAAACATACATAAAAGATATGCAGAAAGGTTTATTCTGTAGTATTATGAAGTTCATTAAGAACAGATCATACTATGATATACAGTGAACAGGAATCTTACGGAAGAGAAGATGGCCTTTGCCACCAGACTTAGAAATGTTGGCAAGTATTTGGTTTTTATAAAGAAAATTTAATATTTCAAGATGTGTTTTTTCAAATAATTTTCAATATTTTTCTTCGAGCAATTTACTAGCTAGAAGTTCTCCCTCTTCAGATATATATAAAAAAAGACTCATTATGAAAGAATTTTAAAAAGACTTGCAATAAATGCCATAATTCTAACAACCAAGAAAAACTTCCCAGAAAAAATCTTTGTTAGATAGTGGAAGAAAACCATTTAACCAAAAGAACTGAATAACTAAATGTCAACATACAGCAAAAAATGAGCATGTTATCACAATTAGGATTCTCAGTCATTTATTATCTTTTTAAAATGTGTGAATTATTCAGTTTTTATGCATACTTGATGCCAATTATTTTCATTATGGAAACAGCTGTAGGAAGAGAACTAAATCCATAATGCCTGTATGAAAGCAAGTAGATGTATGTGAAGGTGTTGCTTCTACAACTTAAACAGAGTAAGCAATAATCTGATTTTTCCTGTTTATAGCATGTGCTGAATTGATATTTCCACAATTCAAAATAAATTTGCAATTTGGAGTATTGTGTTTTGTTGTTTTAAAAGGAAAAAAAAAAGAGATTAAAAAAAGATAAATATAAGTAGATCTTTCTAAATATGGACAAATCTGCACCGGAATTCTGAACTAGGTCTCATCATAACATATTAGAATGGGGGGTGTAGGGGGGGAGGCATTTTTGAGAAAGGAGACTTTTTAGCTCTTCCATAACCTTTCCATTGTTATGTATCTCTTGGAACACAACTTTCCTCAAAAAGACAAACACAATGGTATTCTCAAATTGGGGAAATCATACTCCCATGACTTGCAAAGGCACCAGGAACTCAACTATAACCATAACATTAGGGCATCCACTGCAGCTAATTCTGTGCAAAAACCGTATTATATGGGGTGGGAACAACAGAAAAACCCACAACAAAAAAAAACAGGGCATGTTCACAGCCATAAGGCTGTGATGGTGGGAGACAGCTCAGCTACAGAGCAGCAAGATATTCTCTCCAGGCTTATTCTAATATATTGTGACTAGCTCTAGTATGTTTTATGTAGGTCAGTGACAGAAGACAATGCTCTGATTCCTATATAATTTATAAACCTTTTTAACAAAGCTCTCACATAAAGACATACATTTAAAACAAAAAATAAATAAATTCTGTAGTTTATTAGGGGGTGGATAGCATGATATCAGACTATTTTTATAAGGAATCTAACAGGCCTGTAATACTTCCCCTTCCACTAACACTAACAAGGCTATCGAGTATATTTTCCAACATGGCTCCAGCTGCTTGTACTTTTTACAGCTCAGCTGCGGATGAGCTCCCTGTAGCTCAAGTGGAAACAGTGACCTATGAATAAAAAATTCCTCCCTACTTTGGTGATGACCACTGATCACCAGTAGCGAACTCTCACCACTGAGGCATCAAAGAAACTTCTGTTTATTCCTGAGCATAGATATTTAGATCTTTTTATTAGGCTTGCAAAATTCCTTCCACTTTTTCTGTACTACACACTAGTGAGCCTTGAAGGACATTCCCTGAACAACTAACATTATCTTCCCTTTCAAAATGCTTAGCACATTTGATACATTAAAGTGAAAAGTAGCCCTGAAAAGAGATTACTCTGAAACCATTAATTTCCTGCATTTTAGTTCTTAGAGGTACATCTCCTCCAAGTAGCAACTTTCTACACTCTTCTTTATCAAGTATCCTAAATACACTCAAAATTTAATCATTTCAGTTGTGACTTCTTGGAGGAAAATATGAGTGCATGTATAATACTTCATTACAATATTGATTTGCAACAACTTCACTCGACCATAGAGAGAGTAATCTGATCTGCTTTTATCTGTTTCCTGCCTCAGGCAGCATGCATAGAAGAACTAGATTCCCAGACCACTTTGGTGATATCCTTAAAGGCAAAAAAGGCTTAAAGATAATATTTTGCTTTCTCCAAAGAATTTCAATTGGACAGGAAACCTCTTCTTAAAATAGATATTCTACCTAATGGTAATTCTTTAAGGATTTATACCAACACTGCATAGCAATTTAGAGAGGAACATGTAGTATTTGGATTTATGCAATATACTTATCCAGAATATAGCTGGAGACTGGGATCCAAATTTTACCTTGATTCAACATCATTAAACTTTTAAAGACCAGAGCCTTCTCATCTCAGTGGATAGGCATCATTTCAACAAGCAGAAGACATCTTTGCTTTCCACCAAGATGTTACTTCAGTGCAATTCCAGTTCCAGCAAAAGATGGGATAACTTCACAATTGATACTTTGAGGTGTTTAGGTGTCTGCCACCCAAACATTTTGCTGAACATTCCTTTTTTTCTCTGATCACAGTACAAGTCTATATATATGACTGAGACTGAGAAATTAATATTGGTTTGTATCCTCACAGGTTCCATAAGCTAATAACTGATAATGCTAGAAGAGCTTTACTGTGATAATCTAAGCTGCTTTTCTCTATAATGCTAGTCATAACATTTTCATAAAATAGATTCCATTAAAAAAAAAAGCAAAACCTAATGTTGATTAAAAATTGCCACTGAAGGATGTTTAGCATTAATAGTGGCATTCATTCAGGATTCATTTAATATCACCAAAAGAGAGGCCTGTGGTACCTATAAATTAAAAAAATGTACTGATAAGGATATAATTAGTGTTTGTAAGCCTTGAACCTAAATATGTATGATGTAACTAACAACAGTATAGAAGCATTTTGTTAATACTGTTATGGCATAGCCAGAGAGAAGTTACTGTGTTCAGTTTTGGGCCCCTCACTACAAGAGGTGCTGGAGCGCATCCAAAGAAGAGCAATGAAGCTGGTGAAGGGTCTAGAGAACAAGTCTTATGAGAAGCAGCTGAGGGAACTGGAATTGTTTAGTCTGGAGAAAAGGAGGCTGAGGGGAGAGCTTATTGCTCTCTACAACTACCTGAAAGGAGGTTGTAGTGAGGTGGGGGTCGGTCTCTTCTCCCAAGTAACAAGCGATAGGACGAGAGGAAATGGCCTCAAGTTGCACCAGGGGAGGTTTAGATTGGATATTAGGAAAAATTTCTTCACTGAAAGGGCTGTCAACAACTGGAACAGGCTGCCCAGGGAAGTGGTGGAGTCACCACACCTGGAGGTATTTAAAAGAGGTGTAGATGTGGCACTTGGGGACATGGTTTAGTGGTAGACTTGGCAGTGCTAGGTTAAGGGTTGGACTCAATGATCTTAAAGGTCTTTTCCAACCTAAATGATTCTGTGATTCTAAGTTCTAAGCATGTTATGTGACTTTGTAAGCCATGTGAACTCCAAAGGGAAAAAGACATGTAGTTGCATGTAGGAGACCTTCAAGTAAAAAAAAAAAAAAAAGCCAGACAAAGCATGAGTACAAAGGACTGCAAGTAGGCAGGACATTGAGCAGAATACATGAGATGGATGACTGGCAAAACCAAACCCAAGACATGCATTATCAGGAGCATAACCCCACCACCTCTTATTGGGAGGAAGACTGCAGCATAAAAACATCAGTCATAAGAGAGGAAAATTGGAAAAGAAAGAGGACAAACTGACCTGTGTTCCAAGTTCACTCGTTAAACAGCTCTCAAGCCTGATGACCTCTGTGGTGAAGAGCCATAGCTATCACTGCTAACTACACATGCTAACTGCATCAGTGCAAACACACCAGCTGCGTGGTATGGTATTCTAATAGCTGACAGAGTATAAGTGTGAAAAATAACAAGTTTTTCATAGGTAGTAATGATGATTAATAATAGATAAGAACTAACCATTAGCCAGGAGAGTGTTGTTAAATAGTTAAGTTAGAAAAGTTTCTTTTACACTTTAAAACTGGCCTGATTTGTCAGTCTTCTGAACCTTCCTATCACTATGATCTCTATGATACATAAATATACACATATATTCCATCACAAAATTAAGATTATGCCTACATGCAGGTGTCTACCTGTTAGTGTCCACATCTGCACTAGGTGTTTAAATGCCAATCATAACATTCAGTCAGTGGAGTCTCACGACTAGGTTCCTACTTAAATGACTCTCCTCTCTTCCTCCATTGACTGTATTGATTAGTTATCTGTTGATTACAATGACTTCTTTTTTTTTGACTCTTAGTGAGCCTGTGTTTATTTACATGTAGCTGTCTGACTGGACTGCATTACAGTTTTTAGGTTTAGTTGTCCAAATATAGGCAATTAGTGCCATTTTTAAGATACTAGAAGATGCAAGACATATGGAGCAGATGAGTAAGACCCAGAACTTGTAAGACAGTCTCTTTAGAGTTGAAGTTAAGGGTCAGGTGCAATACCCTAAGCCATCTCAAATGATAGTACAGGCCTGTGTTTAGACTATCATCTTGGTACAGTCTTGATTTGTTTACTACGAAGTCTGATTTTATCTGGCTTATGTTTCAATCATCCATCTAACCTTTCTGGAAAGCACATATCTTTGTCAGTGTATCCTATAATATACCTAGGCCTTTAAAAACAGATGTGAGCTGGAGACAAAGCTTTTCCAGCTGAGAGAATAAAAGAAGATATGATTGGGAAATGATCTCCTGTTACAGAACAGATGAATCCAAAACTAAATATTTTCAGAAATTATCCGAAATCATCCTTATTTAAACATTTTTTCTCATTCCTGCTGGTGTAGACTTTTTACTGAAGATAATGTGTTCTTATAATTTATGACATCATGCAGTCATCTGGGGATTTTCCTGTTGTCATTTCCTTTTCCACATGGAACACATTCATACTGAAAATAAAAGCAAAAATTGCAGCAGAAAAAAAAATAAGTAGTAAAGATGTTTCTTCTTCTGTGAAATGAATGCATATCTTTACCTGAGAGTAGTTTATGCAACTTGTATCTTATCTTATACGCTTGTATTTGAGCCAAATTCTTTTTTTCTTACGGAAGCATTTTTACTAATGTGATTTTTTAACATTTATAAAAACACTGAGACTAGAGACTGAAATATCCACTACTCTTCTGGAATGGTGAACATAGCAAAGCCACACTTACCCTTGAAAAATTACAGTGCTTCACTCCCTATAACATGAATTATGCATTACAGGATGCAAGTTACATTAGATCATTTCAAAGCAGATAGTTTGACATACATGGAAGTGTGTACCAGTTTGACATTTAGATTAAAATCAAAAAGCTTATTCTTGCTGTAGAAAAAGTTCAATAGATGGAGAGAATCATATTCAGCATGTTAAAGTACCTCTCTCACATGAGATTGTTTTTCATTCAGACTATGTTGAAAGCACTCTACTGTTTTCTTTGGCACTTCATATCAACCATGCTTTCCCAGAAACCTCTACTTTGTTAGATCTGCTACAAAACTCTTCCATTGTATATATTCCTTTTCCCCCTTTTTTAAAGGAGGACATCAGATGAGATCATGGGAAATACAGAAAATAAACCAAAACCCAACCACAAAACACTAGAAATAGACATCTTATGTACTTCAAAGTAATTCTGATCTAGAAAATACAAAAAGTGGAAACCGAAAAATACTTTTGGCTACAGATATGTTCTTTTGTGCAAATAATCTGTATTTTTCTTCACTTTTTTTTCTGTAATTGTAGGATATTGCTGTTTTGCACAGCATTTTACAGAAGAAAAAAACCCAACAAAATTATGCAGCTCAAAATCTGATAGTAAAATATGATACTATGGGCCATAGTATACTTAATGAAATGCAGAGTACACTTAATGATGCTGCGTGTGTGTTGGAAATAGGCAGTTATCTGACAAGCTCTCCTCAACTGACCAAAGTTCTGGGCACTTCAGTCAGTCCGTGCTGCCATCTTATAATAAGGGAGGTAAAGCTTTCTGTGAAAATGTCACAGACAGTATTGTTAGCATATAGACTAAACTCTCTCCATTCTCAAGTACAAAGCTGGTTCTAGTTGGGCTGTATGACTACTATCATGAATGGTGATGGTGGAGTGGAGGATGTTTAAGGTGGTTTTTAACAGCACTATTTTAAAAACAAGCAAACCATTTTTTTAAAAACTATTTTTGTTTGCTGTATGCAGGAAAATCTGTGCTGAAAAGTAATAGACAGCATTCTTGGCAGCCTGTTGAAAAAACTTTATGTATGGAAATTGTTGCAGTTAGCTTTTTCTCTGGTGACATAATGAATCCACTTTTACAAACAAAAGTTCACAGACCACTTTAGAGATAGCTAACTTGGACCTTAATTCGTGTTTTTTTTCTTGATTATATTAGACCTGTCATCAGAAAATAGAATAAAGTATGAATAAAGTATAAATAAAGTGACTTAGGACAGGATTGTGCTGCTCTCCCTGGATTAAACTGTTCTATCAATTGACATTCTCTCTCTGATGTCATTTTAGCTGTTTCTGTCCTGACAGTTTCCCTCATTTGTTCCTGATAACTTTCTGAACTCATTTACCCCATCTTTACTTTGGAAAACTCTTGACATGGTTGACATGGTCCCAAACAAATTCTGTAACTTTTCTTCCCTGTAAGGGGAAGGGCCAAAAAAACCTGAATGATCCTCCTCCTCTTTCTAAAAGATGTAGAGAAATCCAGCAGCTATAGTATCTGACCATTAGACACTTTTCATATGAATTTCTTTTGAGTACCATTTTTATATCTTTTTTTACAACCTCAGACATTTCTCTTGAGTCTTCCCAATCTCTCACAACAGTCTGGCATTCAAAGCATTTAAATGATAAAAAATCCATTAGGTAAACCTGTTAGCATGACACTCTCCAGATTGAAGACACAGTTTATGTTAATGTAATGAGCCTTGAATAACTAATGGAATGAAAACAGCTAAGAACAGTTACCACCCAGATATTCCACAGATTCTGCCATGCATGCCTTTCCTTATCATTAGAGTTGTGGCTTTCAGGATGTGCTATAAAGTCAAAGGAATAAAAATGCACTCACATTCCTCAGAGGAAATATTTTTTCCCCAGAAAAAAAATGTAGTTCCTGTGGCTTGTTGGACTTCCATGACTTCATTTGCAAGAGCCTGTGGACACATACTGTTTTATGTGCCTATTACAATTGCATAACACTAATATATGTATTAGAGTGTGGTTCACCAGAATTGTTTACCTTCCACAAGGAATTAGTTGTTTGCCTAACAGTGCCTGCAGCTGGGGGAACGTGAAAAATAGCAGCATTTCTGTTCAGTGATGTATGCATGAATAAACAGGAAGGCAATCACTAATTCTGAAATGGATTTCTTGCTGCACAGAGAAATGGGAAATAGTAAGGGGGTTTGGAAGTAGACTAACCAAAGTGTTAAGTCCTCTCTGAGAAGCTGGCATTGCCATACTGTTTGAAAGTGCTCAGTTGTATGGGTATTTCAATTCACTTATCTCTCTAAAAATGTTTTCTTCTACAACCTGTCTGAAAAAAATTGTGATCTGTGGACACTGCAATCAACAGAAAGGTACCCATTTTTCTTCTATGAGTCTTTGACGAGTTTGCCCGTCCCCTTAAAGCAACAGCACTTTTATATCTCTATATTGGCTTGCCACCCATGTAACAGATTAATGAGCCATATAATATTGGGGAAGTAGTGTGTCATTTCATAATCAGTGTACGAAAAAGTGAAAGGGAGGAGAAGACAATAAGAGCTTATTTGGAGAATTTGTGGTGCAGGGCAATGAACTAGAAAAGAAAAAAGAAACTACAGCTACCCAAAGATGAGGTGTAACTCACCTGAGTGGAATTTACTAGTTTTATCTGTGAATGGCAAGTCATTGTAACATGTTACAGGCACCTAGTGTTTATTTTTTCTCATTATGTTATTTTCACAATGTGTTACACTAATAGGAGAAATAGGATATTTTTCATATGTTAGCAACTTGAAAATATATAATCAATTTCTCTATACTATTCCTTCTTCCTTATGGTAAAAAGAAAGAGAGAAAAAAAAAAAAAAGCAGCACTTCCATAAACAACTTTTAGCCTGTCTGGTTTGAAGAGAAAAGAATAGATGTTGTGCATAGCACAACAGTTCAGATCAGCTTGATAGATTAAAAGTGTCATAAGGTTAACAAAAATGAAAGACAGAAAAACAAACTCAAATCAAATCAGATATTGACAAATCCCAGGAACCATGTTAACACTGCATCTGGCAGACAAAGGGAGTAAGAAGCAAAGCATCAGAATGAAATTGATGCAGTAATAAATAATTCTAGAAAGTAATGAGACAATGAGATATCTTTTCCACTTTAAGCCTTTTAATAATGATAGAAGGAAAATGCATGGGCAGAAGGGGTGAGACTCACTGAAGATTTTGCTAAACATAGTGAGCTCTTCAAGTTTTCATTGCCTTAAACCTGAGATATTGCTTGATCTCTTTTCCAACACCACCTGTTACAAGACATGTCCATTATGTTCTTAGCCTTCTCTGCGTTGCATTCTAAATTAGCACTTTTTTTCTTCTTGCCTGTCTTGGTTTTGCCTTCTAAACCAAAATCTACCACAATTGATCAAGACAGCATATTAGTCACCTATTCCATGGCTACAGCTGCAGAAGAAGTAGCTGCTTCTTTTGTCTTCATGGACACAAACATATAGCTTTACCAGTAAGACAATGCAGTATGGACTCACTGGGAATGCTAAAAAGTTTGCATCTTTCTGTTCTTACTTACTACCATTTTCCAACAACAAGTTTGTAAGAGGCAATTGTATTTTCTAGATTTGCTATCCTTTTACCTTTTTTCCCCCATGTATTTCTCTTATTTTCAGGGAAACAAGAGCTGACTTCAACAAGAAAAATACAAATGAGGATCAGCCCATTTCAACTCGCTGTCTTTCCTCTGAAAAAGAATATATTTAATGAAACTTACTGGCATCTAAGTGACTGTGAAACAATATATTCTTTTTTAAGAAAAAATAAAATTAAGAATGGTGTCTGTCTTGAAGGACTGGGAATTAGGGTGGTTGTTGAGGTAAAAGACTCATTTAATTCTATCTCGGTGTTCTTTCAGCTGGATAATTTCTTACCTCCCGCTTTTTTTTTTAGTCTTAACTAATTAAGTTTAAACAATATTAACAATGATCACTTGTTATGTAACTAAATTGGTCAATGTGTCCTTACTCTGGTCGTCCAAACTACCAGCGTATTTCACTGTTCAAGGTGACAATCATGCCTTAATGCCTTAACTGTCTGGGCCTTCTTATTCCTCAGCATCAACCTAAGAGCAAGTAGAAGTCCAATAGTGATACTGTCTGCAGAGCCATTTCAACTGCTGTTTCAGTAAGTGACATGTCTTAATGACGCTGCAATAAGTGCCATGCATTTAGTGGCAAGGCTCTCTAAAGAGCTGTCTTAGAAGCTACTGTGACTGTGTCTCTCATATGAGTGAAGAGGTTCATTGCAGTTTATATATGTTTAGCATGGAGAAATGAGAGGATGGAGAGAAAGGAAACCATTCCTGGCACTACCACATTCTGCACATTTTAGTTCTTAAGTATTCACAGAGAAGTCTCTCATTGCATTTACAGTGACAGCCCTGTTTATTAACTTCTTAAGATTTATGTGACTCTATCTTGAATGTATCTAACAGAGTCATACACCATTAGTTATTGTTGATAGCACAAAGGCTTTGTTTGCAAATAAGTTCAGTTAATTAGATTGATACAATAACTTTTACAAGGTTAATAAATGTCTTAACACAACAGTGTTTGACTACTTCCAAAACAAAAAGGTACATGTACCTAAATTTACCCTTGAAGCAAAGGTTTATAAATTATACAGATAAACTTGCAGGTCAGGGGAGAAGGGGCAGGTTTCAAAGTTTCTTTGAATGTCTAAATTAAGTTTTTTTCACACTTCCATGTTATTCGCATAGAAGATGATTTCTAAATCCCAAATTAGCATAGGTCATAGGCTGTTAAGTTTCACAAATCACCACTCATTACAACTTGCTTTCTTACTTGAATATCCTGCAGATACATGACTAACTCATAAGAATAGTCAACAGGGCTTCTCTCATGAAAAGAGGTCTGCTAAAGCATCGTGACCTACTCCTCCTGAAAGTTAGCCCAGTGTTGACTACCTTTGAGAATTTTAGCAAATCACTTACAAGAATGTATTTTATATTTGCATATTTAGCAATTTATTTACTGCAAAATACTGATGCTAGGGGTGATGCTAGGGGTGGCTGAACTGTTAAAAATTAATACTCTGTTAGGATAAGCTCCTTATTTCTCTTCACTGTGTGAAAACTCTGCCTCCTTCATAGCATTAACATGCCATGCATGAAGTTCTTTGTATGTGGGTCACATTCCAAGATTTCCTCCAACTCTGTGATAACTACACTTACATAGCCAGATAGTTTCTGTTCCAAACTGCAGTGTTCTTTCTGATTTATGATTTATTCACTCATATTATTATTAATTATTTCCAACTGATAATGATGAACCAATAAGAATGTTTGAATCAGAACTGTGCAAACACAAACTAACTTCTGTCCAAAGCAGCAATAGTGAAGTATTATAAAGTCAATATATAATTATAAAGTACAGTAAAATATTGAAAGTAAGTAGTGGAAGAAAAAAGCACTGCCAAAAGACAACTATGTGTAACTACTTTGGAAGTGGGACTATTTGAAATTTTTTGTGAAGTTAATTTTTGGTTTGGTTTGGTTTAATAGAAATTGTTTTTCCAATTAAATTCAATATTTTAACAAAAAATCTTGTGGTTTCAGTTGATATTTGAAAACAAGAGGCAAGGAAAGATCTTGAATAAAGTAGTATTACAAACAAGAAGCTAAGAGATATTAATGACTAGATCTAGTTTCTGTTTTGTGTTTTAGAGTGGTTGTCATAACATTGATTTAACTTTTATGAAATGCCTCAAAACATTTAGACACACACATACATAAAACCCACATCCTTCAGTGTGAAGAAATAAACATAACAGATTGTTATTGCTGTGTAACATGATCCGAAGCCCATTGAGGTAAAGGAGAAATCGCTACTGGCTACGGACCAGATTAGCTTGGTATTATTACTTGTAAAGGAGTCATTGTATAAAAGAACAAGAGATGCATTTTGACTGTAAAATTTCAATATCATTACAGACACTTGAAATTTTACAGTGGGATATGGAGTCAGGCTTTTGTTGTTATTCTACGTACAAAAGAATGTGTTTATGGAGGATAAGTCAAAACAAACAGACTCTGTATTCCTAAAAATGCCAGAAATCTGACTGACGTTAGTAAGAATCTTGCCTGTGTATGGAATACTTGACCATGTCCTTTCTTTGTATATTTTCCTTACAGATGACCATCTAAATCAATACAGAATACTGAAGCAAAATTACTACACAGTATGGATGCATGAGGTTCTACATTTTTATGCATGGACTCATATTGTCTTGGATTATTATAACTTAAAACATTAAAAAGTGAAAGGATAATTCACCTTGAAGGACAAAGCATGCATCTTTTAAGAAAGTGCTATCTTGGTTCAAAAAGATCGGAAATTGACATAATTCATTATCCAGTGAACCTTAATAACACTGAGCTGCACAATGGACAGGAATATCATTTTAATGCCTAAGTATAAGAATGTCATCTCTTCTTTCTCTTGTTCCTCTTTCTCCTTCTTTAATATACTTTAAATTTTTTCTTGTCAGCTACAAAGTGACTATGAACAACATTCTCAGAAGATCACAAAACACAGAAACTTAGAAATATTTGTACTGCCACTGGATTAGGTGCTGAAATAATTTTGATGACCCACATCAAAGTCCAACTAATTTTTATTGGCATTTAATGCCCAAAGCCCTGTAGGAGATTTTAACTTTATCTAAGTTCAGCCACGTAAACCCAATGCATTTCTCATTACCGTACTCTGATTTTGATTGGTGATAAATTAAATTTATTTCCCTGATTCAAGTCCGTTTTGCCCCTGACGGTAATTGGTGAGTGATCTCCCTGTCCTTATCTTGACCCACAAGCCTTTTTGTTATATTTTCTCTCTCCTGTCCAGCTGAGGAGGGGAGTGATAGAGCGGCTTTGGTGGGCTTGTGGTGTCCAGCCAGGGTCAACCCACCACAGCTATACAAACAGGAAAATTACAATACGTTTTGTTCTGTTTCCTGGAGAAGTCTGTTATTTTACAATGAAACAACAACCAAAGAAATAATAGGTTGAAGAAGTAAATGAGTTTAACATTCATACTGGTCTCAGGACAATATTCTTCATTAACACTAGGTAAAGGCTTTTAATGTGAATAACCCTTAAGAGATTTAAACGTTTATGCTCTTATATAGTCTTAGCGTTTCCTCCATTGACATTAATTAAATTGTCCCCAACTCAAAAATGTTGGAGATTTAGTAAGAGAACAGAGTGGTGGCCAGATGAATTTTTTTATATTTGAATTTTTACCCCTAAGCATTTTGCACCAGGATTCAAACAACAGTTCCACAGACTCTTCCTGTTTCTGTTGGTTTAGGGGTAAATATACTGTATAAAATGCAAGTATGTTTTAATCTAAAAAGTACTTAATAAAATTGGATACCATGTGTCTGATACAACGTATAAAAATCTTTAAATGAGTCCCAGTCACTTATACAATAAAGTAGTATACAGCTTAAACACCTATTAGAAACATAATCATTCATATACACTCATTCTCACTTTGATTCCTCATATTATACATGTCTTTAGTCAAGCATTCATATTGGCATGTCTTTTGGTTTTGCTACAGTGGTGTTTGAATGACAGTATTTTGGGAGAATTTGTAGGTAGGTATTTTTGAATAAGGAACATGCTGGTGAGAAGCAAATTAAAAATTATAAACCTGCATTGATTTTGACAAATATGATAGAGATTTTGTTATATCAATGAGACATTCTTCATATATCTTTTTTTATTTTGCATGTTAGTGTTTGGGAGAGGTCTTCATTTCAGGTAAACTCTAAACCTAAATGTTTAAGAAATAATAGGCAAGCCAAAGAAGTACACAATTGGGTTTGCATCTCTTTTTTTTTTTTTTTCCCCCAGTATCTGCCTTCAGGGGAAGGAGAAGGGGGAATTTGACAGGAACTCATAAAACTCTCTCCAACTTCAGAGACTTTCCACCTATCCTAATCTTCATCTCTCTTTTGGTGTCATCCACTGCTCTCTCTTGAAAACATAAAGCTCTGCAAGATTAAAAAGTTCATAGGTACACACCAATTAAAAATACGTATCGGACCTCTGCACATTTCCAAGACCAGGTCCACAAGTTCAGAAACAAAAAGGAGATTCTTTTGATGAAAATGAAGCCTGATCAGAAATAGAAGACCCTTAGTGAAACCTTTTAGTGTTTTTTGCAGTGAAAACATGATATTTTGGTTTGACAAATAAAATGTCTTTCTGAATACTGTAGTACCTGTCAATGATTACTGTTCATTACCTCTTTGCTTATGGTTGTGTTTGTACAAGTAAATAAAGCAGACTAAAATCTGCTGTCTGACCCTGAGTTACAACAACTTGCAACCAGTTTGGCAAACTTTCTCCCCCGCATAAATAGCTTCATCTGTACTGTCCATGAGGGTAAGTTCATGTCTCACAGTATCTGTGACCATACTTGACCATTGCCTAAGAGACTGTTACTTGGCATTGGCCAAAAGCACGGCGAGGAGCATACTCACACTTAAATATGCTAGAGGAGTGTACAACAGAATTTCACTTGAGCACTAGTCCTACTTAGCTCATTAACTTAGACTTACGGATCAGGCTTCCTGGCCAGACAAGTATCTTGCAATGTCTTGCAATGGGTAGGAAGACAAGATGCAGTGATGCGTGGTGAAAGACATAGCCTTCTCAGATTGTCTGACACAAGAAGAAATAGGAAAAAAATTGAAGTCTGACAATTCAGTATTCATTGGGCTTATCCAGGAGCTTATGACATCCTTCATCACACATTAAAACATATAGGAGTTTTCTATCTCCTATACTGGTTATTATAAAAATCATTTAACACAAATGATGGGTCTCTGTCATTTTAAGACTGCCAGTTCTTCTCTGGCGTTCAGTTTTGGAGGACAAATGGATGTGGTGTTGAAAGAACAATTTCATAAAATCATTTTTTAAAAATTCAGTTCTGATGATGAAAGAGTAGTCTGACATATTAAAAGGACTTTGTTACTAGCATCATTTCTTTGTCTTACTCTTTGTCTTAAGCTGGGGAAGGCCCGGGAGAACATTCACTGCTTACGGGTATTACACTGGATAAAATGTACCAAATTATCAAGCTAGTGGCAGAGCATCATTCGTCTAAAGCACAGAGTACTTCAGTGTTAGGTAATTAAACAATATAATAGTGAATGAAAAACTCTAGGAGTTTATTGATACAATTCTACCATGATTAGCAGCCTGAGCAATTAAGCCATAACTCTGCTGCCAGTGGCGGATGTATCACTGGAGGAGTCAGAAGTTTTCCACTGGCAGAATGCATTCTTCTCTATTAGTGCTGATTAGACACACCAGCATGAAGAGGACAGTGAGAATAACCAGGCAAAACAAGAATGTCAAGCACCAAAGTGTGCAGGCATTTCATACAAAGATTCATGGTAATGTGGTATCATTATTGCCAGGAGAGTTTACAGCTCAGATCAAGGAAGCAGCCTGGGTTCCTTGGAAAAAATTCATAGCTTGACTGTCTGCTACCAAGGGAAATAACTCCTTATTGGCAAGCAAAACATATACTAATCCAGCATTTGATTATGACTAAGTAGGTACAAGAAAATTAAAACATAACTGCTGGATAGGATCAGCAATCACCTATATAAGGTAGGGGATAAAGTTCTCTGGATTTGGGAGCTGTGTGAGGCTCTTGGGCCTGCAGAACCCCCAGGCAGGATGCAGGGCAGGCTGGGGGGCACGGGGAGAGCCCCAGTCCTGCTGCCCTGGGTATCAGGCACCTCCCTGGCGACTGGCCAATGCTGGGCTGGGATGCGGGCCTGTAGGTGGGCCTGGATCAGTAGGACCCATGGCTGGGCAGGGCAGGGCTGGGGGGAGCTGGACACTGGCCCTGCTGTGGCATCACTGGGGCAGGGCCTGACAGCCCCAGGGGGTTGAAATGGGGTCCTGGGCTATAAGCAGGGTGGGGGGACCCCCAAGGGCTGTGGGCAGGGACAGTCAGGGCTGATGATGCCCTCAAAGCCCTGACACTACTTTCATGATAAATTACTCATCCATCACATTACATTTCTTAAACACGAGAAAAGACATGAAGAGTTCAGAATTGAGAGGAAAGAGGATATTTCCCCCTTAAAGGAAATTTTCCTGATAAAGCTTTTCATGACAATACATCTAGGTAGTTAAAGATTTTTACAGAGAACAGCTAAAGGCATTTTGGAATAGAAATGAAATAAATAAGTAACTTCAAATAATTTAGATAATTTATTTGTAACTATCAATAAAGCCTGCTCCATGCAGTTTGGAAGGCACTCCTGTTGGACACAGTGAGAGCCCTATGTGTGATGTTTTGTGTAACTAGTAATTGAAATGGCAAGAGTGTGGTCTCAGCAGAAGGCTTGGAGAAAAGAGGCACCTAAAGCTGATCTAGTTGAATCTCCTTCACGATTGTCCTGGTTTCAGCTGGGATAGAGTTAATTGTCTTCCTAGTAGCTAGTATAGTGCTATGTTTTTGAGTTAGGTATGAGAAGAATGTTGATACCACTGATGTTTTCAGTTGTTGCTAAGTAATGTTTAGTCTAAAGTCAAGGATTGTTCAGCTTCTGATGCCCAGCCAGCAAGAAGGCTGGAGGGGCACAAGAAGTGGGGAGGGGACACAGCCAGGGCAGCTGACCCAAACTGGCCAACGGGGTATTCCATGCCATGTGATGTCATGTCCAGTATATAAACTGGGGGGGAGTGGGGGCGGGGGGATTGCCGCTCGGGGACTAACTGGGCGTCGATCGGTGGGTGGTGAGCAATTGCACTGTGCATCACTTGTATATTCCAATCCTTTTATTATTACTGTTGTCATTTTATTACTGTTATCATTATCACTATTAGTTTCTTCCTTTCTATTCTATTAAACCGTTCTTATCTCAACCCACGAGTTTTACTTCTTTCCCTGATTTTCTCCCCCATCCCACTGTGTGGGGAGGGGGGGGGGGGAAGTGAGTGAGCAGCTGTGTGGTGCTTCGTTGTTGCCTGGGGTTAAACCATGACAGCGATTCAGTGTCAGTATCTTACAGCGGAGCTCTGACTTGCCCTCTGAGAGGACTAGTCTTTCCAATGACTATGGATTAGCTTCATAACTCAGCCTCTGCCACTGTGTCTATGCTAATAAACTAAATAAGGCCAAGATAGAGGCATGAGCGCTGGCCAATGATGATGCACACTGCTCTACTGTTAGCATTATCATTGGCATGGCTTTCACCTTTGCTAGCTAGCACACTCAGGACACAGCTAGGAGTTAGCAAAGACCAGAGTTATTTCCAAAAGGCAGTCTGGAGGTGACCATCCTGTTACAGAGGCCAAAGCTGTTTTACACTGTCAGTGTGGCCAGACTGTGAGAGCTGGTCTGTCAGTCAAAGAGACAGTGCCAGAACTGTGTATTTCAATGGGAAGTGGCCAAAGTGACCACTGGATTAATTTTGCATTAAATTTTAAGAATATGAATCAGATTTCACTCAATGAAGTAAGGGAAGCCTCACTCAGAGCAGTAAAACACTGCTTTCAAGTCTTTCCAAAGCCTGGGCATGTTCAAAATAGTCATGAAATAAAGGTTCCCTCCTGCCCCAGCACACTGACTCATTATGTTCTGTACTTGGATGAAGGTGTACAGTTTGTGCCCAAGTGACTGTATCTTTGCATCTGAGAGACAAGAAATAAATTTTAAGTGAGCAATAAGAGCTTGTTAGAATAGCCTGTACTAATATAGTCTTAAAAAATTGAAGATTGTTCCTCAAAATGAAAGTTGCAAGTAGACTCTGCAAGCAATTCTAACACCATAGAAACAGGCATCATGCAGTTTTTATATCCCTACCCTATCCTGCTCTTTGTCTGTTTAGTTCTAATGTGTTTAGATTATTCATGGTATAATTCATATATGTCAAATATTTGACATAATCTTAACAATGAAAATTTTTAGATTTTACTTTTTATCTCAAGTCCAGAGCAGATAAAAAAGTTACATATAATGCATAGTGTTATAAGAGATTTAAGCATCTTAACAGCTGAAGCAATGTGCAGGGTTCAACCAAATGTACTGACTTATTAAAAGAGTTCCAAACAAATTAATCTCACCTAAATTTGGATTAATTTGCCTTAATATTAGGTGTTTAATAGTTCATTGTCTAAGCCAAAGATAGGAATTCTAAGCTTCTTTATAGCTAATGGAGAGAAATAGCCACCTTCAAATGATTCACATTATCCTAAAACAGATGTCCAAGGGAAGATGGAGCATTCTCTAAAGGTTTTTATTTCCTTCTACTAAGTATACAGGAAAGCCAAAAGAATTTGCTTTGACTTGGATAACTAGCTTTTAGACATGTAATATTAGGTCAGAGACATGCCAAAGAATTCCAGAATTTACTGGATTAATATATATTTTACACACCTGAAACTGGAACTCTGAAAAGGAAGTAGGTTACTAATATCCATGCTTTAACTTGGGGACAGAATGAACATCGAATCCAGATCTGAGTATCATTTCAGTCCTTTCTCTGATTACTCTAAATGTTTCTCTATGTATTAAAGACAGTAAAAAAAAAAAATTGTGCAGAACCTCATATCTTTAAAAAATATGAACAGTATGTATCTATCTGAAAGGTGTGCATTTGAAACCTATATAGAAAACTTGCACTTGCACAAATTGCAGGAAAACTTCTATCAAGATGAGGGAATGTGCAGTCATTTGATAGGTCATCTCTGAAGGCGAAGGACTAATGCATAAACACGTTCTTCAATATTTTGTCCAAATAGAGGCAAAACACCCACCACTGATTATTAGCCTTGCCTATAAGCAAAAAGTGAAGTATGAACTCTCTGACCATCCAACTACTACATCAATGCTGCTTTCACTTAAATGAAAACTGCTCTTAGCTGCTCAAGCTTGTTTTTCATTTGTGCTAAGCCTTATTCCTATTCTGCTGCCTTAAATATTTTAGCATTCCCTTTATCAGGAGAACTTAAAAATTCAATCACTGCTTTAGGCAAGCCAAATAAAGTCAACACCACAATTATTGAATTACAATTGCACCAGTCATAAAAGTCATCTTCTTTAACTGAAAACTAACAAAACAAGCCCAGTGCATGAACAGCAACGACGCTGTCTCATGTTAAGGCATTGTGCGGGCTGGGGGCTCTCTGGGGGCTGGGAGCCTGGGGTGGGCGGCAGCCAGATCCTGCCCCACCACCCCACCCAGGAGCAGGGCAGCCAGGGGGGCACTGGGGGCAGGACCAGCCTTGGGCATCGGGCACCTCCCTGGGGATGGGCCAGGGCTGGCCTGGGATGTGGGTGGGACCCATGGCTGCACAGGACAGGGCTGTGGGGAGCTGGAGGCCGGCATCACTGGGGCAGGGACAGGTGGCCCCAGGGGGCTGAAATGGGGTTGTGGGCTGTGGGCAGCTTGGGGGGAGCCCTGGGAGAGGCTGGGCAGGGGAAAAAATACCCCTTGTTGCCCTCAGGCCCCTGACATCTTGTACTTCATGGAGAACTGCAAGAGAACTAAGAAATCACTGACGTTTCTAGCAACCCCATTCTAGAGCACGATGCAGCTGGACAGCCAGTACAGAGATGACAACAGGAACTTTTTATTTAAAAAGGGAAAAAAAAACCAAGAAGGAAAAGTCAAAAGTTTTTTAAAAATACGAAGCATACGTCATGAACAGAACTTCATCTTCAGTCTCAAAATTGACTTTGTGAAAACAATCTGTTGCTTTGGTCTGTTATTTGTTTATAGTTGAACTTGTTTATAGTTGAACTTGTCGACAGGGAGGTCTTATAAGCAGAAATTAATTTTAAGCAGACAAAAACAATACAGATCTGGGAGAGTGCACTGCATAATTTTCTAGCCTAAATATAATCAATACAATTGTTAACGAAAAGTTCCAGTTGCAGGACTATTTTTCAGTTCCACTATTTTTGGTGTTCTACCTTCAGTTACATTTATGCAACCTGACTGAAAGTAATGGAGTTGCGCAAGTGAATCTGAAGGTAATACTTGACCTGCAAAAATCTTTATTATTGGTGATCCATGAGTCAGATAGAAGACAAATAAGCTTCCAAATCCCAGTCCTAATTTAAAGGGCTGGCAGTCAGAAAAGCATTTCAATTGTAAACTGAATGAATTTGATTGAGAAATTACAGGGGCAAAAAACCTATAGAATATGACAATACTATTTTTGTAGAGAATTTTCAGAATAGCCTTGCACTTTAAGAATTAATCACATCCTGCTGCTTATTCCCTACTTGAAGGCAAAATGCTCCATTTGGATATTACAATTGGTTGCCATAGAAATGATAATCAGGTCAAAAAAAAAAAGGATTATGATTTCAGGTGGGACATAAGCTGCAGGAACCCTTGACAAACAAAGCTTTCTTCCTTGTAAGTATCACTCATAACAGATGTACAGAACAGAAATGTTATAAATATTTTTACATGCACACACACATATATATAAATGAAGTTAAATAGCATATTTTTCATTTTAGAAAACACAGCTCTGTTTAGTTGCAAAGAAATAGTGTTGGGGTGGCACATTGCTATTTAAGACCCTAACCGGGCAAAACCAAATTACAGAGTAGGTCTTAAAAGTTAGCACACACACACAAAAAAACAAGCAACCCAACCACAAACACTGCCCCAAAAAGACAAAAAAAACAAACAAAAAAACCCAAACAAGCCCCCCAAATCCCCATATATCTGTTTATCATATGAGACCTACAGGTTCTCAAGATTTTTTTTTTTTCCCCTGTTCTTCATGTCTTTCCCTTAAAAACAAGAACATGTAGTTAAGATTTTTCACATAATTAGATATTACTGGCTTTTAGTAAGTGTTATGAAGGAAAGAACCCCGAGTGTATCAGAATTATTTATATGCTCAAAAGAAAAAAAAAAAAGTCATAAAAAGCACTTTTAACTACCGCTGTACTTACACCACTGATTCTTATTTGGGTCGCCCACCAGGAGAATGCAGCCAGACTATGGCATGCAGTTATGTGCCTTCTCAGGATCTGACTGCAAGCTACCTTAATGTTTCTTGCCTTCTCTAATCAGTCCAGATCTCTTTCCCTATCTACAGATATATATCTGGTCACATAATAAAGGAGAGGAAAAGAACACCTATATTGGATTTGTGTGGCAAGGTTTTGGTAATGGGGGAGCTACAGGGGTGGTTTCTGTGAGAAGCTGCTTGAAGCTTCCTCCATGTCCAACAGATCCAATGCCAGCCGGCTCCAAGATGGACATGCCGCTGGCCAAGGCCAAGCCCATCAATAATAGTGGTAGTGCCTCTGGGAAAACAGATTTAGAGAAGTGGAAAAAGTTGCTGTGCAACAGAAACAGCAGCCAGAGAAGAGTGAGAATATGGGAGAGAAACAGCCCTGCAGACCCACAGGTCAGTGCAGAAGGAGGGGAGGAGGTGCTCCAGGCGCCGGAGCAGAGATTCCCCTGCAGCCCGTGGGGAAGACCATGGTGAGGCAGGCTGTCCCCCTGCAGCCCAGGGAGGTCCGCGGTGGAGCAGATCTCCACCTGCAGCCCGGGGACGACCCCACGCTGGAGCAGGTGGATGTGCCCGAAGGAGGACCTGTGTCCCTGTGCAGAGAGGAGCCCACGCTGTAGCAGGTTTGCTGGCAGGACTTGTGACCCCGTGGGGGACCCACGCTGGAGCAGTCTGTGCCTGAAGGACTGCAGCCCATGGGAAGGACCCACGCTGGAGCAGTTCGTGAAGAACCGCAGCCTGTGGGAAGGACTCATGTTAGAGAAGTTCATGGAGGACTGTCTCCCATGGGAGGGACCCCAAGTTGGAGCAGGGGAGTGAAGAGTCCTCCCCCTGAGGAAGAAGGAGCAGCAGAGACAATGTGTGGCGAGCTGACCGCAACCCTGATTCCCCATCCCCCTGTGCTGCTGGAGGGGGGGGGGGGGGGAAGAAGGAGGAGGTAGAGAAAATCAGGAGTAAAGTTAAGCCCCAGAAGAAGGAAGAGGTGGGGGAAGGTGTTTTAAGATTTGTTTTTGTTCTCATTATCCTACTCTGATTTGATTGGTAACAAATTTAACTAATTTCCCCAAGCTGAGTCTGCTTTCTCCATGATGGTAATTGGTGAGTGATCTCCCTGTCCTTATCTTGACTTCAGCCACCATGTTATCTGCTGGAGGGACAACACAGCAGGACATTAGAAATCCAGGAGGTTTCTGGGGTGCATTGATGGTAACTTCCTCCTCTTCCAAGTGATAGAGGAGCCAATGAGGAGAGGTGCACTGTTGGGCCTCATACTCACCAATAATGAGGGGCTTGTTGGGGATATGAAGGTCAAAGGCAGCCTTGACTGCAGTGACTGAGAAAGTGGAGTTCAGGATCTTGAGGGTGGGGAGGACAGCAAAAGGCCAGATGACAACACTTAATGTCATGAGAGCAGATTTTGACCTCTTCAAAGATCTGCTTCAAAGAGTCCGATGGGATAAAGCCCTGGAGGGAAGGGGGGCCCAAGAATGCTGTTTAATATTCAAGGATCACCACCGCCAAGCTCAAGAGAGTTCCATCCCAGCAAATACAAAGTCAGGCAAAAATGCTAGGAGGCCTGCATGGATGAACAAAGACCTCTTGGCAAAACCCAAACACAAAAAGGAAGCTTACAGAGGGTGGAAGAAAGAACGGCTAACCTGGGGAGGGGGAGGAGGAGGGGAAAGGGGAGAGGGAGGGGGAGTGGAGGGTAGGAGAGGAGAGGAGAAGTTATGAAGTTGCTTTGGGCCTTTATATCATCTTGAATAACTGAATATTTGCTAATGGCAACTGTAACTGGCTAACAAAATCAGGTTTATGCAGTTTATTTGGATAAAACAGGGCTTGAAAATCACTATGTACCCAGTAAATAAGTCAAGCAGAAACTAGATATAACTCCATAACCTATTTCTTCTCTTGAGGGAATCACTGATTTTCTTGAGGCTTTCTGTGTCTTTATGTAGACTGGAAGAGCCATAAAAAAATAGGAGTAGTCTAGAGAGAGATATGGGAATCAGGACCTTCACTAATCCTTTGCGAACTCTCTAAACTTGAGTGTGATATCTTTCCACCTGTCTTTTTTCCTTGTCCTGTGAGGTATGTTTTTTACAGGAGAAAGTGAAAGGTATTTCCACCCAGTCTTACCTAGCCTAATGAAGAGGGTATTTCCATAGGTGGGGTTGGTCCCTCAAGTCTTCCAAATGAGGTACATACTCCCTTCTCCAATATCCACTATAATAATGCTCATTATTGATAGGTTTTGGTATACATTTCTTTCCATTACTTATTCTGTTCAGTGCTCTGACAATTCTTCTTTCACCTTTTTATTATCCTCCTTGAAATAATCTCCCTTTATTTGACTATTATTATGATTTCTTCCCTGGGCTACTAACATTTTCTCTGTAGTTTCCTAAGATGACATTGACAAGCATCTGCAAAGCATATTTGTGATGTTTCCATTTTTCACTCTTATTTTCACACTCTCATTAGAGGCTAATACTGAAAGTTGTGTTACTGCTGTATTCATTTATTTATTTGCCAAACCTATCACTTGTGGATTTGTTATGCAGTAGTCATATTTTCACTAATAATTTTGCAGCTGATATCAGAAAGTTAAACATGTCAAAGAATGGATTCATTATAAGGGAAGATAAAAACAATTGTCTTCTGAATTAGTGAATTAAAAATGACATTGTGTAAAAATGTTTCATTATTGGCTGTCAAAATCAGGACTGGTGATTAGCTCCATAAATTCACAAAAAACTAAATGCTGTTGATGGATACAGGTTATTACACAAATATGATAGCCAGACAGTCTCCTAGAACAGCATATTAGATGTGTAGGATATGTTCAGACATCATTTAGTGGTGGAGCTTGCCTCCAGTGAGTAACAAAAATCAGTATAAATTAGGCAAAGAGCTTCATTCTAGCATTATTTTTTTTTTTCCTTTTTTAAGTGGTATGCATGACATCTGTTTACTAATGAAGTGAAAACTGATGTCAGATGGATAAACAGCATCACTGGCATCCTTAAAAATAGTTCAGGACAGTTAACATCTCTAATATGTGAAAGTCAGAACTAAATTCCAGATCTAATTTTCTCGCCTGAAAGAAAAATGATTCTATATCATCCATGATCATGGAAGAAATCTCCAAAACCCACATTGTTAAGCAAACTGGGATTTTGCTAAACCTGCATTAGTTGTGTGAATAGTGTATTTCTTCTTTTCCCCTATTACAACACTGGTTGCAAGACTGTAGTCATACTTCACTGTCCAACATGCTAAACTGAGTAGAAGACGTGAGATGAGTCAGGTTATTAAATTTGTACAGATGCACTGTCTGCTTTGTACATACTTGTTGAATCTGAACAAGCAGAACAGATATTTTTATTTTCAGTTTATAAAGGTTACAGTAGAGCAGGCTATTCTTAGGGATCAATGATCAAATGGGCTTAATGGTCCTCAAGAGCAGTTTGGGTGAAATAGATGCTCATTAATTGGGAAAAAATGTCCATCTTGTTTGTTGGTCTTTACATGTCTTAAATCTATGACCTGAGTCAGACTTGCATCGATCTCCTTCATGATATGGTACATAGCTATTACAATTAAAGGTATGAAATATTTACTTATGCCAATAAACCTTTTATTTGAGTCACCAAAAACCTCCTTGCTTACAACAGGTGCTGATAAACAAGAAAAAGGTAATCTCCCCTGTTTGATATTCCAAGCTAGGAATAGAGCAGTGAATAAACTTGGCCTTGACAAAACTTTAAGTAGATAAACTGTTTTTACTTGAGTCTACTTTCAAGAAAAACAGTGCTTATAATTCCTTGTAGAATACTGACTTCTCAAAATTGCAGTAAAAATATTAAGTGTTTAAGAGTTTAGAAATGTGTATAACTTACTAGTTCCATTAGGTGATGTAAGACACAGGGATAACACAACAAAATGTATCTCTGACACATTAAGAAAAACGTCATTTGTTACAATGATGTTCTATCTTTATTGATGTTCATCACTAAAATAACTAAACCTTGTGCTGTTATTTGAAGTCCATTTAAGCAAGACCTACTAGTTAAAGTTCTTTTCTACTTACCCTGTTTTTTTACTTTCATTTCCCCCTTGTTATTGTGACCGCACAAGCATTTGACCTAACTTACAGAAAAGACATCCATCTGAAAAGAACTTAGAAAAAGAATCCTCTCGGACAAATCAATATCCCTACTTAATTCACCATCAAGCTGCAAAGAGCTCTGTGGAAGGCTATATAAGTATAGGAAAGAGTTGGAAGAGAGAATTCAATCTTTGGCAGCAGTGTTACCTTTCATATATGTCAAACTGATACATCCTTACCAAGTCAGTCACAGTTTGCCTTTCTGATCTACCTAAATTTCCTTTCACCTATTGATTAAACTCACAGCTAGACCTTTGCCTGGCAGCTGAATGATGTCCAGCTGAACGAATTTTGTTGCAGCTGTGTTGATCTAAGTAAAATTTACACATTAAGACAATTCATAGAATGCAATGTTTTCCATGTTTTCCATCTGAAAACTGTAGGCCCGGATTTTAATGAGATTTGTTTTGTTTTGTGGTGGAGTTTTGTCTGTCTGCTTGTTTGTTTCTTTTAATTTCAAAGCGTTTTATTTGTCTGTCAGTGTCCTCTGTCCAACAATCATCTAGAATCTCTACTGTAATGCTCCTAGAAAAACTCTCACACTTTGTAGAATAAATTAAATCACTCATAAAATAGAGATGACTTTGACACATAATTTGATATAGAGCAATTTATCTGCTCTTAAATTCTTCACCATACTCTAAGAATTTCTGTTTAAAGTCCCAAACATTCTACATTAAATCTGTAGGACTCCTATAAGGGCTGTGTCTGTACATATAATCTATAAAGCATTAAAGTTTTCTACCTAAACTTTTACATTTTAAACATGTACTTATGATTTTAACACACTGTAATTTGCCTTTCATTTTGAACTACAAATTGAACCTTTTGTATTACTGTTCTGTATCCGAACATGACGTTCTGTGGGCCTCTATTAGTTTTGATGGGTTACCATGGAAACTGGAGAGAGAGAAAGAGAAGGAGAATACGTTTGTATGCTTAACCACGGTGAGTTACATCCTTTTCCACATTTCTGTGAAAGAAATCAGTGACTGAATGTAGAGACAAAACCTTATTTTTAGAGATAGGTCATAGTACAACATATATTTTTGGCAAGATGGAAGGTATTAATGTTTTATGCTGGATTTGCATTAAAGGCTGCTGTTTATATTAAGAGCAGGAATGTTACTGACAATGGCAGTTTAAGCTGTCTGAAATCCTTATCAACCTACCTACCCAACCCAAATGGGGCATGAGTGAAAGGTGAACCTAACAAATTGTGCCGCATGGTGAGACATCAGAAAACAACTGCTGTTTCTGAACAGAACCAAAAATTAATCTCCTGGAGCCTATTGAAATGCTGTCAGCTTACAGTGACTTTTTGGCCTGATCGATGTGGGTTAAAATTAAAATAGTGATGAAAGGGTTTGTATAAGGTCCAAGTTTACAAGGCCATTCAATATGTAAGTGTGGGAAAAAAACCACAACAGTAATGAAAAAGAAGAATTTTGTGGATTCTAAATACAGTTTGAAAATAAAAATTAAGGGATTTTTTTTAGATTTTTAGGGTACCAAGTATAAAACCAAACAAACAATTTTTACAAATAAAAAATGAGCAGAAATTTGAAAGTGATATTGTATTGGCTTTGTGTGGCAAGGTTTTGGTAGCCGGGGGGGGGTTACAGGGGTGGCTTCTGTAAGAAGCTGCTGGAAGCTTCCCCTGTGTTCGAGAAAGCCCGTACCAGCTGGCTCTAAGACGGACCCGCCGCCGGCCAAGGCTGAGCCAATCAGCGATAGTGGTAACGCCTCTGTGATAACATTTTTAAGAAGGGAAAAAAAAGTTGGGACAGATGTGAAATGGCAGCCGGAGAGAGGAGTGAGAACATGTAAGAGAAACAACCCTGTGGACACCAAGGTCAGTGCAGAAGGAGGGGGAGGAGGTGCTCCAGGCGCCGGAGCAGAGATTCCCCTGCAGCCCGTGGGGAAGACCATGGTGAGGCAGGCTGTCCCCCTGCAGCCCAGGGAGGTCCACGGTGGAGCAGATCTCCACCTGCAGCCCGGGGAGGACCCCATGCCGGAGCAGGTGGGTTCCCGAAGGAGGCTGTGACCCCGTGGGAACCCCGCGCTGGAGCAGGCTCCTGGCACGACCTGTGGATCTGTGGAGAGAGGAGCCCACGCTGGAGCAGGTTTTCTGGCAGGACTTGTGACCCCACAGGGGACCCACGCTGGAGCAGTCTGTGCCTGAAGGACTGCACACCGTGGAAAGGACCCATGCTGGAGCAGTTCGTGAAGAACTGCAGCCCGTGGGAAGGACCCACGTTGGAGAAGTTCATGGAGGACTGTCTCCCATGGGTGGGACCCCACGCTGGAGCAGGGGAAGAGTGTGATGAGTCTTCCCCCTGAGGAGGATGAAGCGGCAGAAAATAACGTGTGATGAACTGACCATAAACCCCATCCCCATCCCCCTGTGCCGCTGGGGGGTTGGTAGAGAATCCGGGAGTGAAGTTGTGCCCGGGAAGAAGGGAGGGGTGGAGGGAAGGTGTTCTGAGATTTGGTTTTATTTCTCATTACCCTACTCCGGTTGATTTGTAACAAATTGAGTTAATTTTCCCCAAACTGAGGCTGTTTTGCCCATGATGGTAACTGGTGAGTGATCTCTCCTGTCCTTATCTCGACCCACAAGCTCTTTGTTATATTTTCTCTCCCCTGTCCAGCTGAGAAGGAGGGGGAGTGATAGAACGGCTCTGGTGGGCACCTGGCATCCAGCCAGGGTTAACCCATCACAGATATTATATATTACTTGCTATTACTTGCATTGGACAAATTCGGTGGTAAGTTACAAAGTATACCATGTGGGGAAAACGAAATGCTCACGTAGGTGAATCCTCTAACCACTGTACTGTATATGTTACATTTTTACACAGTATATTTTAGATAGATGCCCTCTCTTTATCTTGAACTGCCTGTACATATTTATTTTGAAAAACCAAGCTACTTTGTATCATCGCAGCTGTATACACTCGCTCAGACTTAGTGGGACCTTTTGGTCAGCTGGGTGTACAGGAAAGAGATTATATCCATTCACAATAAACCTTGCAAGCAGACCTACAGATACATTTTCAGGGTTTTTTTTGTTTGTTTGTTTGTTTTTTCCTACAGATAAGTAGAAATTCAGTTATTCTGTTAAAATAAAAAAAGAAAACCAAATAAATCACTTTGGTATTCACAGTTCTCCCATCTAAATTTAACATATTATCATGTGATTAGAAATACCCCCACACTAACTGAAGGTTCAGATCTTCTCTCTTCTGCTATAAGATTGACCCTCTGTTCAAGATCCAGTGAAAATTACAGTGTTGAGGTGCTGTGTGTAGTGAGTTGCCTACAACCAGAAATATATATATACGGTTGTGATCTATGGAGTGAAAACAGCCACCCAGGAAAGTGCACTTAAATACTGCATATATGCAAATTTAACAGAGAAGCTGAGATTTTTGGCTTTGGCCTTGACTTTGGCTTCCATCTTCCACTGGGCTGCTGGGGCACTGGGAATTCAGACATTCCAAGAAAACACAGCACAGTGGCTTCCTCATTCTTCCTTGACTCATATGGAGGGAAACAAAGAGAAACTGTAGTGGTAAACAATATAGAAGGAGCACATATATTTTTTTTTCTGATGGAAGTGCTACACTTTCATGGTCTTCATTATGTGATCTGACAACAGAAGCACACAAGGTGCATGCCACTGATGTGAGAACCATGCCCCTTTCCTATGTACAACACAGATGGAGAAGGAATCTCTTATCTTAAAAAGCAAATGTTTAAGATGAAGTTAAGTCCTTATAATTTCTTTGTCCTTAGATGGATTCCTATATCATGTGATGACTTTTGCAGATTCTTAAACACTGTTGTTGTTTCAGCCCAGCAGGCAACAAAGCACCACGAGGCCGCTCTCTCACTCCTCCCCCCCCAGCCCTGGTGGGATGAGGAGGAGAAAATATAAAGAAACGCTCGTGGGTCAAGACAAGGACGGGGGGGATCACTCACCAATTATGGTCACAGGCAAAAAACAGACTCAACTTGGGGAAAAAACAAAATCAATTTAATTTACTACAGATCAAATTAAAACAAGGATAATGAGAAGTAAAATCAAATCTTAAAAATCCTTCCCCCCCACCCCTCCCTTTTTCCAGGGCACAGCTTCACTCCTGAATTCTCTCCCTCCTCCCCACCAGCAGCACAGGGCGACGGGGAATGGGGGTTGAGGTCAGTTCATCACACATTGTCTCTGCCGCTCCTTCCTCCTCAGGGGCAGGACTCCTCACTCTTCTCATGGTCCAGTGTGGGGTCCCTCCCACGGGAGACAGCCCTCCACAAACTTCTCCAGCGTGGGTCCTTTCCTCAGGCTGCAGTCCTTCAGTCCCAGGCTGCTCCAGTGTGGGCTTTCCCATGGAGTCCCGGCCATCTTGGGGGGCATCCCCCTGCTCCGGTGTGGGCTCCTCTCTCCCCAGGCTGCAGGTGGGCATCTGCTCCCCTGCTCCCCTCCGTGGGCTGGGGGGGGACAGCCTGCCGTCTCACCACGGGCTGCAGGGGCATTCCACCTCCTCCAGTGCCCCTCCTCCCCTCCTTCTTCACTGACCTTGCTGTCTGCACAGGGGTTTCTCTCACATCCCACTCCCCCCTGCTGCTGCAGGTTTCCCCTCTTAAATCTGTTCTTCCAGAGGCACTGCCACTGTCGCTGATGGGCTCGGCCTTGGCCAGAGGTGGGTCCTCCGACTTGGAGCTGGGGAAGCTTCTGGCAGCTTCTCACAGGAGCCACCCGTGCAGCCCCTCCCCTGCTACCAAAACCCCATCATACAAACCTAAAAATAACCACTCAGTCTTGTTTTGGGACTGAAACTTCTTGAGAAACTCTGGATTCCTTCAGAAAGCAAAGCATCCAGAAACAGGCACTGAAATTATCTGTGTGAACTATCCAGGTCTTCTTAGGTGCCTGTATATGTGTTTATAAGTTACAGGTTTGACTGGAGATCTGCAGTATAATTAAATTTTACAGTTCTTAATCAAGCCTTGAGTGATGGAGCTTCACCATATCAAAGAAACTCTGGCTCCATTAAGATCACCACTAAAACTTTCACTGTCTTTAACAGTCAGGACTCTTTATATGTAAGTAAGTGTAAAAACACATCTTCAAAGTGTTTATCAGAGATAGCTTGTCAATTATGTGCAATGTTTAATTACTTTTAAATTACCATGCTAGCAGGATAAATTTAAATATTCATGCTGAGAGTGTGGGTTGATATTTGCAATGAAACAAAAAAGAAAGTAAATAATCTCTATTTACCTCAGTTATAATTCTGCAGGGGAAAGTATGCTAGACTGAGTATGAATAAGGTTCAGTGCAACAGAAGCTAAACTAAAATACTAAAGAAATACCCTAAGAAAAAAAGAAATTGACTGCTTTGGCACATATTAAAGTGGCAAGAACCTTGAAGTTATATTTAATAATAAAAGTAGTCTGCATATTCCCATTGGTTATATGTATTATCTATCAATGCTTTCACATAGGGAGCATGCATCAGTAAGAAACATTTTAATTTAAAATGATGCAAAGTGGTCCCAGTGCAAACAGAGACATTGAAAAAATGATTAAGCTATTGAAAACTGTCCAAGTACTGAATTTTAAGATGACAAAGTATATAAAAAATCATTATGCAATGATGGCAGTTGTGCAAGATTGAATCTAGTGCCCAATACAGCTGCTGTTATTATCTTCATCATAAAGACATCTTCATCTGTCACATAAAGACAAAAATCTTACAATTCTCAGTTATTCAGGTAAATTACTTTGATATTCAAACATACTTTTTGGAGAACATTTTTTTTTCTCCATTTGTAAGGCAAACAATTTTTCCCAATTCACATGAATCACTTTAACATCACTGAGCTGATGTCAATTTCCATTACCAAGGAACAGTACAGAAGCATTCAGACCATTCTGAGATTATACAAGGGCTGTATTGCCTTCATCATACTGATCAGGAGACAATACTGTTCTAATTAGATGGTATTTACCTGCAGAAATTTCTTGCAGACTTGGTGTCCTGAAGCACTGAAATGAAATATCCCTGAATAAAAATAATACTTTGAAAAGGTTTTTAATGAAGAAAAGAATCATATCAATCCATAAAATTCATGCTGGAAATAACCAGTATGTTACATCACGTAAGTTCTCATTACACTATTCTGAAAAAGAATTGAGGATTTTCCATGAGAGAAAGTTCCACACATAGGCATCATCTTTCCTATGCAGTTTGACTTGCAGACGGGCTTAGAAACTATTCCATTTTTTGCAAGATATTATGGTACTGCATACACTAAGGATCTCCTGTCTCTTTGGTAATACCATAGCAATCATTCTAAGATGCAATATGAGTACTTCAAATTGCAGGTTTCTAGTAGTGACAGTAAAAAGTCAGATCAGGCAATTCAATCTTAAAAGAGGTCAAATTTAATTGCTTTCAAGTGTGATGCTTTAAATAGACTGTAATGTACAATGTAGACATTTAGAGACTGAAAAATCTTCAGTTTAGATGGCATTATTTTAGCTTACATTTATTTCATAGAGTGTTTTATCATTTATTGCACATGCAGTCAAGGGGGTAGGCAGTTAAATTAAATAAATAGGAAACAAGTAAAAAACCTACCTAAAAATATTATTTTTCAGTATAGTTACACAGTAGTTTTAATTTATTAAGATATCTGCATTTTATCCCTTCCTGCTTCCAAGACTTTGTGTTTTAAATACTTTATCCTCAGGGTTCGTAAATCCATTAGTAAGAACCTATGGACCACAATATTTAATACAGTGTTTGTATTCTTTATAGAGCAAGCAGCTACTAGTAGTCAAATTCACAATTTTTTGAGAATTGTAACATCAAAACTTACAAACAGATGCTATTTTTAAAAAATTCACTGGCAGGATTAAAATAGTACTACATTTAGGTTGATGATATGAAAAAATATCCTATCAGATGAATTTGCTGTATGACAACAGATTTTTATTTTTACTAGGTCAAATTTTCATTGGTAGGGGAAATAATACCTACTTTATATTGTTCTATTAACAATTTTTAAAACAAATTCAGATTCAGTACAATTACATTTTCTTCCACATTTTGTGATAAAAAACCTAAGAGGGCTTAGGTAAAGAATTTATGACTATTTTTGTCTCTTATTGAGGAATAGATATATTTCAAAGCACTGAAATCTATCCACAGCTGATGCTAAGATTTTTTCCCTGTGAAAAATGAAAATGAAACCTATTGCATTTTATATTTCATGAAAATGATCTCACAAAAGAAGTTTGATGTGACTGTTCTTCCTGTAAAATTTAGCAATTTTTGCACCACCCTGGCTGTTTTGGGGCTACCTTCTTTTCAACTATTTTTTCATCAGACAAAGCATTTGATGATACACAAAGTTTCCAAATTTTACCATTTGCCAGGATAACAGTCACAGAAATACCATCAAAATTGTTGCATACTTACAGAAAGTGTAACCAATAAATCTGTGTTCTGCAGTTTGAATAAATTCTTACCTCTGCTCTCTGTCAATGATGCCAGCACACTGAGGGAGATGATCCCTTCTACTCAGCACTGCTGAGGCCACACCTGGAATTCTGTATCCAGTTCCGGGCTCCCCAGTACAAGGGAGACATGGACATACCGGAGAGAGTCCAGTGAAGGGCCACAAAGATAGATGATGAAGGGACTGGAGCATTTCCCATATGAGGAAAGGCTGAGAGAGCTGGGGCTGTTCAGCTGGAGAGGAGAGGAGAGGAGAGGAGAGGAGAGGAGAGGAGAGGAGAGGAGAGGAGAGGAGAGGAGAGGAGAGGAGAGGAGAGGAGAGGAGAGGAGAGGAGAGGAGAGGAGAGGAGAAAGCTAAGCGGGGTCTTATAAATGTATATAAATACCTGAAGGGAGGGTGCAAAGTGGACAGTCAAGCTCTTTTCAGTAGTGTCCAGTGACAGGACCAGAGGCAATGAGCACAAACTAAAACACAGGAGGATCAGTCTGAACATCAGGAAACACTGTTTTTACCGTGAGGGTGACTGAGCACTGGCACAAGTTGTCCAGGGATGTTGTAGAGTCTCCATCCTTGGAGATACATTAAAAAAAACAACATACACATATATTGTGTTTATATACACATGCATAAATGTAACCAGTCCAAAACTAGGCATAATGGCATGAGCAACTTGTTGAGAACTGACCTTTCTGGGCTCAGAAGGGGTTTAAAATTGGCTAAGGAAAATTCCCTCCTTCTCCTTATATTACTTTTTCTATATTCTATGCCCACTAATTTCCCTTTGTGGGCATAGTTTGGATCTTAAGTGAGTCCTGTTCCTGTAGGTGCAGAGAGACTGATGTACATGCCATTCCAAGCCCTATGAGCATTTGTTCATATAGAAACTTGCAATATATATAACTTCTTTTCCCCAGAAGAACAATTAAAACATTTTCAGCAATAGAATTCTAAGAAACAATACATGAAAACCATATACGCTTATTTATGTATGTCTATGCTCTCTGGCATACAAATGTAAGTTTTGGTATGAAGAGCAGGCAATTATGCTCAGAAAAAAACCCACAGTGATAAACACTTTTGCAAATATGAAGGAAGGAGTCTGAATGCAACTGAGACAATCATTTCTTCAGAACTGCAGTGGATTTTTGTAATGTGGTGTCCTGATTTTTTTCCTCTAAATTATTCATTTGAATCCAGTCCAGGTCAGTGGAAAATTGTTAAACCAAAGGATTTTGCCATTTATGTAATGCCTAGTCTCTGAATAGAACTGATGAACTCCATCTCTTTCCTGTGGGACAATTCATACTGTACAAAATCATGTTCTCATCTGATACAAATCAGGACCCTAATTGGTAGCCTAAGCAAAAGATCCAGAACAGACCTATCTTTTAAGTGGCACTTCCAGAAAAAATCTCCAAAATCCAAAGGCATGGCAAGCTTTTACATGCTGTAGTTCTTCTGTATATAGACAGTTTCAATCTTTAAGTAAAATGTATGTAGGACATAATTGTGCATCAAAGTCTTGAGTGCTGACTCCGATCAGATATGCTTACAAATCCCTAGTACTTTTAACACATATTTTAAAATTGCTTTAAAATAAAAGGTCGTGGTATATGTTGGATCCAAGACTCCCAGAAACTTCATTAATGTGGACAGAATTTTTTTTCCTTAATATTGTCAGTATTCATTAATATTTTAAGTAAGTAGCAAACACTATTTTTGCTTAAAAGAAAAATTACTAGGTTGCATTTTCTCCTATATATTCACCTACAAATCCTAAGAAAAGAACATTTTGAATAAATGGCCCAATATATGCAATCCGTCATTTTATTGTGAAAAAAAAAATCAGCATTGCAATGTTCGGCTAGGGGTGATTAGGTTATTTGACTTACTGCAAAATACAGAGCAAAGCTCCTACAGTACTTGCAAAACCTAAGACACAACTAAAACACATTTGCAGGGGAGAAAGAAAAAGAGGGCTGGTTTTTTGGTTGGTTTTGTTTTCTTTTCAAATAGTGATTAGACTGGAAAATTAGCCACTTTGGGATTTGTCAGCTGGTGGTAACAGATGGCTAAGTTAGTGATGAACCACTGAAAGGGCTGGAGAGTTGATTAGGGAGACTGACTGAAAGCATGTATCCTCAACTTGGCAGAATGCCTAGTAAAAGCAGTGACCCATCACTTATAGTAAGTCTTTAAAATATTAAGTGGACAGATATATTCAGAAGGGGGGGCAGGGAGGGAAATCTTGCCCAGCTAATATTTTTTTCAGAAAGTTATGATGTAGAAACAATTCTTGCTCATGTTTCTTTCTGGTGTACCTTCTTTTCCTACTCATGTCTTCTTAAAGTGGGCTATAGCAGCATGAAAAGGAGTGAGTTTCATTTCATTAGTCATAGCTTTTAGAAAAATAACAACCAAACAAAAGCCCCTCCTTTGAAAAACAACCTTTTTTGTGGTTTTCATATAAGCTTACTTTAATCATCTGAAAGGAAGGAGACTGGCATTGTTTGTTTTCATTATTGATTTTGATGGAGCATTTGAAAAAATGTCTTCAGTTTTAAGTTAAAGTTCTAAAAGTAGATGAAGGAAGTTAATATTCTATTGTAGACTAAATGTGGTCTACAGGATATCTAAATTATGAACTATATTGCTCTTTCTCTGGTACTGGATACTTCCATCATTACTCACATTTGCTACTTTCTACAGCCATTAATTTCCCTTCACAAAAAAATGAATTAATATGAAGGTGGTAGAAATAAGTATTTTGAAAATAGGAATATTTCTTTCACCTAAAAATTTATAATTCTAGAGGGAAATGTGGCCAGACCTTTGATGAATGAAAATTCTCATTACCCAGTTTGCATCTTGTCTTTGCTCTCTGAGTAACACCAGTGCAAATGATTGATTATATATAGTCTAAAACTGTTAAATAGCAGCAGTAATAGTATGCAGTTTAATTTTGCACCTGTCACTAGCTTCCATGTAGGCGAAGCTGTTTCTCTGACAGTGGCTTTCTAACTCCTGAACAGTATTAAAACATAACGAAAGCTACTAGAACTAAAGAAAAAAGAAATACAACCTGAGATAATGCTTTAGGTGTTTGCTTTAATTTTCATTGGTATTTCCCATAATACTATGTAGATATTTAGATATAGAATTTTGCCTCTTAGAACGTGTCTATGTGGTATAAGCTTGTCCTCCACCCATATATTATATCAGCTCAGGTACTGGAATCAACAAAGACACATTCTGCCTAGCATTTGTCCTACACTAAAATAATGTCTTTTTAGAAAGGCTAGTTAACCTAAACAAAGTGCCACTCTATTATAGCTATATTTCTCTGCTATTTGAGCTGGCTAGTAAGTTCAGTGTAAAGATACCCCTTATGCATGCACAGGTGTTCACACATGCACTGTCTGTGCCTGATTCAAGCCCGCTGGCTTTACAAAGCAAAGAAGTAATTACCTCCTGGGATCAATATGGTTGTTATATCTTGGACACAAGTAAAATAGACTTTCTGGAAGTTCAATATTATCTCTTTTGACCAGAATCTGTTGCATACATGCACTGAAGTTCTGTATCTCCCAGATCTCCACTTCTTTTTTTCAGTCTAGCAATGGTTACTTGGTCAGGTGCTTTATTTTCTCCTAGAGTTTGCTACAATTTGACATTCTGCTACCACTACCCATGTATGAATATGCTATGCTAGCATGCATGAATATTACTATGCTAGTAATCAGGGGTGATATGAAAGTAATTTTTTTCCAGGTATCACTTTTCCTCTGTCTTTCTACACAGATCTCCATCTGCCTAAGTTGGTACAAAACACGTAGAATAAAAAAATAGCTTTCAGATATGGAAACCTTGTGCCTCTAAAATAAATGTCTTTTTAATATAAGTTGCTTTTTGATACAGCTTGATTTTAAACAGAAAATCTTTAGTCTTTCTATCCAGTATATAATGAAAAGGTCTGGAAACATTCTTAGGATGTGTTCTTGCAGGAAGATACTCACTGGAGCCTGTTGGTATTTGTTTTTAACCTTTTACCCAAACCCTCCTTTAACTCTACTAATAGCTATACAAGTAACTATGCTGAATAGAAGCACCCAGGACAAGCACCTATATAAATCATCAATGTTAAGTGCCTTTGGCTAATAATGCCTATGCAGACAGATGTGTGCTGTCTCAGACCTCAGTAATTTCAGGAATCAGTGTTAGAAAAGCAATAGCACATACGTACTCTAATACTCCAAAGCCACATCATATTTTCAATGATGTAGTTAAAAATATGTTCCCTTTGATTATTTGGTTGATATATCGGTGTTTTGGGTTTACGTGGCAAGGTTTTGGTAGCAGGGGGGCTGTAGGAGTGGCTTCTGTGAGAAGATGCCAGAAGTTGCTCCCATGTCAGACAGAGCCAGTTCCAGACGGCTCCAAGACAAACCTGCTACTGGCCAAAGTTGAACCCATCAGCGATGTTGATAGTGCCTCTGTGACAACAGATTTAAGAAAGGGTAAAAAATGCTGCACAACAGCAGCTGGGAGAGAGGAGTGAGAACATGTGAGAGAAACAGCCCTGCAGACCCCCAGGTCAGTGCAGAAGGAGGGGAGGAGGTGCTCCAGGCACCGGAGCAGAGATTCCCCTGCAGCCCGTGGGGAAGACCATGGTGAGGCAGGCTGTCCCCCTGCAGCCCAGGGAGGTCCACGGGGCAGCAGATATCCACCTGCAGCTCGGGGAGGACCCCACACTGGAGCAGGGGGATGCCCGAAGGAGGCTGTGACCCCGTGGGAACCCCGCGCTGGAGCAGGTTCCTGGCAGGACCTGCGGACCCGTGGAGAGAGGAGCCCACGCTGGAGCAGGTTTTCTGGCAGGACTTGTGACCCTGTGGGGGACCCACACTGGAGCAGTCCATTCCTGAAGGACTGCACCCTTTGGAAAGGGCCCATGCTGGAGCAGTTCATGAAGAAGTGCAGACTGTGGGAAGGACCCACGGAGAAGTTTGTGAAGGGCTGTCTCCCATGGGAGAGACCCCGTGCTGGAGCAGGGGAAGAATGTGAGGAGGAAGGAGCAACAGACAAAGTGTTATGGACTGACTACAATACTCATTGCCCATCCCCCTGCCCTGCTCGGGGGGAGGAGGTAGAAGAGTTGGGAGTGAAGTTGAGCCTGGGAAGAAGGGAGGGGTGGGGGGAAGCTGGTTTTAGATTTGTTCTTATTTCTCATTATCCTACTGTGTTTAATTGGCAATAAATTAAATTAATTTTCCTGAGTCGAGTCTTTTTTGCCCATGATGGTAATTGGTAAATGATCTTCCCATCCTTATCTTGACCCACAAGCTTTTTGACGTATTTTCTCCCCCTGCCCTGTTGAGGAGAGGGAATGATAGAGCGGTTTGGTAGGCACCTCACAGCTAGCCAAGGTATCAGGCACAACCAGTGGGCTTTAGGTGGCAGGGGTCTGCCAGGGTGCCCTGTATGGGAGGGGGCCATGACCTGCCCTGTGCTGGGCATAGCTGGTTCCAGCTAGAGCTGACACTGATGCAAACAGCCCACTGTGCCCCAAAACTGCTGCAGCTGGGGGATCCCGCAGCACCTCTGCTCAGGCAGGGATAAGACAGCAGCAGCCACTGTGCAAGGAGAAATGGAAGAGATGCAGAGAAAACACAGAGGGAGACATGAGGAGGAAGAGAAGAACAAGAAGATATGTGGTGGAAACATGGCAGAAATGCAAAGAGACGTGTTTGGAGGCACAGTGGGGAGTCACCAACGGGGAGGGAGACACATGGAGAGATATTGTTGGGACATGGTTGTACGCTCTTGGAAGGAGGTGCTCTATACTGAAGCAGGTGTGTCTCCGAGGGACTGCCACCATGGGGGACCCAAGTCGGAGCAGGGACATCCCTGAGAGACTGCAGCCTACAGATGACCTGTGCTGGGGCAGAGGGAAATGAGAAAGAGCCCAGAAACAGCAAAAGAAAATGTGTAAGAAGCAAGGAGTGGCAGAAAGAATCTGTTATGCACTGACGTAAACCTCCTGCACTCCTGTTACCTTGCTGAAGGAATTGACTTGGCTGAATGCAACGCATAGTGAAAACAAGGGGAATTGAAACTAGGGAGGGCGTAGGAGAGTTGTTTGGCTTAAGTCAAGCCTGGGAAAGGGGGAGGAAAGGTACTTCACTAAATGTTTGTTTAATTATGTATGTTTTCTTTTTTCTCAATACCCAAATCAGTGATCAGAAGTTTGCCTAAATAGGTAATAAATTAAGTACAAATTCTTGAATCAAGACTGTTTTGCCTGCAATAAAACAAAATCAATACACAATCAATATTTTTTAAAAGAACCTGCAATATATGAAGGAGCTCTCTGTGTAACAGCTCTGATGCTCATCCACTTGTACCACCTAACATCTTATATTTTTTTTGGTTTAGGGCAGGCAATATTGCTACAGGCTAAAAAGATAGTTTTCCCACCTATTCATTAACTCTTTCCTTTGCAATTGGAGAATACATGGCTTTCCATTTGCCCCAGACATCCAATCAATCTGGCATCAGTGATTTAGTGGCATATAAAGGGGTGGAAAAGTGTAAATATATGGCAGTTCTAATTCAGACAGAAAAAAACTGTTAAAAATCCTTTTTCCTCAGTTTTTGAAAAGCTAATACTCTGGTTTTTTTTGAATCCGATACCAGCTACTTCCAATGCGGAATGCTGAAGTAGTTTGTCCCATACAACACAGTGACGCTTACTGAAGATCTCTAATACAGAAGAAACATGTTAAGACAGGCTTCTTGGACATGTAAATATGAGTAAAAGGGAATGACTCAATTCTGAACAACTATATATGCATGCTCACTTTGCAATATCAAGCACAAAGAGAGTTCATGTTACTGCTTTAAGTCATTGTCAGTAAAAATACTGAAGTTTAAAGGGACAAATATGCATATACTTTCCTGCAATTACTATGTTTTTCACAGCAATATTTAAAAATTTTGAAAGTTAAAAAATGAGATATGCTGGAAAAAAAATTATGTCATAAATATAATGGAATGAGGTTCTTGAAATTTCTTCAAAAAAGAACATTCCTGTTTCTTGTGATTTGAAAAATAACTATGGATTAGCATTTAATAGTCTTTTTTGCTGAGTGGGTAACTGGTTTTGTCCAGTAGGACAACAAAGTGTACTAAGAAAAAAGCTGAATTTGGGTTGAAAAATGGAACAAGTTTTTGAAAGATTTAAGTATGAGAAATGAATTAATTTACTGGCTTCATTCAAGGATCAAAGTTAAGCAGAAGCAGCAGCTTAATAGAAAATAAAAGGACACTAGAAGTCATGTGGAACAAGGCTGCTTAACAAAAACAAAAGACTTCCAGTCTTTTAGGTCATTCCTTCATGGCTTCTGTGTGTCCCAGTAAGTTCTGCAGCAAAGAGTATAGGAGATTGATCTAGACCTTTACAAACTGAATTTGAACTTACTTAGCACAAACTTAGTATTTCTTTTCCATATAGATTTGCAATGTATTTGCATTTTGGTATACAATAATCTCCTGGCTGCTTCAGACCTGGGGTATGAAGCTCTTTAACATGAATATCTCCCAATTCTGGCCATGGCTGGGGACCCTACTGCAGCTAGCTACTCTAGTTCACCATTCTTTCAGTTTAGAGTATTGTCATAATTGTCCCAGGGAGTTCCAGGTAGAACTAAACTTTTAGACAAGGACTGGTAATGTAACCTGAAGGAATTTGAACAAATTTAAGCAAGTAAATATAACTATCATTAATGTGGCTGCAGTGTTTTTTTTTTCCCCTCAGTTAAGACAAGTGTATTTATTATCACAGTCACAATCACAGGAAATCTAAGTAACTTTATTTGGATAAAACTATATTTTTTAAGGAAAAATGGGAACCTTCTATTGTAACATTTACTGGCATTTGTATAGAATCACATAGTTTTCTTTGGATCATATAGATGACTCAACAAGAAGATCCACTGGTTGCACTGTTGCCTTACTTCAGAACGTACTACTGATCTTTCCTTTCTCCTGTGCTGCTGTTTGTGTAAATATTCTTTAATTATCACTGAAGGTGAATTACATCTCTGTTACCTGTGTTTGTTCCAGTATTTCAAAGCTTATGCTTTGTCTGGTACCCCATACTTTTAGTTTGATTGTGATTTGCATGTAACTCTGTTACCAAAATGAATATTTAGAAACCTGTATAGACATCCAGGTTTTATTTACAAGCACCCATAGAAAGCTAGAGATGTGATCAAAAAGAACCATCACACTGAGCAGAGGATCCATACAGAGCTAGCCTAAAACACAGGCATGAGCCTTCCCAGGCAACCAGGAAATGCTAACAAGAGATTCTTTACCTACTCTAGATCTCTAGTCTATAGAGCTTAGACTTTTTTTTTTTTTTTAATTTTTGTCTCCTTTTAAAACCTCCAAGATAACTTTTAAACATGATTGAATAGAAAGTTTCTTTTTTGTAAAACCCCAAGTTATGATCAGAGCATTTGGCTTTGAGTGACTGAGCTTCTGTCAACCTGGAAAGAACCTTAATCAGGCAGCAATACCTTTGGGTAGGTATAGCGCAGTTTATCCCCTGCTGTGAATCTGTGCCACCATTCAGAGAAGAACTGAAAATCAACTTGTCTTCATCATTGACCAAAAGACGTAGGCATCCTTTTGTTTTCCCTTTTTGTTTTCCCTTTCTGCCTCTTCTCTAAAAGGAACGCTTTGAAAATGCCCTCCTACATTTATAAAACAGAAAAAATGGTAGGAGCTTGGTGTAGAGTCCAGTTCTGTGTATCAGATCATGAGAATGGAGCCATCCAAAAATGACCATTAGACCATGAGAATGACCATCCAAATGGAAGATCTTAGGGTTTCGCTGTGGACTATCCACCCTTCCATCTCTGGGAGTCTTAGGCAGGAAATAAAAGTTTAGGCATTAGGGACATGTAAGATCAATATAATCTGCCCCAGATTTAGGTGGTTCATGCAAAGGAATATTTAGGACAGTATTTTTGGGCATAGATACCTAAATATTACCGGTTTAATTACCTCTCTCCCCATTTGAAATGGTGCTAAAAAGTACAAAATGCAATTGAACAGAAAGTTCTATTTTCCTAGTTGCTTGTTTTCTCTGGATCTAAAAGATATTATTTAATTTTCTGCTTATCTTAGCTCCTACTTAGAGACCTACTCTGAAGTTTTTCCCCTCTAAGAACTCCCATTTTTACTCAGTGAGAGGTCTGTGTAGCTCACTTGTGAATGACATTAAAAACAATTCCACATTTACAACACAGGGTATCTAGATATCTAGGTTTTGGGCCATATTTTTATTTTATTCTGACATGTGTGGGTCCTCTAAATCTGCGAGACAGATCACAGAACCACAGAATCATTTAGGTTCGAAAAGGCCTTTAAGATCATTGAGTCCAAACCTTAACCTAACAGTGCCAAGTCTACCACTAAACCATGTCCCTAAGTGTCACATCTACACCTCTTTTAAATACCTCCAGGTGTGGTGACTCCACCACTTCCCTGGGCAGCCTGTTCCAGTTGTTGACAGCCCTTTCAGTGAAGAAATTTTTCCTAATATCCAACCTAAACCTCCCCTGGTGCAACTTGAGGTCATTTCCTCTCATCCTATCACTAGTTACTTGATAGAAGAGACCGGTACCCACCTCACTACAACCTCCTTTCAGGTAGTTGTAGAGAGCGATAAGGTCTCCCCTCAGCCTGCTTTTCTCCAGACTAAACAACCCCAGTTCTCTCAGCCGCTCCTCAGAAGACTTGCTCTCTAGACACTTCACCAGCTTCATTGCTCTTCTTTGGACATGCTCCAGCACCTCCATGTCTTTCTTGTAGTGAGGGGCCCAAAACTGAACACATTATTCGAGGAGCGGCCTCACCAGTGCCGAGTACAGGGGGCAATCACTTCCCTAGTCCTGCTGGCTACACTATTTCTGATACAGGCCAGGATGCTGTTGGCCTTCTTGGCCACCTGGGCACACTGCTGGCTCATATTCAACCAGCTGTTGACGAACACCCCCAGGTCCTTTTCTGCCAGGCAGCTTTCCAGCCACTCTTCCCCAAGCCTGTAGCGTTGCATGGGGTTGTTGGGACCTAAGTGTAGGACCTGGCACTGAGCCTTGTTGAACCTCACATAGTTGGCCTCGGCCCATCAATCCAGCCTGTCCAGATCCCTCTGTAGAGCCTTCCTTCCCTCGAGCAGATCAACACTCCTGCCCAAGTTGGTGTCATCTGCAAACTTGCTGAGGGTGCACTTGATCCCCTCATCCAGATCATCAATAAAGATATTAAACAGAACTGGCCCCAATAGTGAGCCCTGGGGAACACCACTTGTGACCAGCTGCCAACTGGATTTAACTCCATTCACCACAACTCTTTGGACACATGCTGACTGGGACTGATCACCTGGTTGTCCTGTATGTGCCATGTGATGGCACTCAGGATGATCTGCTCCATAACTTTCCCTAGCACCAAGGTCAGACTGACAGGCCTGTAGTTCCCCGGATCCTCATTCCAGCCCTTCTTGTAGATGAGCATCACATTTGCCAACCTTCAGTCAACTGGGACCTCCCCGGTTAGCCAGGACTGCTGATAAATGATGGAAAGTGGCTTGGTGAGCACTTCTGCCAGCTCCCTCAGCACCCTTGGGTGGATCCCATCTGGCCCCATAGACTTGTGTGTGTCTAAGTGATGTAGCAGGTCGCTAACCATTTCTCCTTGGATTATGGAGGCTTCATTCTGTTCCCTGTCTTCCAGCTCAAGGGGCTGGGTACCCAGAGAACAACTGGTCTTACTATTAAAGACTAAGGCAAAGAAGGCATTGAGTACCTCACCCTTTTCCTCATCCTTTGTCACTGTGTTTCCCCCTGCATCCAATAAACGATGGAGATTCGCCTTAGACCTCCTTTTGTTGCTAATGTATTTATAGAAACATTTTTTATTGTTTTTTACGGCAGTAGCCAGATTAAGTTCTAGCTGGGCTTTGCCCCTTCTAATTTCCTCTCTGCATAACCTCACAACATCCTTATAGTCCTCCTGAGTTGCCTGCCCCTTCTTCCAAAGGTTGTAAACTCTTTTTTTTTTTTTCCTAAGTTCAAGCCAAAGCTCCCTGTTCAGCCAGGCTGGTCTTCTTCCCCGACGGCTCATCTTTTGGCACATGGGGATGGCCTGCTCCTGCAACTTTAAGATTTCCTTCTTGAAGACTGTCCAGCCTTCCGGGACTCCTTTGCCCTTCAGGACTGCCTCCCAAGGGACTCTGTCAACCAGGTCCCTAAACAGGCCAAAGTCTGCCCTCCAGAAGTCTAAGGTAGCAGCTCTGCTGACCCCCTCCTTACTTCTCCAAGAATCAAAAACTATTACCATTTCATGATCACTATGCCCAAGACAGCCTCCAACCATCACATCACCCACAAGTCCTTCTCTGTTCACAAACAACAGGCCCAGCAGGTCACCTTCCCTCATTGGTTCACTCACCAGCTGTGTCAGGAAGTTCTTCCACACACTCCAGGAACCTCCTAGGCTGTTTCCTCTCTGCTGTACTGTATTTCCAGCAGACATCTGGTAAGTTGAAGTCCCCCACGAGAACAAGGGCTAGCGATCGTGAGACTTCTCCCAGCTCGATACAGAATACTTGATCTGCCTCTTCATCCTGGCTGCATGGTCTATAACAGACTAACACCATGATATCTGCCTTGTTGGCCTTCCCCTTCATTCTCGCCCATAAACAACCCTGTCGTCACCATCATTAAGTTCTAGACAATCAAAACACTCCCTAACATACAGGGCTACCCCACTGCCTCTCCTTCCTTGCCTATCCCTTCTGAAGAGTTTAGAGCCATCCATTGCAGCACTCCAGTTGTGCGAGTCATCCCAGCATGTTTCCGTGATGGCAACTATGTCATAGTTTTCCTGCTGCACAACGGCTTCCAGCTCCTCCTGTTTGTTGCCCATGCTGTGTGCGTTGGTGTAGATGCACTTCAGTTGGGCTATTGATCCCGCCACCTTTTTTGGTGGAGAACCCCAAATTTCTATGTGACTGTTCTCAGGAGCTGCCATGATTTCTAACACATCAATAACCCTTGTGATACGGAAAGAGAAGAATCAAGTAGTATATTTGGAGAGATATTAAAAAAAAAGTTCATTGTATTACAGATAGCTTGCAGTAGTAAATGATAGAAAATTTTCAGCAATTATAACAAGTACTTAAACTTTTCAAGCAAATCATTCAAATTAATTTGCTTTCTGTATAATTATTCATCTGCATAGTTTAAGCACCATTTAGTAATCTTTCATGACCCTTTGTTTTTGAGTAGTGAACCTGAAAGAATTCAGTATGGTTCAAGAAATTCACTGGAGGCTTGAGGATATTATAATACAGTTGAATCAGGTATCTTTCCATTAGGCATATACTTAATGAAGAAATTACACCTTTTTGGTTTGATTAGTGGGAAAATTAATGACTAAGCACTGATTTTCTGACAAAAAATGACATGTCTGTCAGAAAGAAAGTTAATGTTCAATTCCATTTTTTGTTTCCAACTGCTTTTCCTCAATTTACAGTATAATTGTCTTTCTGTGCAAGATACAGGTCAACTACTAACAAAGAGGATATATGATTTCCTATTACCCACAATATATTGCTTATTAATAACAGCGCAAAATAGCATGTTACAGAAACCAGACAGTTTGTTTTGATCATTTGACTTCTAAATTATACAGAATATTGCTTATTTGTATTCAGATATGCAAATACTAGCATACTATTAATTAAATCAATGTTCTCAAAGGCTACTGGAAACAGTAAACATGCTATTGGAAACAAAGTAAAGATTATTTGATTTGTAAATATTATTTGATTCATCATAATGACCAAAATTGTGGGTATTAGTCTACAAGGTGTTTTTCTTTGTTTTGCTTTATGTAATCAAAAAGAACATTCAATGAAAAAATAATTTTTTCAGTAGGAATTCAGACCAGGTAAAAGTTTTGGGGCCCAATGGCTAGAAAAATGGTATTATCCATGACTCTGTAGATGTGTATATATATCTGTGTGTGTGTGTATGTGTAGAAACCTTTTCCTTTCTCAGAAATATTATACTGTTTTTTCCTTTCACATTTTGCATCAACTTTCTCTTGTAATATACACCTTAGAATAGTAGGATTTTGACATTAGGCTTAATTTGGTTGCAATATTGTTTATTCTACATTACTCTGTGGAAATAATTATTGATAATGACCCTGTATATTAAAAAACAAAATTAAAAAAAAAAAGGTTAAAATAAAATTTTGTCACATGAGCAGATTTTTCCACCATTTGGTTTAGATTAATTGAGGAAAATACTAATGAGAAAAACACTATGTTCGGTACCTTTATGGAAGCCATCTTTAGACAGATCAATGATTACCCTAACATTCAACACTGCAATAGTAGTATCTGAGTCTGATTCTTCGTATTGGCAACTACAACTATACCTTTATGTGAAAAGTGATACTGCTATCTGTTTTAAAGATAGAAAGCTGAAACACAAATGGTAATATTCACCTGTCCAATGACAAAATCTGCGCTTTAGAGTGGGTAGGCAGTAGTGAGAAGTAGACAGTTCCTTAAAAGAAATGTCTACAGAAGAAAACAGAAGAAAAATCCACAAAACCCCCCAATGTCTCATCATTTGGACCGGTAGCATTAATTTTAATTTATTCTTAGAGTGCTGGCATAAAACATATTTTTAGCTATTGTGAGGGTCCTTTAAGACTTATACATGCAATGCTATTTTCTCTTGGGCAGCTATAAGCACTTCTGTCAAATTCTGGCTTTGCAGCTTGCATGAAATTTTAGAGTGTGGATTTCTTCCTGAATATTATGTAAATCTTGACTTCACTCAGCAGTATCAAGAATATTTGATCAGAATTTTATACATAAAGAATCTTATACAGCAGTGAATATTCAAGTTATGCTGTCAAATGAGAGGTTAATAGCTTCAAAATTATTTCTTAGAAATAATAAAAAAAATATTAACTTTGCAATGAGCAATTTGATATTGAGATGTTCTCCAGTTGATTTGTCATTGCTACTTCCACCACAATAAAGGAAGATGTGTCAGTCTACTACTATTAGCATGTAGTTCCACTTCACTAATGTTGCAGGTAAAAATATATATGTATTCTTTTCATACAAACTATGTACAGCAGTTCATGAATGTTAATGATATGAACTAAGTTGAGAGTTTATCCAGTGGTTCTAAATCCAAAGAACATCAATTGCTTGCATAAGAACAAGGTAAGACTTTGCAAGGTGTATGAACATAAGTTCTTGAGTGCCCTAAGTAGACAAAGGATGTATATTTTTGCTTAAGAGCAATCTTTCTATTGAGAGGGCAATTGCTGTCAGGAATTGATAGTCTCCAACGTATTTGTAACAGATATCAGTAATACATATTTCAAAGTTGGATATATATTTGCCAAATAAAATACCATGAAAGGAAGGTAAATCGTATATGGTAAAACACGCCATACATAAAACAGTAAAATAATTTTCGTCAGAAGTGAAACAAAAACAGAGAAAAAGGAATTTGTATTCCAGCTCTGAGTAGTTGTACCACGTCTCTCCCAGTTAAGTGCTCTGAAATCAACCCTGAAGGTCAGTTTAGAGAAACTGTATTTTATCTTTCAGAAAGATCAGATAGATAGTGTTCTCTTCCTCCTTTGCAAGGGTGAAATTAAATTTTAGACTGGAACAAATTTTTTATATTTTAGATTAATAGAACATAAATTGAGATTTTCCTTTAATATAAGAATAAAATTCTAGTGTTTTGTAAAACTTTGAGACATCAATTGATTTCCTGTATATTCTAATAATCTACTGTATTCAAGTCAACAGTTTTATTAGCTCTCCTCAGAGACCAGAATATCATGAAGACTAAAGAATCCTCAAAAAAAATCAGAAAATGTTTTCCATTGAAAATACATTAAGAATATGGCCTTGCTTTGGATTCCCTTTGCTGTTAATGAGTAGCACTGATATTCAGTAAAGGCTGGTGTTCTTCACTTAAATATAAAGACCAAAGGGGACTGCTTCAGTGCACAGGTAGTGAGTGTCCTTGGAGGATGAGATGAAGGATCATGTTTCTGTAATAATGCAGAAATAATGTTAAAACCAATTAAACATTTGTTCACTGTAGAAATCAGGCTATTTATAACAGTGATTTTCAGTGCCTACTTGCATTGAATCCCTGACAGAGAACTGAGTGCTTATATTTTTGGATTTTAAGGCTAACATCTGGTATGGATGTTGGAAATTTAGCTGGCTTTTTAATGTCATCCAATTTCTGTTGTATTGAACAGTACAGGTAGCTGAAATGATGTATCTGGAGCAGTGCAAATGGTACTTCATCACACGTGTGGGTCCAGCAGTGCAATGCTTCTGGGACTCCATAGGAAGGCATTTTCTTCCAGTTCCACAGCCCTCACCAGTCAGGCACATTTTCCTGTTTGAAGTAGCGAGTTCAAGCATGGTTTTGGAAAGGTCATTACTTTTGATTGAAACACAGAAGAGGCTAGAGAATCTATCATTTCCCTTTGCCTTTTGAGTTCTTTTGGGAAGACACTTAGAGGGCTGTATCTTCACCCCAGTGAATCTTCACATACTATATCACTGTGGATGACTCTTCACACAGTTCAAGTGACTGCTGCACTGGTTTTCTAATTCTGGATCAGCCTGTCCATCAATGACGCTACTAGGTCTGCATCTTTTGCCTCTGTGATTAATCATTCTCACTGTTTAAATGTTTTCATTGTCACAAATTTAAATGTGTCTAACTGCAGTTTCCAGCGTTTTGCTTAGATTATGTTTTCCTCTGTTGAAGAGTACATTTCTCCTCATACATTCTAATCGAGGTATCTCAATTTTTTTTTTAACTTAACTGAGTTCCTTCAGAATCCATTAGAAAAAAAGCAACAAAAATTACTTAAATGGAAGAGAGAAAGCATTCTTAATAGTTCTTCAGTGTGTGTGTATACCAGTACGTCTATATGCATATAAGGGCAAACAGAAATAATTTTGTCAGCCTCAAAAATGTATCTACTTCTGGAGCCAACAAAAGAGAAAAAATAATAGCTTCTGGGAATAATCAGAATCAGAAATTAAGAACATACTGAATTTCTCTCTAGCTAACAAAGCTAAATATGAAAAGACAATGTATGTCATCCACCTTCACTGTTCTCAGACACAGGGACAATGCCCCTAACCTAGCTTTGAAGAAAGTGAATTGTAAGTATTAAAGACTTTGGAAAAAACAGATTTTCTTCTTTTTTAATGTCTGCAGCTAGAAAAGTGATCCCAGAGAAAATAGGGCATTTTCACGAGATTATCTATATTCTCTGTCCTGCTCTGTGTAATTAAACACAACACTTTACGAGGGACATGTGCCATTTAAAACATGCACAGTGTTCTTGTTACTGTGTAATTACTTGGAGTAAAGGTTATCCAATTAGATCATAGTTCAATCATTATGAGTACTAGAAACAATTTATTTTACTGAGAATAAGAACTCTGCCTCCCTGCAAGAAAGGAAACATCAGTGCCACATGCAGGAAGACCAGTATTGTCCATCATATGAGAACAGCATCATTAGTATTTAATTTCTATCACAAAATCACAGAATGGTTGAGGTTGGAAGGGACCTCTGGAGGTCATCTGGTCCAACCCACCCTGCTCAAGCAGGGCCACTAGAGCAAGCTGCCCAGAAGCATATCCAGATCACTTTTGAATATTTCCATGGATGGAGACTCCACAATCTCTCTGGACAACCTGTTCCTGTGCTTAGTCTCTTGCCTTGTTATTATTTATTATATACCTATGATTTTTAAAAATATATATTTTTCTGAAGTATGTTCTTTGATTTGGTTGAAGGTGAAAAGTAGAAAGATTAAATTAGAAAAGGTGAATCATATAAAATTAAGAAGTTCAAGATAATTAATAATGAGGAAATTTGGGGTTTAATTTGTTCTGTTTGTTTGTTTGTTCCTTACTATCCATTCTGAAAGTGGTATTTCTCTTTCCTAATGTCCAGAGTATGAAAGTTACCTAGTAGTGAAAATGAATGAGCACATATATATCTGCATTTTAAGAGAGAGAAAGATGAGCTGGGTATGCCCATGTAGTTAAGCTGCTTGGTGTCACTTCGGAGCTTTGGAAGTACTGCAAAAGTCTTTAACCAGCTGGTTAAGTCTGATTTCTATCTGCTTTGTACTGTGACACTGTGGAGGGAAACCAGACAGGCAGGGTTATATGGACCATATATTTTTACAGGTTGTAATTCTAGAAAGAACATATTAGGCAAAATACATTATGGGCCACTAAAAAGACAGGGAAATGTATTCACATATATGGATTAGGAGTCTGCAAAGGATTAGAAAAATGTTTATAGCTTCATTTTAAAATGAAAATGGAACTGTCTCACCCAATCAAATGACAAGAAGTCTATGCAGCTTAATTTATGTATAGTACATTTACCTTAGGTTACAGATTCAACATGTCCAATTCACTCTGTACCTTTCTCAGTAGCAATATAGGAGATGAATTTTCATTTTGCATATGAGCGATATTATCATATAAAACTACATAAATAAATGTAATGTTTTCTTGATTTCCATATAGATCACTATATTTTGATTGGCTCCCATGCTCAGGATTTTCAAGTTGTTTGCTGAAACAAGGCCTACAGACAGGAGAGAAAAAATAGGAACCAAAAGAAAAAGCAGTAGGGATTTTTTTTTTAAATCATTGCTTCCATACCTTCTATCATGCTCTATAAGTCTCACATGCTCAAGTCATTCTTCACATGCTCTACACAGTCTCACACAGTCTTGTCCTCAGAGATCTTTGTATTTACACTGTATTGTTTTTTTACACTGTGTCTTTTTTCTGATTTCAGAAATAATTTAAGGCAAAAGTATATGATAGTTATTTTGGGAATAACCATTTTATTAGTTTTGTTATCGTATCAAGAGTGTTAGTTGATATCAGATCTCCAAAGTATGGAAACTGTCCAGAAGCATTATAAATTCTTTGAAGGAACACCAACAGTCTCTCTTAATCTGAATGGAGAGAGGGAAATGGAAGATGAATGGAAAAATAAGGTATTATGTGGGTTTTACATTTAAACATTTAAATTTATTGAGACTGAAAACTAAATACAGCTAGGATTAGGGATTTGAAAACCCTAAATCAAAGTGCTTATCCTTTGGTCACTCAGACCTCAGACACTGTGGCTAGGTAAACACCTCAGAGTGGGTTCAACACTATCCAGTAAATTAGGTGTAGGTCCAACTTTAGCCACTCAGTAAGCATCTGCAAACACTCTTTCCAATACCTGGGTAAAGCTCACTGTTTCCTTTTCCAATACAAGAGTGAATCCTCAAGAACTGCAGCCTCTTTTATATAATTCCTTAATCAATGGAGCAGTCACACAGGAGGTGAGAAACCCATATTCACTGCCTGTCCCTAACTCAGGGGATTCCAGTCCACATCTCCTGTCACCCTGGAGTGTGTCATCAGCACAGACGGATTTTTTGTGGAGATACTCTCCACTTCACTTTCCCAACATCCAATGCAGAAAGAGAAGAGAAATAGGTCGTAATTTGGGATTCACATGGCCATTTGGAAGTCTAGAGGTTTTATCCGTTTTCCAAAGCAGTTTATGTATTTTATCTTTTGAATGGGTGCAATGCTGTTCTGTGAAAGACTGGTGAAATCAATAGTATTATGGTTGTCTCTTCCCCTGGCAATCATGTTTGAAAGAATAAGTCATTCTGGCAGTTATGCAGGAAAACCAATCACATGAATGCATTTCAGGAAAACTGTAATTGATCAGGTCTTTCAGGAGCAGGCAAAGGGATACCTCATTCCTGAGCCCAATAAGGCTTAAATAAGACACTGGCATTGAGATGCTGAAACTGAGGTATTTACAGTGGTACAGGTCTCAAAAACTAGGGAATTTTAAATCCAACCGAGAGATCCAGCAAATTTAGGTGCTTTGTGAAGGCAGCTGCTAAGCAAATGGTAGAGGACAGGCATTACTGCAAGTGTGTGTTTTGGTGTCCTGAAAGTTCTTTTTGAGTTCATTTTGTTGAAATTCATTCTATCTTGCTCCAGAATTACAAAGGAAATCTGATGAAGAATTGAGAATTGAATCTGCAGTGTTCATGTCCCTTTCTAGTGTTTAATTCCTGGGCACACTCTGCCTCAAGAGAAAACAGGAAGTCAGAGAATGGAAATGGCAGGAATGGGGGGAAAAAATGAGGACACTAGTTAGAACAAGAGTTGGAAATAGAGAAATAAAATGCAAGTGATCGTTGTGGGTTTTTTTATGCAACAACTTTTCAGAGCTTAGGTGACCATTTATGCAACAACTTTTCAGGTCATTGCATGCACAAAGAATCCTGCACAGCATAAATAAAAGACAATTAGTAGCAAAAATATTTACTGTTTTAGATATAAACTATATCCTAATATGGAATGATAAACACCTCTTTCTGCTGTTCATGTTCTTCCTGAACAGAGAAAATGTAGCCAACTAGCTGCCTAGACTGTGAACTGTTATTTAAAATGTTCAGATGTATATACATATAATTACAGAAACTCTCCAGAGCAGTTCTGTAGAGATCAATGACCCAAATGAGGTTTTGATTTTTGTTTTTGTTTTTTGGTGGTTTGTTTTTTCCCAAAGGCTTTCAAATTCAAAGGAAATCATATTTAGAACAATATGATTTACTGTGTTACAAAGACTCGGAAAGAGTCAGATTAAAACCACCTACAGAGAATTCGAAGATTAAAGGAAGAAGAGCATAGTATCCCATCAATTTTGGAATCTGAGATAGACAAAGAGCTTTTGAATTTATAGTGCCAAAAGCAATATGGTCAAGCTGACTGTAAACAATGCTCCTAATAAGACAACTCAGTTGTTTGTTGTTCAGCCATGTATTAACATAACAAATTTGTCTGGGTCATACTTACTCCATATTATAAGTGAGGAAGTTATGTAATGTAAGTCAGCACAGTTCAGCTGCAGCCAGCACATCAAATATGGTCCATGGACATTTCCATTCATCCCATTGCTTATTCTGTAGGAGACAGAGTAGAATTGTTCAAGCAAGGAACAGCCCAAACAACTAATCTTCTTGTACTTCCTAGGAGCCCAAACTAAAAAATCAGACGTTACTGATGCTGCAGCTGGAAATTAAAGTTTTTGAGACCCATGAGACAGTGATAGTCTTGATTCCACAGGGGAGGTCCTCCAGTAATTGCTGCTGGGTAATGAGAGGCAGCCCAAAGTTCAATTCCTAAATCTGTTTCATGCCTCTGCGGTTTCTAAGGCTGGATTTTACTGACATAAAACAACCTCTGTATTATGAACAAAATGGGGAAAGCCATCTCTGCAGCCCTTACAGGTTTTTTTCACTAAAGGATAGGTGTTGTGGTTTAACACCAGTAGGAAGGTAAACATCACACAGCCACTCACTTGCTCACCCGCAGTGGGATGGGGGAGAGAATTAGAAGGGTAAAAGTGAGAAAAGCCATGGGTTGAGATAAAGACAGTTTGATAGGTAAAGAAAAATCTGTGTGCACAAGCAAAGCAAAACAAGGAATTCATTCACCACTTCCCGTCGGTAGGCAGGTGTTCAGCCATCTCTGGGAAAGCAGGGCTCCAGCATGCGTAATGGTTACTTGGGAAGACAAACGCCATAACTCTAAATGTCACCCTTTCCTCCTTCTTTCCCCCAGCTTTTCTGGCTGAGCATGATGCCATATGGTCTGGAATACCCCTTGGGTCAGTTGGAGTCAGCTGTCCCAGCTGTGCCTCCTCCCAACTTCTTGTGCACCCCCAGCCTCCTCATTGGTGGAGCAGCATGAGAAACACAGAAGGCCTTGACACTGTGTTAGCACTGTTCAGCAATAACTAAAACATCCATGTGTTATCAACACTGTTTTCATCAACAATCCAGAACACAGCACCATATAAGCTACTATGAAGAAAACTAACTCTACCCCAGTCAAACCCAGTACAATAGGCCATGGGACCCCAGCTTTGTTGAGGAAGAATGTTAAGTTGCTAACAATAAAGTATTCAGGACATCCAAGCCACCCAGTCTTTTCTCTACTTGCCTGCGATGAAGATTTTGTTATTGTAAGAGATCTAGGGGTAGTACTTTTTTAGGTAATTGTGCAATACTTAGCAGAATAGATTTAGAATTTGAGTGGAGGTGCTAGGCTAATGCACATTTTACAGAACGTTGGCAATTGTGACCAACTAAAATTCCAGACATGGGTAGTGAGTTTTCAGGAGTTCTCACCAAACAAGAATTTAACTGAAAATTCCCTTTCTGAAGAAAATTTTTTTTTTTTTTACCTATCCACCTGAAACATTATGAAACAGAACTCTTCTATGAACTGGCACATTTCTCAAACAAATAAACAAAGAGGTATAAATACATAACAGATAACTATGGATATTTTTTATGCTCATGTTCCACAACTACTCCTGGCTCCTGTCCCCAGCATCCTACCTCCATATTATGGCAGGAACCAAGTGCACAGCTGTCTCCATATTCATCCTCTTCATTGGAGAGGAATCTTGGGCACCCAGAAGAGAGACTAGATCAAGATGACAAGATCCTCTACCTGAGTATGCACCTTTCACGTGACTTAAAACTAGACAGGGAGAGAGTTCAGATTCAGTTTATATGAGAGATGGTTTAACTTCACTGCAGTAATTGAATGCTGGTCCTGTAGGAGTAAAAGATTTTGGACGGGGAAATTACTGTTTTTAAGAGGTCAAAGGAGAATATTCCAGGTGGTCTGAACAATTCATAGGGTCAGTTATGGCCAATGCTACTGTGAGGTTCCAAATCAAAATCAATTATAGTCAACAATAAGTAAAGTGAAAGGTAGATTGCTGTCAATTTTAGCCTTCACGGTTTCAGCTTTGTGAAAGTTAGCATCTAAATTGCACTCTTTGAAACCTGTTATCAGTGGGATGAGCCTAAAATTGGAAAGCAATAATTCATTTTCAATTGTTCTTACTTCAATTTAAAAAAAAAGAAAAAAAAGATATGAAAGCAACAAATTACTTTTCCTTCAGCAGAGCTACTAAGCATGCTCTTCAAACTGGACATGTGTGTCCCATAGGATATAATGAAAATGCAATTACTATATAGAGGCATTATTAGATGTCAATGTTAATTGACTCTACAATGAATTGCTAATGATCTGCTGTGTATACTGCAGTAATAGGTCTAGGTGGACAATAATTTAAATTCAGTGACAGTTGAATATGGTAAGTAAAATGAACCCCTATGGCTCTAGATCTAGAAGTAAAGGCAAAAGTGCTAGCTTTTTAATAATCAGAGGGGGTGTATAAGCAATAAAATAAAATTCAAAGGAATAGGCTTAAACACCACTGTGATGAGCAAAAATACATAAGTAAATAAATCTTCCACATATACGTGCTATAGACTACTGAGAATTAACTTTTGATATCCATGTTAAGCAAAAAGGTGAAAGAAAATAGCTCCAGAATATTTTGTCATCTCATGCTAATACTGTATCCTTCGTGCATGTTTCTGAAAAAAAGGGATGAAATGGTTAATATGGATATTGAAGGGAAATTTGTGGGCTAGGCAGAGTAATTGAATTTAGAGACTTTTATTCCCTTTTCTTTCAAATCCCTCACATTCATACTAGAAGTAAAGAGAAAAGAGTGTAGCACTGGTCTTCAGAGAGAAAAAACCTACCTGAATGGAGGCCAAACTGACAGGAAAAATAACTACTAGTAAGCTAATGAGACATGTAAGATTATGAATTCTGAGTGATTTTACTTCTCAGGTAGAACTCAAGACTCTGGAGTCTGATCTTTCCTTTGCTGTCATCAAGTGTGACAGATGCCATCGTCAATATATGATCTATTTATTCTGCCAAACCCAATGGCAGAAATCTCTGCAGCAGATCAAAAGACTCCAGGCTAGTCACATCCCACTTGGTTGTTATGTAATGCTAAGAAGCTAGAGTTTCTTCAAAATTCACATTAATTGCATCAATATCCTATAACCACCTTTTCCGTAAAACCAAATGCTCACTAAGGAGGTGACTAGTTGACCTTAGTGTAGTCAGAGCTATGGAATCACAGAGTAGCTGAGGTCAGCAGGGACCTCTGCAGATTGCCCAGGCAACCACAGCTGCTTAAAGCACAGCCACTTGCAGCAGGTTGCTCAGGATGATGTCCAATTGAGTTTTGTGTATCTAGAGGCTGGAGACTCTACAACCTCGCCGAGAAACCTGTTGTAGTTACATGACTAATCTGTAGTTGCATCATGCAGTATTAAATATGCTTTACATTCTTTTCCCCAGCAGGAGATTTGAGAGTATCTTTTCCCTACTGCAGAACCAGAACAAGGTTGTGACAAACACATATATGTATTTCAAGCCGTATTCGCTAATAGCTCACTGCACTGTTGCTTTTGCTTTCTTCTCTTTTTTTTTTCCTTCAAAGATTTCAGTCTACATAGAACTGTAATACATAGGTGGAATACATTTCTTAACATCACTTTAATTTTACACTTTTAAAAGTGATTATTTCTTGACAGATTCCTATTCACCTAAATATTAATGAACTATGCTTGGCACCTGTAAAAATTTATAAGTAAGCTTATAAGTGTATTCATTTTGAAATGTGTTCCTTTGATGTCATCACAGGAAACTTAAATACAGATAATCAAATATCTAAATTAATTTCTGAGGATGTCATAAGTTTCATTTACAATAATCACTGAATGCCTGCACCTCAAATGCATTTTATAATATTTGCATTTTTCACATGTGAAGCCCAAATAAAAACACATGCTGGAACAAATGCTGGTTATGCAAGTCATGTGATTATTGCAGCCTTTAACAAATGGATTACTGTAAGTTGCTCTGAGAATATTGTCAGATGTAAAATAAAAATCGTTTCAGACTTGCTGTTCAATCGAAAAAATATTGAGTGGAATGTACTGATCATTCCTCTATTTGTTTTATAATCATACACATCTTAGCTTTCTATCCTGGAAATTACTTTGCATTTGACTTCATGTGACATAGAGATAGTTCCTTTGCGATAGAAAAGCACTCAGAAAGATAAAGCCATTTGCCTAAATTTGTCATCACTTTAGAACTTACTTCTATGCTGTCCCTATTTTATGACACAGATTATGGCATTTTTCCCCAGACATCAGAGAAAATGTATATCTTTTCCAATAAAATATCTGTCTTTGGATTTTGCAAGTTTAGGTTTTAAAGCTATATTTCTATGAAGATTCTAAAGGAGAATATAACCCTGTTAGGAAGTCTGGAGGTTATTCCTTGATTTTCTCTTGCTACCTAAGAGGTGGATTCCATTTCTACTTAGAAGATGGGGACAGCAACGCGGAGCATCATGCAATGATGGATTCTGAGTGAAAGGAAGAAGAATTCCTATTGGTGATTTGTTAGGAGTGTTTTTATGTTTTGACTCTTGAGAAATGTAACCCTAAGTATGAAAAATAATCCATAATTAGAAAGAAGCAAAACAGGCAGTGAATATCCCTTTTTTTTTTTTCCCGTGAAGCCAATTAAGGGATACACATTCCATTGTGTTAGCAACCTGGATTTTCTAGCTGTGCTCTTGGGAGGAGATGCCACAGCTATAAACAATGAGAATGATCACAGTTAATAATTAGTCTATTTTCTTGTGAGAGAAAACAACAAAATAACAAACAGTGACCAACAAATAGTAGTTTCTTCTTTTTTACTTTCTTTTTTCCCCTGTACTGTTCACTATTGAGATCTCCACCAAGAACTGTGCTAAAGTCATTCTCCCCTTGGAAGGCACTGTATACTTTACTTCTCAGAATAAATCCTGTAAGTGTATAATATAAGCAGATAATCACATAACCATATAAGGATATAATTAAATGCTTTAATTAATGCTAAGTACAGCTATCTAAAAGATAAAGTGACCAGTCAGAGCTAATTATCTAGGCTCTTCTGTCATATATCCTCAAAGTGGTATTATCTTAGATCTCTCTAGTGTCTATAAGGAGCCTGCACAATCTTAGGTTAAATACCTAGCTTTACAATATTTTGGCACACATTCATCTGGAATTAAGTCCTAGGCATCTGGACAGAAAATGTCTGCTTCTGATATGTCTGCCTGGGTCCTCATTAGAATCAGTGGAGATACAGCCAATACAGTCAGTCTGGCCAGGGACTGATTCATTTCATCCTGAAGTCAGTGTCTAAACACAGGACACACTCATTAAACAAATCTACATTTCATAGAGTGGGAGTGGAAACTCTATCCAAGATATTTATATTGTACCTCACTTGTAGAAGGTGCAACGAGTCCAGCATCTAGCATTCAGTAGAAAGAACCCTGCTTTAATGTAAAGACATATGAAGTTAGGTTAGGTGAATCCTACCATAAAGGTTAATTTATCCAATTTAGCATATAATGGATAAAAGTGAGTAAATAAATGCATACTAAGAAAAAATGTAAAATATGAATTTCTTCTTTGTATTTTTGTGAGATTAGTTCATGTTCTTTCTTCTAAATAAAAGGAAAGCAGAAGATTATCAGCAGATGTTTTTAATACCGTCAGTGGTAATAGCATTTTAATACCCTCATTAAAATCTTTTCAAGAAAAAAAGTTTGAATATACTCCCTGTGTTACAGCTTCATCTAATCATGACATATTTAATCTATGTGAAGTTGTGAACTCAAAAGTTGCTTCCATTTGATCCTGTTGTAGAATCTTAATTTGTTTTCTATTGTATTAGTTGTCTGCCTTTTTGTTGGTTTATGCAAGTAAAGAGTGCTGTTAAATCAAGGATTGGAGGACAAAGAAATACAAAATGTCTTATTCAGCTCAAGGAGATGTTTTAATGTTCTTTTCCATCACTTCATGGAGAACACAAACATCCTTCTTTCATGCATGGTTTCATTCAAAATTAGCTTTTATCATCCTTTCATTATCTCAGTGCCATTACTAGTCTTTTTTATAAGGAGAAGATATTACTGTTTAGCATATTTTAATTATCTTCCTCCATGTGGAAAATTCCTAAACAATCTTTAGAGTAGGATTTTGACATTTTTTCTTTCTTCAAGCTAATATCTAAGATATTTCTCTAGTTGTGCCTTCATTTAACAAGACATGAATTTATCTTTTAAATAAATGAAAACATTTTACTTTTTCTGTACAAAGCCTTTTAGTCTCAATATATTTTTAACTTAATCTACTAATCTGTTAACTTATGCTAAACTTAATCTAAGAGAGTCCTAAGTAGGCATTAAAGAAAACACTGTCCTTTTTAACAACTCTTGGAGAGCTCTCTTGTCTTTCTCAGTTCATTAAAAGTTTCTTAAGGATGACTAGATAAATATTTCCCAGTAAATATAAATATTTTGTATGCAACTGTTTTCATCTATAATGGTCACATCAAATAACCTTACTTCACTGTTCACACACAGCCTCACTCTTTCTAAAGTGAAAGCTCTGTTCATCACTCCTCAGCCATACAATTACACTGCTAAGTTAATAGACTTATTATAGATCCTTGATATTTTTTATACTGCTGTAAAACTCATTCATTTTAGTAACTAAACCTCTTTGAATGGTGCTTTTAAACTGGGGTTTTAAAGAAACTTTTCTTCATTATTTTTCCAATAAACTATGGCCCCTTCACTTTATTCTCACCTTTTAACTCATATTTAGTCTTTTTTTTTTACTCATTTATAGAAAAAATGTCACACTATCTATGCTAAGGTAGTACCTGGTAAGAGCACATTTTCTTATCACATGTACATCTGCCTTTATTAATATTAGTAAAAACAATACATAAATTCTGTCAATGAAAGAACAGACATGATAATTAGTGTTTTAGATGAAATCTCTGAATAAAATTCTTTGTTCCTAATCTCATGGTATTTTCCATCTAAAAAAAACTGAAATGCCTTTTTCTCTGCACTGTAATGCATAGTATTATCCACACCAAGAACTTAACAAACACCATGATTTTATGATTAAATGCTATGAAGAAAAGATAATTAATTCCAAAAGTTGTTGTTTGTCACCTAGATTTTCCCTGTGGTTTTGTTTAATACTACTATATTTTTCCTCTAATAAACAATTTTTATATCTTTCAACCAATTGATTTTTTTCTCCCTTTTTCTCTTTTCCCTTTCTCCACCTTTTTTCCCCTTTCCCACCCTTTTTCCCTACCTTTCCCTCCTCTTTTCCCTGCCCTGCCCTGCTATGTCCTACTCTTTCCTATTTCATTTAACATCCATATAAACAATATGTCCTGGGGAAGAGGTATTGTACTTCCTTTCAGCCCCTCCTCTCCAATGCAGTTTTCCAATGAATAGCTTTTATTTTCCCTTTCAATTCAAGATGAGGCCTGTGTGCTTACATATGTTCTCTTCCCTGGTCTTTTTTATTGTTTCAGGTTTTATTCTGTGCTTACCTATTATGGTATGCCAGTGCCACTGCCTGAGCACCTTTCAAAGATAAACAGAACAAACTAATTAGCAGTTGTTATAAATCATTCATTCTCCACTCCTGACATCAAGAAATGGTGTACAGGTGTGTCAGTGAGGGAACTGAGATCAATATAATTTGGGGGTTAACTTAAAGATGTTTCATCCTTAAAGGTGCTTTGGTGTTTCTTTTTATCCTGGACTGAATTTCTTTGTTTCCATCTCAGATCTAACTACCTTAGATTTTTTTACAGTACAAACACTCAAAACATATATCTTTGTTGTTGCCTTCAAAAATAAAAATAAATTACCTTGGACTAGAGGACATAAGACTTGAGGGAATACAATTAGTACCATCCTTTGCTTGAATTTACCATTAATGTCAAAAAACCACAGGCAGTTGACATCCTTAGCTGCAGAGCACACTTTCTGGAATCCAAGATGCCAACCATTCAGACCTCTGCAATAAGGACTGAGACAATAAGTGTTAGGAGAACAGTGTCTTAGGCAAGCAATGAAATCTGGAAAATACAAGGAGAAATGATCACAGAGTTAAAGAGAATTTCAAGATGTTTGAAAAAAATTTAAAAAAAATGAAAATTGACATTTTCTGGAGGAAAAATACTCTGAAATTAATATTCCTTCAGGAAAATTAAAATGATGGCTCTCCCATACATTTATGAGAAAGGATCTTGTTGATTTTCCTTACTTTTAGTAAAAAGAAAGATTTACAAGAATATTCCAGGACAGCAGCCAGAGAACTGAACCTGACTTTGGGAATGGAGGGAGTGGGAGGCTGAGCAGACAGAAGGAAAATCAGGAAGCAAAAGGCTGAAAAAACTGACATAAAGCTTGCAGTAAATAAAAAGTAGTTTGTAAGTAAAAAAATATATACTTTTGGTTTCCCTAAGACTTTTTTTACTAGAGTTCTGTTCCTCAAGGAAATTCACTTCTCTATTTTTGATATGGATTTGGAATTAAGTTTTAAAAACACAGTACATTTCATGAGAAAACACTTATTTTGTTTTCTCTTTTAGACCTGCATTTTTCACAGTCAGCTTTGCTTTGCTCAGTTCTTATCTATGTCCCTGTACTCTGTCTGATTCACTGTAGTACTCTTTATGAGTATGGTTCTTAGGAGAAGAGCTAAACAAATTATTATAATCTGAATGGATTTCCAAGACGTAACCAGAGTCAGAATTTGACTATTCTTACCATACTGATAAAGTCTCCATAGTAAATAATAAAGAACATCTCTCTTCAAGGCTCAGTTTCAGGAAAGAGTCTGTGATGTAAAAACTGACAAGACTTCAAAGCCAGAACTACGATGGAAGAATTTTGTTCTGTTGAATTTGCTTCCCAGAGCAACTGTATTTCTGATTTCTCTGCAAGAGCAATGCATTTTGAAAATACCATCTTACATCTGGTAAGAGTCCCTAGCTACCCAAGGTTAGAGGTGCTGATACTGCACTTACATTGTCCATGGTTTTTGTACCATACCATAAATCTTTTTTACTGGAAAGGAAAAGAGGTGTCCTTCACAATCTAGCGTTCACAAAGCCATCTGATCTATTGAGGGTAGTAAGACTAGAAACTGGCTTTTACTACAGCTTCTTCAATAACAAAGGATTTTAAAATCCTCCTGGAGAGGACAGCTCTAGGAAAATCCTCTGCATAGAAAATTTGGAAGCAAGTAATTTTCTTTTAAAATAAATTTTTGGTTTTATGACCATATTTTCATTAGAATTCCTGCTCTTTTGTTCTATGATTTGAAATTTGATTTACTTCATGATACTTCAAATTAGGAGTTTAAGTGTGTACTAGAGGATGAAGATTTGATTGTCTCTCAGGAGAGAAAGTAAAAATAGCAATGGCCTCCTTAGAAATCACTTTGCTGAGAAAGAAATTCTGCAGTTTGTTTTTGAGCCTTTGTCAAGAAATCCTGACACAGAGGAATAATTTCTAGACATCTAGGTTGCGTTATGCATGCTTCTCCTTCAATTTGAAGTAACATGAGCATTAGCTAATTCGGGGGGAGGGTGGGAAAATTAGAAGTACATACCATTTTCAGGATGTATGGTTTCAGCATGTATGCCTCAGGGAAAGAGTGTAGTCAGTTCACCAAAAACAATTGTAATTGTATAATAACCTTATATAGTCAAGCATAAGACATCTGATTCTGTGAAAATCTAAGTCAAAGACAATATGTGAAATATAGTATCAGAACAAATACATATTTAAAAGGAAGAGAAGAAAAGGAAGAGAATTGTTAGAAAGCTTTTCTATTGAGGAAATAGAGACAAGCTGAGAAGATAAAATTTAGCTTTACATGAATCAAGAAAGTGGTATAGACAACTCAACTTTCAATAAACCATAGTCTCTTATAGGCCTCAGTTCTTTCAACAGGGCCGAAGAAGAAATGCTGTTATTTGAATACTGCATATGTGTGTTATACAAGGTATCGTTGCTCATATGACCAACATCTTTTCAGGTTTTGGGTACATATGAATTTTACCTAAATATGCAACTCATATTTATTTTATCTGCTAACATTATATAATAAAATAAATAACATATAGCTAAAATAATATCTGTATAGAAGTATAAGATATAATAAAAATATAAGAAAAATCTAATAAGATAAAAATACATTGCAACAAAGTTTGTTAACAACATTTAAGTTAATACTTTGAAATTGCACCCGTTCTCAACACGTTCACATGCATTAAGCCTATCAAGGGCACAAATAGGTCTAAGTGGATGGAATTGCATCACAGAACCAACGAGAAACAATATCCGAAATGTTTGTGTAGGACTTTTCATTTATTTTAGGACAAACAAAAGTACAGTTAGATGCTCACAGTCCATTTTTCATCAATGATGATAAGTAACAATTGGGAGAGGGTAGGTTCAGAAGCTGCATTCTGGTGTAATTCATGCATATGGTGTTCTACATCCATTCAGGGAAAAATTAAACTGATTTAATCTGTATTTAATAGCAGCTTAAGATTTTGGATTTGCTATGAACTGAACTGAGGGCTCCTCCGATAGTCATATATTGCATCTGAGTTGGACATCTTCCAGTTTAGGAACTTTTCTAAGTGTTCCCTTGCCCCTAAGGTTTGACATGTGGAAGAAATCAAAAGTAATGTCAAATAATATAGTACTGCAGAAATATACAGACAAAATTTGGCTCAGAAGTAGCTCATGATAACTTTCCTGGATAAAACTATACTGTTTGCTCAGATCTACCAAAGATCAGAAGCATCTTGGAAATCTTGGAAAACCAAGCTTTTTTTTTTTTTTCTTTCTTATGAGTTTCATACTGAACTTTTTAGAAGCATGATACAGATATAGTTTTTATCTGTATAACAGATTCCCTTCTTTGGGAAAAGTAAGAATCAGACTCAAAAGTGTAACAGCTCACTATGAAACGTTTTGTTTAAATATAGAATAGAAACTTATTAAAAAATTAAATCCATAATAGTAGTCTATTTTTATTGACTTGCTTAAAACTTGAGGTTTTACATTTCAATATTGTAAAATCTTACACAAATAGGGTTTTTAATTATTCTGATTATTTGAGCAAGCACTAGATTGTAGTAATACTTCTGGGAATTTGAAACATTCCAAGAAGAATTAGGAATTATAGTTTCTTTTTCTTTTGCTACATAAATATTATGCTGAATTTCTTTTTTATCAAATAGACATTTTGCATCTTTGACTCTGTACTTCAAGTAAGAAATCAAGAGTCTAACTTGAGTCCAAGCAAAATATACTGCAATATGATACTAACAAGCTCCAGCCAGTAGAAGAATAATTTCTGGGGTTTTTTTATTTTTCACCAATTATTTTTTATGTCAGTTTAATTGATCTTTCTCTTCAAAATAATTGAAATATCTACCTGAAACTACTGTGGGTTGCTAAAGCAATTATGATTAGCCAGCATGGAAAAAATTGATCCAAGATGAAATTTCCTACAGCTGAAGATAAAGTGCTTCATTAGTCCATTTTTACATTTTTTTTCCTCTACCAGGTTCCCCAATAAACCGTGTCTTCATTGAGAAGTGAAGAATATCCTGAAACATCTTCTAGAGGAAAAGGATAATATGAGTTTTCTCCTCAGGAAGTGTACACAAGTTTGTTTTTTGTAGAATACAGTTGAAAATAAATCACTGAAAACCTAGTACTTTAAATGTCTCTGTATATGCCAAGATATAGAGTTTATGAAGTATAACAGTAGTCATGTTAAACTTTCACATAATGTCTTATGATTATTTGTATTTTGGGTTGTGTGCAGTAGCAAAATACTCACATCCTTGTAATAAAATCTAAATTAAAAAGTCTTTTGTGAAAATGATGGATAAGCGGAAAATGATCAGCCATTCATGAAATGGTAGCTAAATAGTAAAATGGTGTCAGTGATGTTTAGGAAAGACTGAATTCAGAGTTCACTACCACAGTACTTAATGATTTAGTGATAATGTCTAGAACATTACAAAAGAAATTTGGAGGCATACGAAAGCCATAAGTTTCTGCTTTAATCTCCCACCTCCCCTGGTTTGTACTACCTCATCAAAATTAATATATTTATTTATTTATGCTAATATATGTCAAATAATTGTTATGTATTAATCAGGTTGCCTCTAAAAAGCAAAAAAAAACATAGGAAGTGTAACACATTTACTAATTCCTACATTAACTTCACTCAGCATTATTCACCTGAACGTTAAGTATCCAAGTTCCCTTAATAGTTAGTGCAAGAGACAGACACTCCAAAAGGCTGATACACTTCAGTTTTGGAGTTGAAGAAGGGATGATCTCTTCATCCTTTCTGCTCTGTTGTTTTTTTGACCATGCAGGACATTTACATGTCATCTAATGTCATTTGATGTTTAGATATACCTTTTACATACCTAAACCTAAATTATAGCCACCTAAAGAAAATGGAGCATTTCTTGTCTGAAGTTGGTTTTCCTCAGGAAGCTGATCTCATGCAATGTGGTGTAAGAACAGGTCAGACGTGTCTAGGAAATTGGGTGCTGAGAACGTCTAGAAGTGTGTCACCCAGCAGTGCAGTCTGCCTAACTGGTGACTTACATGCTGATTTAAATGACAAAGCTGGCCTTAAGTGTGGAGCCATGAAGCATATAATTAGCATTGTGTAGAACAGAGACTTGGGAATGAGGATAAAGGGGAATATGGTCTAAGTATAGCTAAGAAAATAAACTTTGCAGGAGTTTTGTGAGTACAGATCGACAGTATGAGTTTGTACTTGTCATTATTTTTATGCAGAAAAGGGTGTTGTAATAACTGAGTAAGATGGTGTAGTGGGTTGACCCTGGCTGGATGCCAGGTGCCCACCAAAGCCGCTCTATCACTCCCCCTTCTTAACTGGACAGGGGGGAGAAAATATAACAAAAGGCTCGTGGGTCAAGATAAGGACAGTTTAATAAACTGAAAGCCAAGGTCACGCGCGAAAGCAAAGAAAAACAAACAATATTATTCTCTACTTCCCATCAGCAGGCGATGTCTAGCCACTTCCTGGGAAGCAGGGCTTCAGTATGCGTAGCGGTTGCTCTGGAAGACAAAAATGCCCCCCTTCCGTCTCCCTTTACTTAGCTTTTATATCTGAGCTGACGTCATATGGTATGGAATATCTGTTTGGTTAGTTTAGGTCAGCTGTCCTGGTTATGTCCCCTCCCGAGATCTCGCCCTGCCCCAGCCTGCCGTTGAGGGGGGGGCAAAAATGTTGGAGAGACAGCCTTGATGCTGTGCCAGCACTGCTCAGCAGTAGCCAAAACACTGGTGTGTTATCAACACCTTTCTAGCTACTGATGCAGAGCACAGTGCTATGAGGGCTGCTATGGGGAGTATTAACTCCATCTCAGCCAGACCCAATACAGATGGTGACAGAACATGAGATGGTAACAGCCTGGTTGAGACTTATAGCTGTGAAATTGGCTAGGAAAGAGGTTTATGCAAATAAGTTTGGTGAGATTTAGTTTGTAATCAGGTGTCTGAATTGAATTTTCTGACTAGGTGTCAAATCTGAGTGACACTGCTACAGTGAGTGAGATATGAAGAGATCATAAGGTGTAAAAATGTGAGATTAGGAGTCCTGTTTTAGTGTGAACTCATGGCTATATGTCAGAAAGTAGTATAAAACATTTTCTTTATTGATTTTAATGTTTTAGTGAAAACCCCATTTGATTTTAAAGTTAGGAGACTGTTGTCAAAGGCTGCAGAATGGCCCTAAGTTCCCCAGACTTGCAGAACCCAGCTATTTCCACTCTCCTGCTTCAGGCTGTCTCTGATCAGAAAAGTCAAGTGTAATTCAGATATAAGCCAAATTTGACGTTAAAACGGAGGTGGATTTTACCATACAGCTTTTCCTTAAAATCTGAAGACAACAGAAACATTTCTACACTAAAGTAATACTGTTGGTGTTGATTTCCATCTGTTCAGGGAGTCAAATTTATCCTTAAAATAATGCTAGTGTGTCATAAACAATTGTCTATAAATGAAGGTGAAAAATGATGGCGCAGAAATTTCTTCTTCTACTCCTAAAAAAAGGAAATATTTCTTTATGAGAAAAATGCTTCTCTTGGAACATCAGTTATGATTCATCTGTTCAACTTTACTGAGGTTATGTAATAGCCTTAATCTATCAGTATAAGAGCTGTACAACAATTTACAAATTGACAATAGATGTCTGATGGTCAGCTAAAGCTCTCATTCCTGACTTCAGCATTTAGTACACACAGGTGAAGTCAGTCTTGATAAATGAGTGTCTCTAACAATTTTAAATAACAAGTTTTTACCTTAACATTGAAGGAGTTTAGTGCAACAATGATGCAAAAAGGACAAACTAATGACTAATAACATGTCTATTATCACACCAATTATTTTGAAAATCCAAACTATTAGAGTTTTGGACAACCTACTTTTTATCAGATTCATTGAATAATCTGACAAAATATTGTGCATTGGCAGGAGATTAAAGGGAAGTTATTTGGTTGGAACCCCGCTAACCTCTTGCTAACTGGTTTTCCTTACCTCCAAGACATTTATACTAGGTCTAAAAGCAACAGCATATAAAGTATAATATATTTTTCCACTTAACCAAAATCACAACCTTCTTTTCTTCTTTTTCTAAAAATCTTCTAAATGCACTGTACTTAGATCTGTATTAATGCTTGCTGAAGTAATTAGGTGCAATATGAAACATAAGATTCCTCATGCATAAGACATGCATGAGGAAATAAATATGACTTGGAAAACATGAAAAAGCTTATATAATTATAAATATTTTCTATAGGAACAAGATAAACCCATTAAACAAAAAATCAATATGTGGAAAAGAAATGTTTTGCTTGAAGAGGCTTTGAAGACCTTTCACAGAGATCATGGCAGATATGATGACCCTGTGTTGCTGTAGTCAGCAGCTATCACTGGATCCTTCATACAAATAAAGAGAAGCAGAGAGACTAACAGATTTGTTTTGGAACTGCTTTGATCCCAAAGTGTTCTGTGTTGGCAGTATGTTTTTAGCAGCAATTCCTTTAGAACTGAAAAATCTTGTCTCCTGATAGGAATCTCTGATTTATTTAATTTAATTTTTTTTTTTTTTTTCCACAGCTGGGCACTACCAACCAAACAACAGCCAGATGAGGTACATAACACAAATATTTTTGTAATCACAATGCAATAGAAAAGGCAAACAGTGCCAACATCTATTCATTCCCCTGGTGAAAAGCTTGGCCTAATGAGAGCTTTGATTTTGCCATCCTCATAGATGTTGGAAAGCTGTCCTCCTGGACCACTTCCTGGCCACTAAAATGACAAGTCTGAAATGCTCAGCAGACACACAGTTGTTCAAAGACAAATCTAATGGGGAATCCTCTGCTCATGCAAATGACTCAGTTCAGTTCTTCCTAATGCCCAAAGTAAAGGAACATAAAACATATTGTGAAACTGCACACAGCTCTACAGAGACCCATTACATTGTACGCTTTACAGAAAAATTTTCCATTGTTATTCATGAAAATGAAATGCATAAAGACATAACCAGGACAGTGTTACCCTATGTAATTTATGTATGATCAAACACAACATTGAGCATGGCAGATTGCTTGTATTTTTATCCTGCATCTAGAAAGTTTTCAGTCTTACTAATCCCTGGACTACCACAGCTATTCAGCTAACAAACATTCTTTCAATGAGGTATTTTAAAGCTAAAACCTAATATGAGCTAAAAAGACATCAACGTGAGTAATGCAGACATTTCCTTTCAGGCCACTATAAATTAGTTGTACTTGAATCAACACCTTCATCCTCTCCAAGATGTCAAATGACAAGGGCAACATTTGTCTTCAGCATTCACCGCTGACTATGATTTTGTTAGTCCTGAAAGCCAGGATATCATTGTCTATACAAGGTAACTAGTAAACACAACCCAAAGGAACCAGATTTGAAACACTATTCTTGAAAACACACAATTCTATAAAGCGAGGAACTGTGGCATACAAAAGCTACAGAATGGATATAAATTTCTCACCATTGCAAACCCAAGGCTGTAACAGGTTTTCGCAGGTTCTACTATACTAAAGATCTTCAGTGTGAAAAGTGAAAAATGGACATTCTCTGTAGATAAGAAACCAGTTCTATAGCAGGAAATTACCCAAGTACCACCATGTCCTGGTTTAAGTCCAGCCAGTAACAAAGCACCAGTAGGCCACTCGCTCACTCCTCCCCGCCCCCCCCCCCTCCTGTGGGATGGGGAGGAGAATCAGAAAGGAGGAAAAAAAAAAAAAAGGCAGGTGGAACCTCATGTGTTGAGATAAGGACAGTTTACTATGACAACACAAGGAGAGAAGTTACAATAAAAATAGTGCAAATAAAAGAACATACAAAATGAGCGACGCACAATGCAACTGCTCACCACCTGCAACCTGACGCTCCGCCACTTCCCCTGCTGCGATACCACTCTGGCCCCCCAGCAACCTCCCCAGTTAGATACTGGGCATGGCGTCACATGGTAGGGACTATCCCCTTGGCTATTCAGGTCAGCTGTCCTGGCTGTGCCCCCTCCTGGCTTCCTGTGAAAATTAGCTCTATCCTAATGTGTTGGGTTTGTGTGGCAAGGTTTTGGTAACAGAGGGGGTTACAGGGGTGGCTTCTGTGAGAAGATGCTAGAAGCTTCCACATGTCTGACAGAGCCAATGCCAGCTGGCTCCAAGACAGACCTACTGCTGGCCAAGGCAAAGCCCGAGCCCATCAGCAACAGTGGTAATGCCTCTGGGAGAACAGATTTAAGAAGGGGGGAAAAAACCCCAGCAACTGCAGCCAGAGAAAGGAGTGAGAATATGGGAGAGAAACAGCCCTGCAGACCCCCAGGTCAGTGCAGAAGGAAGGGGAGGAGGTGCTCCAGGCACCGGAGCAGAGATTCCCCTGCAGCCCGTGGGGAAGACCATGGTGAGGCAGGCTGTCCCCCTGCAGCCCAGGGAGGTCCACGGGGCAGCAGATATCCACCTGCAGCCCGGGGAGGACCCCACGCTGGAGCAGGGGGATGCCCGAAGGAGGCTGTGACCCCATGGGAAGCCCACACTGGAGCAGGCTCCTGTCAGGACCTGTGGACCCATGGAGAGAGGAGCCCACGCTGGAGCAGGTTTTCTGGCAGGACTTGTGACCCCACAGGGGACCCACGCTGGAGCAGTCTGTGCCTGAAGGACTGCAGCCCGTGGAAGGGACCCACGCTGGAGCAGTTCATGAAGAACTGCAGCCTGTGGGAAGGACCGACTTCGGAGAAGTTCATGGAGGACTGTGTTCTGTGGGAGGGACCCCACGCTGGAGCAGGGGAAGAGTGAGAAGTCCTGTCCCTGAGGAGGAAGGAGCGGCAGAGACAACGTGTGATGAACTAACCCCAACCCCCATTCCCCGTCCCCCTGTGCTGCTGGGGGGGGAGGAGGGAGAGAAGATTGGGAATGAAGTTGAGCCCAGGAAGAAGGGAGGGGTGGAGGGAAGGTGTTTTGAGATTTGCTTTTATTTCTCATTATCCTACTCTGGTTGATTGGTAATAAATTAAGTTAATTTCCCCAAGTTGAGTACGTTTTGCCCATGATGGTAACTGGTGAGTGATCTCTCCTGTCCTTAACTCGACCCATGAGCCCTTTGTTATATTTTCTCTCCCCTGTCCAGCTGAGGGGGGGAGTGATAGAACGGCTTTGGTGGGCACCTGGCATCCAGCCAGGGTCAACCTACCACACCTAGCTGAACCCAGGACACACCAATATTGACATTATAGGTGGGGCTCTTTGCAATTTTAGTTAACATTAAGTAAAAGTGTTGTTTAACATTTTTTATTGTAATCAAACAATGTTTAGTATGTTATGAAGATTTTTTTTTTTAAAGAGGTTTGAAGCTGATCCAATCAGCTTTACCAGTCAGGCATGATAAACTGCTTTCAACAGCAAATCTACTGATGTATAGTTTGTGCAAAAAGCTATCCTGTTTCTAGACACCTTGAAGCCTATCCTGTTAGACACCTAAAAGTTGCAGGCACTTTTGTGTAGAGCAGTGAGCAATACAGTAATGTGTACCATTAAGATAACACATTAAAGTGGCTATAGAGAGTCAGTATAAACATGTAGAAGCAGCAGCTTAATAATAATGGAGTGGTCTGAATTTGGTTAACATGTACAGGTCAGCTTGACAGCCCATGAGCAAAAAGTTCTGTTTGAGAACTTTTGCGTCTATGATTTTTTATATACGAGTCATGCCTGTTTGAATTTCCAGTGTTGCCATGGCAGGTTTTATGTTCCCACAATTCTCTGCCTCATTCATTATTGACTTTCTAATTTCTACAGCAATAAGTAGGCAAAGATGAGAGTGATTGTAAAAAGTAACCTCATTTACTATACAACCTTGAACAATTGCCAGAGCAGCATGTCTCTTGGGTGCACAAAGTGGTACAGTTCTGTGACTCCATTGCACTTATTCCTAATCCAGATCTCAGGCTAAAATAAATATTTCAAGAAAAAGTTCTCTATTGTTCTTGAAACCCTAGAGCAAAAAGTCAATCTGAGAGAAGAGTGAATCTGTAAGCTGGTGCATGGTGGAGTCAGTGCAGGTGAATATAGAAACTTAGAAAAACTAAACAAAAATATTAATTGAATATATGTAAAATGAGATTTTTATTTATTTTATTTTTTAAGTGCTTAAAACAGTTTGGAAGTAGCAGATCTTGCATATGCCGGGGAATCCCAGAATGAGCATTCATGCTGCTGCCCCATCAGATACAGCATGTCTACAAATCCTGGTGATTATTTTCATTAAATGTGCTCTGTAATTGCTTGCCAGGCTTGCTACAGCTGGCAGCAAGGGAGCAATAAGATAGAATACACCTACTAGACTGAAGAAACAAAGCATCACTTGGTCTGTAAATATACCATATTAGATACTAAATAATAGATTTAAAAAAAAAAAAGTTTTGAATTGGAAATATCACATTCATGGTAAACATGTTTAGCATGTGATTGAAAATGAGCACTGATATTGACAAATGCATAAAACAGCTGGCTTGGAGATGTTTGCATTCTATCTGAATAAGAAAAGACAGTAGATGATATAGGCTATTCTAACAATACAGGTGCAACAATTATACACAAGCCATGGAACATCTGTGCATTTTTTAAAAATGTCATGTGAGTTTGCAAGTATTACCCTGAACAGCTGGTTATGTAATACAATATGCCTGCTTTGGGAAAAAAATATGGAAAAAAATGTTGTAGATAATAATAACAAGAATGCCTACTATGACATAGGAAATGATAGAGCTAAAATGACAGATTCATAGAATGGTTTGGATTGCAAATGACCTTCAAAGATCATCTAGCCCAACCCCCTGCCATAGGCAGGGATATCTTTCACTAGATCAGGTTGCTCAAAGCCCCATCCAACCTGGCCTTGAACACTTCCAATGATGGGGCATCCACAACCTCTCTGGGCAACCTGTTGCAGTGTCTCACCACCCTCATAGTAAAGAATGTCTTTCTTATGTCTAATCTAAATCTACCTCTTTTAGTTTAAAACCTTGTCCTACCACTACAGGCCTTGGTAAAAAGTGTCTCTCCATCTTTCTTATAAGCCTCCTTTAAGTACTGAAAGGCTGTAACAAAGCCTCTGTGAAGCCACCTCTTCTTACAACCCCAACTCTCTCTGCCTTTCTTCATAGGAGAGGTGTTCTGGCCCTCTGATCATTCTTATGGTCCTCTTCTGGACCCCCTCTAACTGATCCATGTCTTTCTTCTACTGGGGACCCTTGAGCTGGATGCAGTACCCCAGGTGGACTCTCGTGAGAGTAGAGCAGAAGGGGAGAATCACCTCCCTCAACTTGGTGACCATGGTTGTTTTTTTTTTAGACAGCCCAGGACATGACTGACTTTTTGGGCTGCAAGCACACATTGCTAGCTCATATCAAATCTTTCATCTACCAATATCTCACAGTCCTCTGCATGACTCGTCTCAATTTATTAATCTGTCAGTCTGTACTGATGTTGAGGATTGCCCCGAGCCAGGTGCAGGACCTTGCACTTGGACTTGTTGAACTTCATGAAGTTCACATGGGCCTACTTCTGAAGCCTCTCAAGGTCTCTCTGGTTCCTTAGAAAAGAACACCAGGTAAGGTAAATTATGACTACAATGCCCACTGACACAGATATGATATTTCTGTGAAAAAAGATGAGGTCTTTTCAGTAAAAATAAAGCATATTATTGTCACTGTGTATCCACAGCATTGTGTGCCAACAGGTTCATCCACATAATTCTATTGCTATATATAAATGTAAATATATTTATATAAAAAAGAGGTGTGTCAATTCTAGTGAGGGGTTTTTTCCATAGATGAAACAAAAGTCAATGTTCGGTTTACCCTAATCCAGATGTTTAGAAGAAATGACCACATTGTTCAAGTGTTCTTTTTCATCCGTTTTAAGAAGAGTCTGAGAATTTTCCTCTCTTTTAAAACAAAATGGTGTACATTTCAAAGAATTTAGATTAGTCAAGACTAATTACTTTTAGAGAGTAATAATGCATGATTTAAATTATCTCCCCATTTTAAATACATTTGTAAACATTGTTCTGCTTTACAACTTTTATGACTTGAAATACATATTACCCCATATGATTAAGAAAACAAGTATGAGGCAGATCATTTTTCTTACTAATTTCTCATTTAAAATTTGTCCACTTGTACATTCTACATTTTACATTCACTTGTCACCTTTCTGACATTTCAGTTTTAGGAATGTGTAACATCAAATATTTAAAAAATGGTACAAAAGCAACAACTCATGACAGGAGAGGCATGTAACTTCAAGACTTTTCCATGAAAGTGTTCTAGACTTGCGCTCCTGCTTTTCTAAATGTTCAATTTAAGATTAACTTCACTGTTACATTCACATTTTTAGGTATTTCCAGGACCATTTTACTCACATATCTGAGTTTAAAACACTCAATGAAACAAAGTTCCTGCAATGGACTTAACATAAAAATGCACAGATTCCAGAACCAGTTTGATTCATATGGAATTCTTACATGTAGTGACTCACAGTTCTCCTGCCTTTCTATTATTCTATCTGCTTGCATACAAGCTTAATATATTTTAAAATATTTTTTCTCTGCTATCCAAATTGTTTATTTTCTTCCTGTATTGGGAGTATTTCCAAATCATCTACACTTATTACATGATCAGCCATTTGCCATACCATGACTTTGGCAGAACATGGAACAGACTGACTTTGCATTCCAAAGTGGAGCTGTTTGTATCCATATAACATTCTTTAGGTTACAAACCATCTTAATTTGTCTGAGGGGATAAATTCAGTCAGCTTCTTACTTAATGATTATCTTGATATCTCTTTAATACATTTGTTTACTTCAGGGAATAAAAATATAACTGGACTTTTTTGAGTAAATAAGAAAAAAAATTTAGAGTGATACAATCTGCTTTAAGTGAGCTCTGTGTCAAAGAACCCATTGTATCAACTCGTTTTGAAATCAATGAAGTCAACAAGTATGCTGAGATACCTGAAAATCCTCTAATATTTTTTTTTTTCTAGCAGTAAGGCCATCATCTTCCAATAAAAAAACAGAATTCTTATGCAGCTAAGCAGACTGTCCAAATTAAAGTCTCTTCTTTATTATAGACAAGCTAAAGACACAATGCACAAGACAGTTTAAAGATGAATTTGTGGTGTTTGACCTGTCGTATTTCCCTCTGACAGACATATTCATGCACACATGCACACACATACACACAGAAATGCACACACATATCTACACGCATTTATATGTATAAAACAAAATTCAGATTAGTCTCTTCCTTTGCAAATCACGATCATTTCAGCACTTATTGCCAATTAAGCTTGTTTTCAGTCTGGTCTCCTGATGTGTTTCAAGTGCTGCTGGATGCATTCCACAGATTATAATTTTGGTACCATTAAGTAAAATGACAGAGCATTTTGCAAGCTATCTACTACCTATGCTGCACTGTCCTCTTTGTTGCAGTTCCAAAGTGCTCAAACTACGGTTATATAATTTTCTGTATACTATAACCCCAAGGACCCTATCAGCAGAGTTTCACCTTCCAATGGTATGTATAATTTTCTTATTTCTGACATATTTCTTAAGAAATTTCAAGGTGCGTCCAGTTGATATTCTCAAAGCTACATTAAATAATTGGTAGTTTACTAAACTGTTTCTCTGTTCCTTAACAGTGAAACACATTAAATCTGGTAAAATTGTAGGTAGTCCAACTTTTCTTTCGGAAGAAGTCTTCATTTTTTCATAATATTTCCCTTCAGCTAAAATACATATGAAAATAGTTAAATATCATTATAAGCATTTAGGCAGGTTTTGACTGTTTGCTTATGACTTTAAAATCCTGTCAATGATATAAACAGATGTTACTAAGCTTGGCTCATCTGAAGCTTTTCATCACAGCTTTGTACATATTTTTCTCCATAACTTCAGTTAGCTCTCTGTTACAACCCTCTGTGAGGCTATATTCATCTCAAAGATATTAAAACACCTTTTTTTTTTTTTTAGCTTTCAAAAACATAAATTTCCTGGGAAAAAAGTAAATACATACAGAGCTGCAATGAAGTCATTATTCTGGAGGTAATTCATGGTTAGCATTAAAGCCATGATGTAATTTCATTCTAAATTAACACATGTCTAGGTGTGGCTCAAAATAAGATTATGATCTGAATGTGGGTTTCTACGTATACTGGGTTTTTTTTAGTTATATTTACATCACAATAAGAAAAGTAATTGATCATTGTATTCTTCATCATAGCTCATTTTTTCACCAGGAGAACTTATGATCCAATGAGTTCTCTTGATTTATACACTGTCTTTCCTATGCCTATTCAACAGAAAAATTTTAAACAGTGCTGATACTCTACAGGGAAGTTCAGGATCAGTTACGCTCTGTGCTGTGCAAACTGAAGAGAAAACAGTTTCATTCCTAAGTGAAGCAAGAAGGAGAAAGGCAGCAAGAGGGTTTAGATTTTTCTTTTTATACTAAATGAAGTAAACTAGGTTCTCCTTAGGAAAAGGCACAAAGCTTCTACAATAAGTATATTTATTATATATACATAAACTAGTTTTCCTGTATTTGGGTAGTTATTTCTGAAATTACCAACTAGATTAATTCTTTCTTTTCTGATAATATGGATGTGTTGCATGTTGACAAGAAGTTTTATCTTTGTTTATTTGTTCAAGATATAACATTTTAGAAAGGTGGGGGGGGGTTTTTTGCATAATTGTAGATTTTTTTCTTATTTTAAATATACTCAGTATGCTTCTATCTTTTCTTTAATCTAGCTCCAGGTTCTCCATTTATTTCAGAATTGTATAACCATAGTCAAAAGAATTCAGCTTGCTTTTTATGATTTCCATCTGCATGTGAAAACATCAGGACTGAGAACTCATGTGAAGTTTCATTTTATTTCTCTGTATAGACTCAAATTAAAGCCTACTGCTTTGAGGGAATCAATTCTGCATAAAGATCAATTAATAGTTTTCCTTCTTTCACCCACATCTATGCCAGAGGTGACATTGTGTATGTCATTTGCATATACAGCTGAGAAAATACAGAATAAAGTGATTAAAAGTAAATTAAGTAAACAGTCCACTCTGGACCCCTGGGTAATTAGGAAACATTGTTTTTGATAGTTATATATTATGTTTGTGCATGTACTGAATTTAAATGCCAATTATAATTTGTTCACTATTTAAATTTTACTTTATGTTACTTACATATTTATTTTAAAATACGGGAATACACATTGTTGAGCACAAATGGCTCGACTATACTTTCAAAGAAAAGAGAAAAAAAGCAAAGAAAAAAAATAGATTTCTTGCTATATATACCCATCTGATCTTTGTTCTAGTTGTAACTGTTTCCAAACTGCTGCAGTCTTTATAGGAATACCACAGGACTCCTCTATTTCCACACACAGTTTGCCAGCAAGCAAACAATCAAAGGCAATATTATTGGTGGTCTGCTCTTTAACAGCCTTTTGGAAGTTCTTGAAGTTTCATATCACTCCTGAATCTCCTGTTCTGATTTTCCAATGTTATCTCTGGAATCAAATGTATGACTAAGTAACTGTTAATCAGCTAGTAAGATTAAATTCAGTAGCTTTTCTATTAAATATGTAAAAACATTAAATCCTCTGGTTTAGTTTGCAATAAATTTAAAAAACAAAATAAAACAAAAACCCTGAAAAGAATTAATAAAGCTTACTCCAGAAATGCCTGTTTTGCCTAAAGAAGCATTTCTTTTCCAGAATCATTTTAGTTTGGATGGTAAAAGAAGTCTGACCTTAATGTGGATTATCTGCAGTGCCTGAGCTATCATGTTCTTTCCAGAACAGACTGTCTCTACTTTTAACACCTATTCCCCAGCACTCCTTGTCTTTCAGCAAATCATAGAACCTTTGATGTGTGAAATCTCTGATAGGTTTAAAGTTAAAACTGTAAAAACATTGATGCAAATCTTCTGAAGTATTCATAAACAATTAATTTTATATAGTCTGATGCTCTGCTCTGTAAGAAGTGGGTCATCTGAAACAGAATTAAAAGAGCTGAACAGGAGTTCAACTGCATACTTTAAATGTCAGCTTTTATTTAGACTTCCTTTAATGGAAATAAATTGCAGGTTTTGGAGAGCAGTTGATTTTCTGGTAAGATAGATGTCTAACATCTTTGGGATAAATCAACTGTTTTTTTCTCTCCATTCATGGTAGAGATAGCTTGGATGAGTAGCTCAGACTATTTGCTTAGCTTCTTTGGAAAGCTAAACCTAAGTGACATGAATCCTAGCCTTTATATCTAACATCATAGATGGATATATACCAGTTGTAAGTGAATACAGGTATACAATTTTCCTAACCAACAAATCATACGGTGGTCTAGTTATTATACAGCGATCAAAATGGTTTTATATGAGAAGAAAGTCTTTAACATTACTCTGTTGTGCCTAAATATGAATTTTCTTAAATATGTGTGATGACAAGAGTTTTAAAACTCATGGCTTCTTTGGTTTGTTCATATTCTGAACACCTATAATTAACGCTGACAAGTGATCACAACTAATGTAGCACAAATCACACCTCAAATGAGTGCAGTGAAATATGGTACAATATGTTGAGAACAAATTGAACAATAACTAAAAATTCGGCAACTAGTAACTTCAAGTCACAACGTAAAAGGCCATAAGCACTAAGACAAACCAGAAGTGTGAATTCAGCAGTGAATTATTCACTTTGAATTTTCTGCTCATCACTCCTCACAAATCATTTCTTGACAATATTTTTGGAAAGCAAGCTCAGCTCTTAAGCTTTTTTTTTTTATTTGTGTGTCCTGTCCTCTTTCCTTTTCTGTTCCCAGGCAGCTCTTAGATACCTATGGGGACATGTCATTTACAGATTCTTCTTTGCCTGTGCACACTGCCAGCAGCTTAATGAGCTTCCCATACCTGCATGATATGAAACAGAGTGATTAGTGATGCTTCTCCTCTCATCTGACCTTAGGTGTATGCAGTAAAGTCTAGAGATTCAGCGTAGCATTTGCTGAGAGACCAAGTGCAGTACCATGCCTGTAGCAAAAGCAAGAAAGACTTACAGTGTGAGTCTGGAAGAAACAGGTAAGCACTGGTATGTCTGGGAAGACCCCGAATAGGGAAATTGGTAAAAGGGTGACAAGTATGTGATGGAAAAAGACAGCAGTCCTGTGCTGTGTGAAGATAAAGGAGAAGAAAATGTAGGAAAAAAAGAAAGGCATGTGTGCATTGGGGAAAGTCTTATGAAAATGCTGAGGAGAGGTTATGTCTACATTACAAATACAGTACTATTGCTAGTCCTTCATTTACATTTTCTTAAGGGTGCGTAGCTAGACAGTAGACAGGACAAGCATGTTCTAAATGAAGCATAGTAAAGTGATTGCAAAATTATCAAGATTTTTTTATAAAATGGGAAAAGGAAGACACTTAGTAGAAGAGTGGGAGAAAAAGTATAAGGATGAAGTGGAAATAAAAAGTCATCAGTTAGTAATTAGGTAAAAGGCTTGGAGAAACCATAAAGATTAAGTAAGAAATACAAGAGTAACAGAGTTGTAAGATTGAAAATATCTTGTGGCCCCAATTCTTTCTCCTCAGTTCCTTAGTAGGCAGTGCCCTAAAATAACTGCTGGGAGGCTTCAAGTCTAGAGCAGGAAAGCAGCATTAAAGTTGCATGTGAACTCAAGAGATGTATTGAAATATTTGCCTGAAGAATAGAAAAATAAAATAATAATGATAGTAAAAAAGGAGAATAGAGAAACAAAACAATAGAATAAGATTTAATCTCTTTGCTAAATATCTCAAGTAATTTTAGTGTATTTTGTAGATGATCTGTCTCTTCATCTTATGCATAAATTGTGTCTGACATTTTTCCCATATGCCGTCATACACACTGACTGGTTAAGATGTCAAGAGATGAGCTCAAAGGTCTTTGGTAGGGCTGACAACGTCTTCCCATTCCCTCCCAGACTACATAAATTATCCTTAAGGATGAAGGCTGCATGTCCATGGCAAACATTCATTAGCAATGGAACTCTTAAGAATGCTGACTGGTAGGAACTGAATTCATTTTGGTCCTGTTGGGTAGCAAAATTGTATTCCCCTTGCTCTAATCTCAAGTCTGTATGGTCAGGCTCTGGCTCTTCCACATTATCACAATATGTCTGACTGTTCAACTTCAGTGTCTCACAGCTACTCAAAGTTGTTTTTTCTCAGATAGAAGTAAGGATTACTTATAGTTAAAAATGTATATATATTAATGTCCTGAACTAAAAACGCAACTTGTGGGTTGAACAAGAAAAAAAAAAAACAAACAAAAAGGAATTTTAGGGATAAAGACAGAATTTGGATTTTAAAAGGATAGAGAAATGCAGCTGGATCTGAAAAGATAACATTTTCTCTGTTCTTTACTTTTCAAACTTCTTTCTTGAAGTGAGACAGAGAGAGTGAGAGATGCCAAAATTCATTATGCTTTAATTTGGACACTCTCTTTGCTTAAAACATGAGCAATGCCCCCTGTGGTAAATGCCACTTGGGAGGTTGCCCTTTGCTCCTGCTAAAATAATTAAGGAAGCATAGCGTGTAACACATCCTGTATCCCCAAATAAGGTCGTCTTTGTATTTTTCATGTCTTGCTATAAAACACACTGTATTACTGAGCAAATTTTGTGCAGCTATATATTATAAGGATTTTGGTTAACATAGCAATTAAGGATCAAGAGCTAAAAATGAAAATATCTTATTGTTCTCTCCCCTACGGGTAATTGGTCTTCTCAGGCCTAAAAGGAGTTATAATAATGTCTGATCTCACCTCTGAAGTCTAAGAACTGAACAGCCTTATATTAAAAAACACATCTTATTGGAAAGTTATGTGATTTGTTGTTTTGATCTACTGGGCATTTTACCTCTTCTACAGTGAAAAAAACCAACACTACATAAAAAATAACACACTACACAGAACAAATTCCTTTTCTATGTGTTAACGTAAAAGTTATATTTGTCTCAGAAAGCCTGAATACAGAGCTATTTTCTTCACATTACAACGAAAAAAAATGTGTGAATCCTTACATCCATGACAGAAAGAGAATAAAAACTCACTCTTGGTTACCCATTCAGTCTTCCACTGGTGTCTTCTCTTCTATACATGACAATCAGTTGAATCTATGTTTCATATCATGAAGTGAATAGTTATAGAACTGTGTTTCTTTTCCAGACATTGGAAAACTTGTGACACATCTCATATTGTTAAAGATACTCTTGTGATAGAAATCAGTCTATATAATAACAATAACAAATCAATTTTTAAACTTAATTTAAGAACTTGGAAAAGACATCTCTAAAACTGTTCTTTAAAGTTTGGGTTTGGATACGAGAGGGGCCAATAAGATGTGTTTATGGCGTATCATTTTTAAAATATAAAATGAATGTATAAAGAAAATAATGGCAATTCACATTCTAGGCTTGAATGAATGCCATATTTTCCACCCAAGTCTTCAACAAGATTGAAACGAGGATCTCTGCTTCTAAAGCTTAAGGAAAATCAAAATATGGAAAGAAAAAAAAAAAGAAAAAAAGGAAGCTAGAGCTGCTTAAAGAATACTTAACCAAGAAGTGGGAGATTCAAGATCAAAACCTTGCCCCAAGCTAGTAAGAAAGTGATTTACAACTTTTTCTTCTATCCAGTGGAAAAACAGAATAAGATAAGCCTTCCACTCTACCTGCCACAAACACACTTCATCTTTGTACAAAGGCATGAATAGTGAGGCAGACAAAACAAAAATGATCTTCTAGTATAATGTTTTGGCCACTGCTTTGGAAAAAAAATAAGTATGTGTTTTACAAGCACTGAATCCACATATTTTGGCTGCACCTTGATCAAGTGGTTTTGAAAGTACTCAGGCTAATAGACTGGGAAACTACTAGAGGTTGGATCAGAATCTGTCTTTCCTACCTCCTCAAATCATACTGTAATCAAATCATAAATGAGATCTTTTCCTCCAATGCTTTTGTGAACCTAGCCTGCATATTTCCTTTGTGTCATGGTAAACGAAAGAGTTTTTCTTGTTTTTCTTTATTAAATAAAAGAAAACTTTCCACATGAAACCATCGACGATGTCTGGTCTCCGAAAAAAAAATAATTTAAAAAATTGCCTTGATGTATCTGAGTACTTACATCTAGACTTCACTTCAGAAAGGTAGTACTTCTATTACTTTCAACAGGGATGAGTTTATTTCTGAGTATAAACACTGCATTATTTCTAATTCTATTTGAAATTGTTCATTATATTATGAACATGGTGTACTTTGTTACACAATGTATTTACTCAATAAGGAAATATTATTATTTTTTTCTTCAAAAAAAAAGTTAGAAGTTTTTCATCTCCAATGCATTCTACACATAATTTCTAAAAGTATATTACTTCTGGAAAATAGTTTCACCTCAGATTTTTTTTCTAAAATGTGAGATGAGCACATTTTTTTATTTCTCTGTACAAAGCAACAAATTGACACTTCTCTTATGACAGCAGGTTATTATCAAAACTGTATCGTATGCTGAACTGTATTTTCCACATCAGATAGCAGAACATCTAAAGGTGCCTCAACATTTCATGTACTTCAGAACATATAACACCACGACTTTTAAAAGTAATGGAAGAAATAAACACTAACACTCCTGTAATAACAGAAGTTCCCTGGACTATTCAATTATTCAAATCAGTAGATGATGGCCGTGTCCACCTTGATACTGTCAATAGGAAAATTGTTAAAAAAAGTATTTCTAAAGACAGTTATGTGTACTATAAGTGAATGAATGGTGTTTGTCAACCTACTGGAACTGACACAAAACCCTTAAATAAGACCTAGATCAGAACACTTTTTTAAACAAAATCTCAAAAAATACTACAGAGTAATCTCATTGTCATAGACACAAGTCTGGATAAAAAAAAGCAATCCAAACATCAGTAATCTACATATGTGGCAACTGGCTGTGTCTGTTTTCAGAAAGCTGGAGATATTACATCTATGCATTGCTCATGTTAATGCAAGGAAGAAGACTGTGTAATCTGGTTTATACCAGTTACCTCAGACAGTAGTAGGAACTAGCTAAATTTAATGGATTTGCTGAAATTGTCTTAGAATTGGATTGCTTTTATGTATGAAGCTAAACTGATAGTGTGGTTCTGGAGTACATCTAATCTGTTCTAGCCACAAGTGAGTAGGCACTCCATGAGGTCAGATTAACCTGAAGTTAAAAAAATCAGGAAATGTTTCAGGTGTGAATGTCAGGCCCGCAGCACTAGCTGTTACACTCCACAGATCCACTTCTAGTGGTCTACACTAATTACTTATGCACTCACAAAGTGCTCAACTCATTTTGAGAACAACTAGTACTCATAGTAGTTGCTTGCTGTAGGTACCATGTGTGTACTGTGAAGTATTAACTAAGTATTCAAGCTATCTGAGGAGCTTGATTTGCACTGTGCGTGGTCAGCAACTTTTTGAGTGGTCCAGTGTCTTAAATCTTGCTTGATTCATATTATGAATGGTTCAATTACTCAAAATGCTCAACTCCCATCGCCCAGGACTTCAGGCTTCAATAATGTTAGTGTTACACAGCTCCCGTTTTCTTGGGAATGTCATAATTTGTTGACAGAAAACTTTGCTCCTGACACATATATCACATTTCTCACATTAACTGTCTGGCTCTCTAAGGGCTATTAATCAAAGTTACAGATTCACCTAAGTTACTTCATACGGTGTTTATTATGAGAAATAAACAAGCCGTGACTTCATTTGTTTAGCTTGAGATTTTATCACCTTTGGTATCTTAATCCACAAGTCCGTTATTCTCAATGGTTGACTGGTATTTTCTGCCTGATTTTAAGTTTTGTAGTGCAAGGAAATTTCTGCATCTTTCCTACCATAGCTATCTTGAACATAATCTTGAAAATATATTTCCATAGAATCACCAGCAGCATTTTCAGCATCATGGATTAAATGACACAGAGCAAAAATAAAAGCATGTTACTTTTTCTATATTAAACAGTAAAACAAAACTCAAGACCCTATTTTTTGTTGTGGAGTGGGAAATCTTTGTTATTAAAAAATGTTGTCTGCCTTCTTTAGAATGGTGGGTAGGAATAGCTAATTTCGGAGTATACAGCAGTAAAGGAAGGTCTTCATTTTAATAATAGCTATTATTTCTTCTTTCTTTGAAGGAAGAGACATGTGACAGTCTGTCCTGTGATTCTTCCAGGAAGAAGCTTCTGTTGTCCTATTGCTGCTGTTCTCCTTCCTGAAAATATGTTTTTCTGAAAAAAAAACCCCAATGCACATAGAAAGAAATAAAAGAACAGCACAAGCATAAAGAGAATGTACTGTTTCTAATGCTACCTCTTATTTGTGACCTCTCTGCTGGAATGACAGACACAGACCTGTCCTGCACATTCATTCTAAGACCTAGCTAACATGTAGTATCAGACTTGTTAATACATTTTAGTTATATCACAGCCATGTCACAAAGAAAATGGATTTACCTGGCTAAGACAGGTTATTTTGGGGGGTTGGTTTTTTTAATTCTTGTTTTTTAAGAACAGTGAAAGATGAGGACAAAAAGAAGAAATAACGTGGAAGAAGTTACGGCAGAAGAGGTGGTAGATAGTGGAAGACAGGAAGACTGGGGATGTGAAAGGAGGGATAGAGCAGTCTAAAACTTGTACTGTCTAAAACCTGAATATTATGCTGTCTTGAAGCAGTGAAAGTACCTGAGCTTCTGTGTCTTCTGTCAGCTCTTTGGCAGTTCAGTTGGACTATATGATCATGGAAACTGTCCTGAATGAAGTTCACGCAGAATGAAGTAATATATAATATATAATTATTATAATAATATAATAACAAATTATTATTATATCTAATATAATATTATACATAACCTTTATATAAAGTTATGCAGTTATGTTAAGTTACAACAATAATACAAACAAAATAATGAATAAAAAAAATTCAGAAAACAAGACAAAATGGAACTGAGAGGGAAATGGGTAGGATAGGGGAACAAGCACCGCCCCCCCCCCCCGAACAACCAAACAACAACAAAGAAAACCCCCCAAATCCCCCCAAAATTGGAAACAAAAAAATAATCTTTAAAAGCTCTCTGGCTTCACAAAAAGCAATGAACTTTAAAGACTATATTGGTACCTTTTATATTAAATCTGGCTTAATTACAGTACCTATCAAAAATAAACCATAAATATATCCTGCTTTATAAATCAGAAGTTAGAAAGTATCACTAGCAGGAAATGCTCTCTGGAATTATAGAATGCTAATGTATATTTTGTGGACTTGTGGAGGATATTAGGCAACATTTTCAATATGTTTCCCATATTACTTACATTTCCCTACCATCACAAATACTGACCTTCATGTTCTACTGGGGCATTTTCAGCAGAAGGCTGGAAATCAGTCTGTCATGAGCCAACTAAGAACATTTCTTTTAACTCTAACCACTGGCCTTCCTCTGTGCCTTACTATTGCTTTGCAGTTCCTTTTTTTATGGAACTCAGATGCAGATTCTTTAGAACTTGCATTTACCTACTAGCCAAAACAGTTCTATTAAGTCTGGTCTCATCTTTAAGAATGTCTGCTCATCACTGGTTTTGCACAGCCTAATTTAAACTGAACTGAGAAAAAGTGTCATATTACTTACAGGCTCTCATTATTTATGCTGAAGGTATGATGTCAGTTGTTCTCTGAAGGAAGTATTAACAGGCCCCTATTCTTCATATTTTTCAGATACCCTGACAGTGTTTACAGATTAGTCCTACGTCTTATTCAGTTTCAAAGCTAATTAACTGTGGTGAACACTAAAGACTGCAGTAAATTCTTGCCCAGATCTATCAGAGGGTTACAACTAACATTCATATTTTTCAACAGACTGGGGGTGGACAAATCTTCTCAAAAACACAAACAACCCACCTCAAAAAGCATGCATGATTTATATGTAGGTGAACCTACTTGCATCTTAAGCAACTACCCTTTAACAAACTCTGCAGTGCCAAGTGGCAGTGAATAGCCTTTGGGTGCTGCCATCTGGAGCTCCTTTCAAGAGCTGCCATTACACGCATATCCACAACCTGGTATCTTTTCTAGTATGTCAGGCTGCTAGGGTAAGTAAGTAAGGTGTTCAGGAGTGGCGTGGTAATAGTGCGTAGATAGAAACAGATGGGACTCAAGATCTGAATGGATACAATTCTTGATTAACGAAACTAAATTTCTTCAGGTCATCGGCCTGCTCTTACAAGGCTATGTCACAGCATGCCCATCAGCAGTGCCAGTTTGCTTACTAGCCAACAAACAATTAAAAAACCCAAATGTTTGTATCAGTGACAGGAAAATCAGGTGACATTCCAGAGCTGCTGTTTTCAATAAAAAACAACAATGAAGGATTTCTCATAATTAAACCGACTGTAACGTAATTTAGAACAAACAAGCCTTAAGAAGTACTGCAACTGTGAAGCAATGTGCTGCTGAATAGTATTTGTTTGCAAAAGTTAATGATTGGCAGCCTGTTATACTGAAAATGTGCAAAATCAATACAGATATAAAACTCAAGAGCTGGCTGTCTCAAAAGGCTTTGATCAGTCTGAAATAACAGGATTATTTAGTATTATTATATGTATGCCACTATTCCCAAAATGCCCAGACTAAGCATTGAACATTAACCTATTGATATTGAAAAGTCTCAGAACGCCAGGCAAGAAGCTATGAAGGACAGAAAAATATGCATGCAAGTCCAAATATAGCTGATGATGGAGGTGGAAAACTTGACAGCTATCTCACTGACACCATTTTTATCACTGGAACTGCTTTGAATTCAGAAAAGATAATCAAAGCATAAACCTAGTGTAAACAGGTACAAACAATAGGGAAGTTAAATCCAGAATGCTAAAATTCTTCTTTTAAACTAAGTGTGACTATATGTTAAGAAAGCAGAAGGAATGGTAGTGAAGAGTTATTGACAAGGACAAGAAAAAAAATCCCAACCCTTGACACCATTAAGCCTAAATCGATTCCCAGAAAACTAGTTAGAATGGATGCTGCCTTGTAGGTACTGAGCTGAAGGCAGTGGAGTAGTGTCCTCAAATGAGTTTCTGTTAATAGTGTTGACTCTTCTGTTCAATGAGAAAATAACTGGAAATTATTTTTTATGCCAAATAAGCCACTCTGAATTTTATTACCATCAGGAAAGAAAGCTTGTATCTGCTACTGAATGGTACAAATAAAACAATGAAATGACAAGTCATGTAAATCACATTTTGTCACATAAAATGAACTGTTTTCTAAGTAAAATCAAACTCTTAAGAGACATAGTGCTCAGTAGATTTTTTTTTTTTTTAAAGAGACTTTTAGCAGTAGGATATTTTAGAAAATATTGAAAATAAAAATCATGAGGCAGTTTCTGACAACATGTATTTTCTGTGGAGGAACATAATAATTTTGATTAAATTATTCCATGGGAAAAAAATCTTTACTCTAGAACAGAATCAAATGATCATGGCAAAATATTAATATTAGTCTTTTCCTTTTTTCTGACCTTTACTCTTTCCTGGACACCTAAATAATTTTCAGGTGATGGTCCTCCCTAGTGAAGCCCTGAGCAGAAAGTTGAATGTGCAGTTTCCACTTAACTATCCTCTTAACTAGTGTATGAGTTATTTCTGTGTTACTCTTACTGCTTTTCTAGAAAACACCTTAAGATGATTTCACAAATTAGAACATTTTTTATGTCTCAAAAATATTAGAGAGTAGAAAATATATAACAAATCTACATATAATCATAAATGAATATGCTTTATCTAAAATAATGTAACTTGAGTTGCCCAAAGTGCTGGACATTCTGACTGAACGCTTTCAGTTATTGGTCTTTTCTCCCTTGCTGTGACGGTGATAAGCAATAGAATTCCTCTTTAAATGTGCTGTTATTTGCAGATGCCAAATACGACCCCAAGATCATTTCTGTGTCTGGGATATTCATGGCTCTCCTGAACACATATGAAAATATACTAGTAACTGCTCTAAAGCCTTGATCAAGATGTTGGTTAAATGTAATGGTTTCACAAGCTCAGTGCAGGGGAGATATCAGTAGCCACAGTTCTCACTTCTGTATGACAGCAGAACAAACAGGTCATGTATTTCTCAGGAGTTCATTTTGCAGGTAAGATTCATTTCACTGTTGGAGGATAAAAGGATAGTTCCGACTGGAGGGGACCTCAGAAGATCACCTGCTCAACCATCTGCTCAAACCAGGGTCAGCGATGAGGCTCATTGCTGGCTCATGCCCAGCTCACCATCTGACACAAACCCCAGGGCCTTTTTTTGCAGAGCCGCGCTCCAGCCAGGCAGGCAGTCCCCAGCCCATATCCTCCCAGGTGCAGGACTTGGCATTTGTCCTTGTTGATTTTCATAAGGTTCCTTTTGGCCCATTCCTCAGCCTGTGTGGGTCCCTTCAGTTGACAATCTGCCTTGGAGCATATCAGCTATTCCCTCCACTTTGATGTCATCTGCAAGCTTGATGAGAATGCCCTTTGTTGCCACTTCTAGGTTATTGATAAAAACATCAAGTAGGACAGGTCTCAGGATAACCCATGCAGTACTCCACTTCTTACCAGCCTCCAGGTAGAGTACAAGCCATTAACCACAACCGTCTGATCCCAACCATATAAACGGTTTTTTACTCACATGGACCATACATACGAACCGTAGCATCCTAACTTGGATGCAAGAATGTTGCAGTACCTAGTGTAAAAAGCCTTGCTACAGTCAAGGTAAATATCCACTGCTCTGCCCTCATCATAGCAGTTTATCATACACAGCATTTAGGTTGGGCAGCACGATCTACCCTTGGTAAATCCAAGGTGGTTGCTCCCAATCACCTTCTTCTCTTTCATGTGCCCAGGTATGTGTTGCAAGAGGACTTGCTCCATGATTTTCCCAGGCAGTGAAGCAACTTTACAGTTCCCCAGACTATCTGTTTGATCCTTTTGGAGGACAGGTGCTACCCCCACTTTTCTACAGTTTTCAGGGATCTCCTCCAGTCTCCAGAAGTTTTCAAAGATGATAGAGAGTAGCCTTGCAGGGACACTGGCCAGCTCTCTCACCACCCTTGGATACAGTCCATCTGGTCTCACAAACACGTATGGCTTCAGTTCTTGCAAATAATCCCTGACTGAATCCTCATGTGCCACAGGGAGGTCTTCCTGAACCCTGCCTCTAAGCACAGAAGCCTGGGAGACCTTCTGATGGAGCCTTAGGCAAGAAGGCATTGAGTACCTCATCCGTGTCTGTTGTCACTACTCCGTGCAACAATAAGCCAACGTTTTCCTTGTTCAGCCTTTTACTGCTTGATGTGGCAATAAAGGTCTTCTTGCTGCCTTTGTCCCTTTCAAGTCTCAGCTTCAGATGAGCTTTCACTTCCTTAACACCTTCCCTACATTCCCAGGCAATGTTTCTAAATTCCTTTTAAAAACATGTTAACTAAAAAAGTTATCAGACAGGATTTTTACCATTTAAAGGTATGTTAGTTCTGAGTTGCTAAGGCCCAGGATGTTCATTCAAACAATTTTCATTCTTACTAAAATCCCACTCCTCCAAAAACATACTTTGGGAAAAAAAGTCCTGCTGGTCTTCCATTTTGAAGCAAGTCTATCAGTGCTAATTATCATCTGTCTCAGACTTGCTTATTTACTCTCCAAACATTAAAGAGAAATGGCTCTCTAAATACATATATATACTTATATTCTTGGCATTCCATACTGTTTTTACATCAAAAAATAAAACAATTATATTATAATGTAACTCTTGAGTGCTCAAAGAACCTGGAAGAACCAGTGTTCTTCCACAGTATAAGGAAGTCCCAGGAAACCAGATATATTCAAAATTCCTTTTACACTTGAAGAACAATGGAAAACAACAAGAGTGCAAAGTAATCTCCAAATAAAACAAATACAAGTATTTAATCTGGTTTAATCATATACTTTCCAATAGAAGTCAAGTGCACGTCTGTGTTAAGAGAACTGTAAAGTCCAAGGAAGGCTGTGTTGATTTTTAACAAATACTTTGGATTTTATTACTTTGGATAATTATATGTTTGCTTATTATTGCGCTCTGCAATTTTAAGTTTATACTGCCATGTGTTTCCAAGTGTAAACTAATCATAATAATCACTGTAACCACCATCAGATACTACCAACCTGAATTAAATATATTTGTAATATCCCTATAAAATTCACAGCAAATACATCAGAGGATTCAAAGCTGGAGCAAAACAGTGCAGAGAGGAGTCAAGAATGGAGAAACATATGTTCCTAGCATGTGGAAATTGTATAATTTAATAGAGAACTCTCAAGCCACATTTGCCTTTGAAGAAACTAGTTACAAACAAAACTACATTTTTCTCCAACATGAGACATCTAAATTGCATACTGGAACTTAAAAGCACATTAAAATGCACCCACTTTCACCTGCTGACTTTTGGATAGCATTGATGAAGTCTGCATCTGTGTTCAGTTCTTTTTAGTGTAAAAGCTTTTTCTTTCAAAAGTGTTAAACTACAACATTACATGTAAATAAACACAACCTTATTTTATAAGTGGGAAAAAAACATTCTCTAGAATTTTTAAATGTTACTTTTTCCAAGTAGGCCTAATTTTCACAACATTATTCACTGGTCATTTGGGGATGTCCTCATTGTCCATTTGGGGGAAATACTCAATAGCCATTTGGAAAAAGCTACAAGTCACCTAGTGTTGAGTCACTCCTTATTTCTAAGTACTGAACAGTAGCAAAATCAAAAAGAGGCAGACTTTTCAAAGCTGTTCAAGGTTTTTGTATGTTCATCTGGTTTAATTTTAAAGGCAATTAAAAAAAATCTGAATACTGTAAAGATGTCAGCTTAAGTACTAGCCTGGGGATATTTTTTTAATAGAAATAAATGACTAAAGGTGCCAAAGGTACAGTAAATAAGTGTTGGTGTATCACCCATCTTCCATTTTCCTTCACTGTATTGAACAGAAAACCACTCCAATATAGGTGTAGAAGTGCTTTGTAAGTGTTTTAATGTTCAGTTATACATATAAAAGTGTTTATTTATCCATCTGTCTAGACACTTTCTAATTGTATGTTCAAGAATGCAGAAGTGCATGTTTGTGGCATGTCAGGGTTCCTACTCTGTGTCTATATTTACATGCAAAACTGAATATAAGATGTTGCTAGATCTAGTAATGAGTAAGCTTAGTTTATCACAATCTCCAAGCAGTTGTAAAAGATATGTAAGTGAAGATGAGTGTAAGTATTTGTATGCCTGTTTTTGTGATATTCCAACAAGAGGGGGAAAAAATCTAAGGAAGGTTGAATACTATCTTCTATACAGAAACTGAAAAGATTTGTTGCTTGTGTTCTAGTTTTCTGATATATAGCCATCAAATTCAGTACTAGTGCCATATAGCTGGGTCGGTTTGATTTTGGTTTTTACATAAGCACATTAGTTGCAGTAAGGTCTCCTTGATTTAGAGCTATATGAATAGCACAATGTTTTGAAAATTATTTAAAAACAAATAGACAATAATTAGTTCTTTTTTTCTGGAGTAGATATAATTCCTTTTTCCTTTAATACTTCTGTAAGATTAGTGTTTTCTGGTAAATCACTGCACTACACACACCTCTGTTACTCTTTTCCATGTAGTCATTTATAGTTGTTAATTAAAATACTGTTTTCCTGATTATTTTTTTTTCTAGACATTACAGCTTTGTTTCAGCATTATGACATTTAGTATACTGTCCAATTAATCATTCCCTGCTTTGGTTTACTTAAACTAGATAATATAATACATTTAATGCTGTAGTAGACATAGATTTAACAGAGGAAAGGAGAGGACGAATCTCAGTTGTTTGCACTTGCTGTTGTAACGTACTCTCTCCTGCAGCAGGTGACTCAGTGACACCTCTGTATCAGGACTGCACCTGGCTCTCATTTGTAGTTACAGTGAGTTCTACTTAAAGAATTATATCACGGTCATTAATTTCCTGCCAGACTGATATGTTATAACAAATATTGACCTCTAATCTGTCTTCTCCAGAAATGCAGATGACATATGTAAGACCTTTTCAAGCAGAGTTATGCGTACAGCTCTTGAAAAACTGGAACTTTGTCTGAAAAAGGTTCAGTGACACAGGCAGGAAATCCTTACTCACAAGGAAACAGATCCTCTGCGGCTATAAGTGTCAGCATCTTTACACTTTGAGGTAATCGTCCTTCATGTCTACTTACTCAGGACAATATCCTGTAGAGGTATTGGAATTGAGGTGTTTTTCAGGGTTTTTTTAGGGTTTTTTGTGGGGTTTTTAAAAAACTTTTTTACACTAGAACTTGGGACCTTTCCCTGTCACTACTGTACCCAGAAACTTACCTTTCTGTGTCTTTTTGATACTTTCAGCTTAATTTTTCCCCTAAGCACAAAGGATTAAGGCTTCCTATTAAGCTCAATACTGGACCAACTGTATTTTCTATTCTTCTTGTCTTTTGTGTTATGCTGAAGGGCACTTCAGGCTGTCTGAAGCTAACAGCATGGTTTTGTGATTGGAGCGTCTGATGGCACAAAGTACAAACTGTTCCTATACGTCTTTTATTATTTTCTCATATCAACACAGCAGATTTTAGATTGGATGTTCCTTTCATATTTGAAACTGTCTATGTGTAATTTAAAGTATACTGAAATCTTGCTTTAGATATTGAAGATATTAAGGAATTCACAACTGGTTTTCTCCCATTTTATCTAGGAGGTATAAATAAAGAACAAAAAGAATTTCAGATGTTTGTTGAGTCTGCCATGGACTCTAGGCTCCAGCCCATGAACTGGGCTAGCTTAACCTCTCTTTATATTCCAGTGAGAGAGGAGAGATTTTCTGAGGCTGGATCAGTGCACACGACAGCTCAGGCAAGGGCCATGGCAGCCCAGTCCCCTGGAAAGGGGACAGGCTGCAGAGTCTGCTGGTACATTCAGGGTCCTGCCAATATCAAAGGAAATGTATTACAGCATGGCTTTACCATGTACAATACCAAAAGAAAATACAGTGGACTAGGAAAAATTAATCTTTAAATAAAATGCCAGCCTGCTTCTTGGGATAGCTTGAAATTTGGGAGGACAAAGGAAACAACTGTACTTTATGAGACTAAAAAGTGAAATAATCAGCGTGGGCTTTTGCTAGTGAGTTTACTTAAAACTCACCCTCTCCAAAATAACCCAGAAACAAAACACAGAAAACAGGACCAGCAAAAATTATGAATCCCAGAACCAAAGAAAACAAAAAAAAAAAGATAGGTTACCAACAGATTGCTAGTTATATGGTAACAATTTATGTCAAATTATGTTCTATTCACAAATTATTTTCTGTGTTGCAGCTCTGATTAGACAGTTTCAAGACACTGAAATGCGCAATGATCTACACAGAAATATAGCGTTCAATGCATCAGAAAGCAGCAGGATAAAAACAAGATAAAAACAAGACCTTTATCTATGCAGCACTGATATATGAGATGTGAATAGAATGTGTACTGTTGTTATTTATGTATAGGCAGATTCAAAGCAAAAAAAATGGTGAATAAAGTTTGCTGTACTAAGCCACTGGTACAAACATCGTCAGAAGATGAATGTCAATTGGCTGAAAACTGTCCTTCCTTCTGTTCTTGAGAGTGCTAAGTTTAGCATTTACATTGACAAAAAAATAGTCATGAATTACTTCCTTTCCAGAAATTTGTTGTTGGATATTGCACAGATAATGAGCATATAGTACATCAGGTTGAAGATATTTCACATTCACGTTGAAATATTAATTTTCAATATTTTAAAAGAAAAAATAAAAAAAAGATAAAAATAAATGGGTTAAAGGTTGATAAAACTGAAAGACATAAAAGAAATGAAGAATAATGTAAATGCTAGATGCAATCAGTCAATGCAGTTTCAGACAAACAAAACAGTAACTGTGTGTGTAAGCAGCTGGAACCTTTACAAGACTAACTTGGATGGACTTCCACACCAGAGGCCGTAGGTAGCATTCAGCTAGACATTAAGACACATAGATTTAGCTGTCTTTATCTTTAGGCAGGTAAGTATCTACGGACGTATTAGGTATATGTCCTCAGCATAGCCAATGCAGGAGTTACAGAATTATAGAACACTTGAGGTTGGAAGAACTTGTGGAGATTGTCTAGTCCAAAACCCTTCTCAGGGCATGGTCAGCTAAAGCAGGTTGTCTAGGGCTCTGTCCAGTCAGGTTTTGAATGCCTCCAAGGATAGAGACTCTACAGCCCCTCTAGGCAACCTGTTCCAATGTTCAGCCAACCTCAAAATAAATAAGCTTTTGTTTGTTTGTTTAAGATGAATTTCCTCTATTATTATTTGTGTTCATTTTCCCTTGTCCTTTTACTGGGCACCACTGAGAAAGGCTATACCCTCTTTAATCCCCTCCTGCCCCCATCAGGTATTTATGCATATTGATCAGTACCCCCTGAGCCTTCTCTTCTCCAGGCTGAGCAACCCCAGCTCTCAGCCTCTCCTTGCATGACAGAGGTTCCAATCCCTTAATCATCTTTGTGGCACCTCACTGGACTTGCTCCAGTATGTCCCTGTCCCTCTTGTACTGTGGAGCCCAGAAATGGGCCCAGGACTCCAGATGTGTCTCACCAGGGTGGAGCAGAGGGGGAAGGATCACCTCCCTCCACCTGCTGGCAACATTCCTCTGAACGCAGCCCAGGAAACCACTGACATTCTTTCATGCAAGGGCCCATTGCTGGCTCATGTTCAACATGTTCACCAGTACTCCAAGGTCTTTTTCTGCAAATCTGCTTTCCAGTCAGTCACTCCCAGTGTGTGCTGCTGCATGAGGTTACTCCTCCCCAAGTACAGCACTTTGCACTTCCCCTTGCCGAACTTCATGAGATTCCTGTGAACCTATTTTTGCAGCCTGTCGAGGTCCTTCTGAATGGCAGTGCAACCATCTGATGTATCGGCCGTTCCTCCCAATTTTTTATTGTCTGCAAACTTGCTGAGGGTGTAAGCTGTCCCATCATCCAGGTCATTAACCAAAATGTTAAATGTTTAGTGTATACTACTAGTGACTAGCCGCCAGCTGGATTTTGTACATCTGATCACAACCCTTTGAGCAGGATGGTTCAGCCAGTTTTCAGTTAACCTTACTGTCTGCTTCAGCTCATGATTCATCAGTTTGTCAATGAGGATGTTGTGGGAGGTAATGTCAAAAACCTTGCAAAAACTCAAGCAAAGCAACATCCACTCCTAGTCACTGAGCTAGTAATTTCATTGTAGAAGGCTCTCAGGCCAGTCTGGCATGATTTCCCTTTTTTTAATCCATACTGACTATTCCCAGTCACCTTCTTGACCTTAATATGTTTGAAAATGGTTTCCAAGAATATTTGCTCCAGCACCTTCCCAGCAATTCAGGTGAGGTTGACCAAGCCCTGGGAAATTCTTCCTGCCTTTCTTGGGGATAGGAGTGATATTTGCTTTCTTCCAGTTCTCAGGAACCTACCCTGATTGCCATGACCTTTCAATGGCTGTTCAGAGTGGTTTCTCAGTAACATCAGGCAGCATATTTAGGGTTCATGGGTGCATCCCATCAGGGCCCATGGACTTGTGATGCCCAGTTTGTTTAAAAGCTCCCTAACCTGATTCTCCTCCACCTCTCTGTGGAATCTTCTTTCCTCCAGACTTCCCCTCTGGTCTCAGGGACCTGGAATTCCTGAAGTACAGTCTTGTCAGTAAAGACCAAAGTGAAGAAGGCATTGAGCACCTCAACCTTTTCCATGTCCTTTTTCACCAGGTCCCCTGCCCCATTCAGCAGTGGTCCCTAGTCTTCCTTTTCCTGATGTACCTGTAGAAGCACTTCTTGTTGCTCTTCATGTCCCTTGCTAGACTCAACTCCAGGTTAGCTTTGGCTCTCCTAACCCTGGCCCTGGAAGCTCAAACGGTGTCTCTGTATTCCTCATGGGTCTCCTGTCCTTGCTTCCACCTGTGTTATTCTTCCTTTTTGTGTTTGAATTTAGTCAGGAGTTATTTGCTTATCCACGCAGGTCTCTTGTCATCTTTGCTTGACTGCCTGCACAGTGAGAGGGACTGTTCTTGAGCTTGGAGAAGGTGATCCTTGAAAATCAACCATCTTTCCTGGACCCTTCTTATCTCCAGAACCATCTCCAATAGAATTCTTTGAAGCAGTCTCCTGCGGTTCTACTTTTTACCTTGTTCCCTCCCTTCAGGATCCTGAACTCTGTCATCTTGTGGTCACTGCAGCCAAGACTGCCCCCAGACTTCACATCCCCAACCATTGTTTCCTTGTATGAGGTCCAGCAGAACAGTATTGATGCAATGAACACAAAGACAATTGCTAGAACACTTTTCAGCTAACCTGAAACTAGACACTTGGCATGAGGTTGGCTAAATATGTGTATGGATCTAGAACAGAATCCTTCCTATAAGGCTTTGTTAGTTACTGGGGCTTTTTATTTCATTTTACTCTTCAGAAGATACTGGTTTTATTTACAAGAAGACCATTTTTTGAAAGGATTAGAATATTTTCAGCTGTAGAAGGGATTATGTTGACAAGAAATTATGGCCAGAACTTTACTTCCTACCTCCTATTTTGTAGTTAGTGGTTCACAATCTGGGATTGCTCTCTACCTATCCCGTGACATGTTATAGGTCAGAATACACCTTTCAAATAAATTTAATACAGAATGGGAACATTTTTCTCAACACAAGAAGTACAATGTTTGTGAGGAAAGAGATGTAGAAGGCAGTACATTTTATCCTCTCTTTCAGTACTCCTCTTTTAAGGGAAAGAGCAGGAGAACATCAAAGGGTTTCAAAAAAGCAGAGTATAATCTGGATCTGTATTCACCGTAATTAATGGAAAGTAAATGTATGGGAATAGAAATTGCAGTTCATTTAAGCTACAGCAGCAGTTAAGTATGCCATAACAACGCAGGTAGACAACATTGTTTAGTTTACTCTTTTAGATGTTGCAGACCTCCTATTGAAATATCCCTCAAGAGTGAGATGTAAGTTAGAACAGTTCCTTTACTTCAGAAGAACAATAGAAAAATATCGCACAGGAGATGCAGTGGAGAACTGGAAGAAGAAAGCCAACAATCAAATTCAACTTTTGCAGTGAGTTCTCTGAACCTAACTTAGAAGTGGACATGATCTATTTAGTGTGCAATATATATAAAAATCATCAGTTCCAGCATCAGTCACTGTGTTTACATAACTTTATCAGGATCAAAAGATAAACCAAAGCTGAGGATTCCACAGCAAGTCTTTTTTACCACTAAGCTTTGTAGAGCAATATTATCACTTATGAAAAACCACTAATCACTTTTTTGCCTTAAAGAGGTCTTACCTGCCAAATACTTCTGATGCAGCATTTCCCTTTTTATGTATCATAATATCAGGTATCAAAAATAATCACATTATCCAGAGCTTTTAGCATATTTTCAAAAATATCTGATAAGCCTTCAGGCAGAAAGATCTGAACTGCACGTTATGCACTCTCAAGTTCTGCTAATTTCTTTTCTTTCCCAGTCTCTTGTGTTAGTTCTTGAAAAAAGAGATAACGTTTTCTGGTTTGAATATAATGGATATCTGAGTTGCCTACTTTACCTCATTCTGTTAATCTAGTAGGAAGCAAAGAGAGGCAAAGAAACCTTTATTATTGTTGTATACTATTATTCCTTTCCAGTTTTCAAGTTGCTGATGAAAAATCTGTATTTCTTGGATTATGTGTGCCTGGGGAGCTATGTTAGCATACAAAAATCCCACTACTTCAACTGTATATGATTACAGTGAACATAAATAATTTTGAGGAAAAGTTTCAATGGCATCCTTTACTGATAATACCAAGTGATGAAGGATAATTAAAAATGAAAAAGTGTAGGAAGTAAGTAGATATTTGCTCAAGAGGGAACTTTTAAGGTTCAAGGCTAAAATAAGGTATGAATGATGCTTACTTGCACAAGGGCAAAGAAATATATAGTTTGACTTTAGAAGGTCTATTTCAAATAGCATCTTACTCTATGAAATGTATTCAGGCTTCCTGGAGACTGCTTATGTACCAGGCATACCGAAAACTTGGGTTTTCACTGGGGCAACAACTTGGAAGGATAGTTTGGATCAGTTAAAGCAATTACAGGAGACATGCAGTAGGGTATAGAAGAATGAAGGCACCAAGGAAGAAGGATGAAGAAACATTAATGCCTTTCTCTTGATGGTATATTCCTTCTGACCCCTGGAAAGTATATCTACAACATTGCATTTCAACTTAGATCTCTAATTTTCAACAGCATTGCCATCAATAACTGCATTTCAAATAAATGTAACATTTCTGTTTGTTAGATTAAAATTACATATTTAAATGCCTTCAGAAAAAGTGAAGTAGAGCAAGAATGCCTTGAGGAGGCAAGTTGTGCTTACTCAAGATTAGCAGCCCCTTCTTAGAATATTTTGGTTTCAGGACTGAAATAAATTATTTGTGTCTTAAAGACACTGAGGTAATTAAATCTCTATTTGCTTATAATTTATATTTATTCTTAGATAATAACTTACTTAGTTTCCAGTTTGCAGATTTTTTCTGTTAACAGTCCTTACCTCAAGGGAAGCAATATGTAGGAGAAAGAATATTTTTAAGTTAAATGATATGTTTACTTACCCGCTATTCTTTTTATACATTTTTTGCTTGCCTACTGCAAACCACCAAAGTTGGTCATCCACAAAAGAAGACATACAAAGAACTGCAACAACTAAATCTTTTACAAGGTTCTTATATATTTCTTTATACTTATACTTAAGCTCAATCTTCATCCTCAGCCATAAAACTTCTGTCTAGTGGGCTAACAAAAGATCAAAGTTAAAAATGAATGTTTAAAAATGTGTGTTTTAACCATTAAACTATCTAATTTTTATTGAATACAAGGAAATAATATTTTAGGAATATGGAGCCATATCTAGCATTCTACCTCTGCTGTTCTTACCTCTATAGAATCATGTTCCTCAGGTAAAGTCATATAATTATTTTTGCTCCAACACAGCCTTTCCTGCTCAAGAATGTTCTTATGGTATCATGATGTCAGTTTTCTATGGACAACAGCAGACAAGGTTTTTTCAGATGTGCTAATTTGAAATTTTCAAGAAGGTTTAATTCAACTACAAAAAATATTTCTTATGACAGTAGCCAAACACAAACATTCTGAGTCAGACTTACCAAATACAGTCAAGGTAACAATACCACATGATGCTTGCTGACCTATACAGATATTAATGACTAGGATGTCTACTGATAGCATATAAAGTAAAAACTCCATAATTCCTGAAACTACTCACTAGCTCCAATTCTCATATGACATTTTCCAATATGATTGATCCAGAAAAAAAACATTTGGAATAATACACTTCCAAGTCAGGTGAAATAAGGTAACAGGAGTGTAATTCTTCTCATCTAGACTACTACCACATAGATGTCTCAATGTCAGAAAATCATACAAACAACTTTCATAGACAGTGGAAATAGATATATCTAGAACATGAATCACCTCAGCCTAATTTAGCTGTCTAAAATAAGTCAAATGCATCACAACAAAAAAGTTTCCATGCATACCTGTTATACTGCAACTATTGAAAGACTTTAGACAATTACCTCAGATGCAAATTTTTACACTGCTGACACAGATGTCAACAAGCTAGATTAGGTGAGCTCCTTGGAGTCACCTCAATATTTCAGGAAAGAGTTGAAAACAACACTGTGTATCCTTTTGTGATATTGTGAAAAGAACCAATTGGAAAGATCAAGCAGGATTCTTTATATTGTTTTTCCAATTAGTAATTTAATAATGAATGCCCAGTTAGGCCACAGAAGAAAAGGCAGAATTGCAGGACTGTCATCTCTCAGATGAATGCTCTCACCAGCACTCTAAAGAGTCAGAATTCCCTTTCTGGAAGATCCCACAGGCTGGTGAATAGAGCCCTTTCCTGAGAAGAGGGCAGTGTGAAACTCTTCAGATTACAATTTTGAGCTGAGAAGCTTAAATACCACTGAAGTCTTCTGATTGATTTAGCCCCAAGGAAACCGAGCACTGCTGACAAGGCGAACAGGGTGCTTTGTTGGGAAAAGCAATAGACACTTTTTTGTCTGACTGGAATATTGTGGGCAGATGGGAGCTCACTTTGCATCAACTAAAAGCCAGGCAGAAGACAGAGTTTATCAGTTTGGACTAAGTGATAAACTGTCTGAGTATGTACAGTGACAGCTTTATATGCACTCCTTGTTGTCTCACTATAATTGTCATGCAAAAATCATGTTTGCTTAGAGTCAAGACTATACACTTGTGTTCACCCAGGAGTAAAAATAATCCATAATTTTGCCAGACATTACATAATACCTCTCTTTTTAAGAATTGTTAAGCACTGTCATCTTGAAATTTCCTATATCCCACATACTACGGATAAAAGAAAATCTGGCCATACACTTATGCCATCTTTGCTGCCCTCTTTTGAACACATTCTAATATTTTTATATCCTTCTTATATTGTGGAGCCCAAAACTGCACACAGTACTTGACGTGAGGCCACAGTAGTACTAAGTAAATTCAACTTTCTCATGTTTTAATTTCTTTAAAACTCTGCAGTGACTGCTGTCTGGTCTTGGCTATTTGTATTGTTTGGTTCTGAAACTTTTTCTATTTGAAATTTGAATTTCAGACAGCTTTTTCCAGTAAGGACTTGTTCTTAGACCTTCTCTGCTCTGAATATCAATGTAGAAATGTGGTTTGATTTTCCTCACAGTATTATCTTTTGTACTCCTTTTACACCCTTATGAGCTTCACCAACTATTTCTGGCAGGCTTCCTGATTCTGATATTCTTGAAACAGTTTTCGTTAAAAGCTTTGATACTTTCAGATAATTTCTCTCCTCAAAATGATTTTGGCTTTTTTTTACTGTGCTTTTTCATATTTAACTTGATAGTTTAAACTTTTTTTTTTTTACTTTTCCAGTAAACCTATTGACTTAGAATAGTGAATGTACTGAAAATTTTCTAATGCTATATTTTGTTTTCTCTCCCTAGATGATTTATGGTAACTTTGAAGAGATCATGACTGTTGCTGATTTTTGTTTTTGAATGGTACAAGCTTCCTAAAATTAGTTATGGTACACAGTAACAGAATATTGTTGAGTAAATTTCTTAGCTGCACAAATATTTATGTGGGTTTTCTTCAGTGGAAAGTAATGTAGGGTGGCTTGTTATGTTTAGTATTAATTTGCCTTTATAATGTGATTAATTTGGTAGTATCCATCTGTACTAAAGTTATTTTGAACATAACATGATTGTTTCATATTCTTCCTTTCTTCTTAACATAAGAATCTAGTATAAGAATCTATTCAGGATTAATTTAAAAATCTAAAAATTTCTATTTCTTTCAGTTTGTTTAATATACCTTGCTTTATGTGTATGTGAGAGATGGGAAAAAAAAAAGAAAAAGATTTTTATTATCCAAGTGTCAATAACAGCAATTCCATTATATGTTTCACAATTATCAGAAACTAAAGAAGTCTGACTAAATTACTGAAACTAATTATAAAAGGGCAGGTAATGTATGTGAGAGGTCATCTATTGTATTAAATAGAGGAAATTAAAACACAAATAAAAAACCTCTCCATCGATAACAGGAAAGGATTTATTCCTCTAAATCTATAGATTACATATCTAAAAGAGAGGATAGGAAAAAAGGACGAAGTCAGAGACAGTGTGTCTTTTGGGTTTTATATTTTGAATGTTACAATATAGAATTGTTTTGGAGATTTCAAAAGAATAAAAGGAAAAAGTAGAAAAAATGTTGCAACTCATCCAAAGCAAAGACACTTTATTAAACTAGGTTTTGTTATTAAAATTAATGTATGCATAATTTTATTATTATAAAATGTATGGAAAAAGAGATTATAATTAATTTCTAATTAGTTTTAACTTATAGGTACTGCATTTTTTCAGTATAGTTTTGATTGTCATATTAAGTAACATTGAAGTAAGTGAAAGTGATGACTATTGTAATCGTGGTTTATGTGACTGAAATCAAATCCTTAAGACAGAAGTTTTTCAAAAAATTTACTGAACCTCGGTTCCCTCCATGCACATATGCACTGTGATAATTGCGATGTATTTATAGAGAAATAGTAATCAAAAGAGACATCTTGTCTCTTTGTACTTGATTTTTAATATGAATTGATATTTACAGTGTTTAAAATTACTACATACTAGCTGGGAGTTCCTGTGTTCCAAGTGGCTTCCAGTGGTTTCACTTGTTGAAAAATTTCAAAATTAGCATGAACCAGAATCTAAGTTCTGTTTTGAGTTAATCATCTGGAAAAACTGAAAACCTACAGTTAGTGATCATATATGAAAAGTATGTTTTGTGAACTGACATCACAGAAAAAAATCTTGTGCATACAAATTACCTCTGCTGGTGCATTTGTCTCAAACATATATATCTGCCATATTCATAGCTCTTCTTTAAGACACTTTAAGTCTGCCTTTGGTTGGCCTATCTTCATCCAAATTCTGACACAGCTCATTGCATTCAAAGGCCAGCCTCAGGGTAAACTGTGACAGAATTGTCAAACTTGAAATATTTTCAAATAAATTTCAGTAATGGTTTAGATAAACATTGGGCCAGCTAAATTCTTGCTATGTAAATAGCAAATGGTACTTCATATCTTAAAATAGCCTTTACCATATCTGCAGTGATGCATTGTCATTCAGATAGTGTTGAAAGCTCCCAGAAAAAAATCCACTCAGATAAGACTACAAAGGAAGAACTGGTGAATAAATGATCCTTTTATAAGAAATATGTTACTCATCTTGAACATAATTTAGTGATAGGACAAGCTACAAGAAGAAAGTTCTGAAGATTGTCACACTTAGAAAGAAATGTAAAGTCGTGTTCTATTGTTAATGGTGGGTGTGACAAATCTTCTAACCAGATAGAAATTAGTTTTTCATAGCAAAACTCATGGAGAGTGCCTGATGGAATACAAGAGCATAAAGGAAAAAATAATGCAAAAGGTCATAGTTTAATATCACCAAGGAATAGCAATGGGACCTGAGAAACAACATGAGAAAACAGATTCCCCTAAAGCTACATATGAAATCTCATTAATTCTTTCTTGACTATAGCTTTGTTGTATGTTGTAGTCAGAGAAATAATTTGACCTATTCTGTAGCTGTTGGCAATAAAGTTACACTTCAAATGATGTAGCATGTCACTGTACCACAGAATCACAGAATGGTTGAGGTTGGAGAAGTTCTCTGGAGGTCATCTGGTCCAACTCCCCTGATCAAGCAGGGCTACCTAGAGCCGGTTGCCCAGGACCATGTCCAGATGGCTTTTGAGTGTCTCCAAGGTGGGAGACTCCACAGCCTCTCTAGGCAGCCTGTGCCACTGCTCGGTCACCCTCACTGTAAAAAAGTATTTCCTGATGTTCAGAGGGACCCTCCTGTGTTTCAGTTTATGTCCATTGCCTCTTGTCCTGTCACTGGGCACCACTGAAAATCTCTTAGCTCTGTCCTCTTTTCACCCTCCCTTCAGGTATTTATAAACATTTATAAGATCCCCCATGAGCCTTTTCCTCTCCAGGTTGAACAGTCCTGGCTCTCAGCCTTTCCACATATGAGAGATGTTCCAATCTTTTAATCATCTTAGTGGCCCTTCATTTGACTCTTTCCAGCATGTCTATGTCTCTCTTGTACTGGGGAGCCCAGAACTGGACACAGTGCTCCAGATGTGGCCTCAGCAGTGCTCCTCCTTCGACATGCTTGCAAATACTTTGTCTAATGCAGCAAGGGCATACTGCCGGCTCATGTTCAACCTGGCATCCACCAGGACCCCCAGGTCCATTTCTGCCAAGCTGCTTTCCAGCTGGTCAACCCCCAGCATATATTGGTTTATATATATGTACACATACCTTATATTGGGTTTGTTCCTCCCCAGAGGCAGAACTTTGCATTTTGAGCTTCATGAGGTTCCTATCAGCCTATTTCTCCTTCCTGTCGATGGCAGCACAATCCTCTGGTGTACTGGCCACTCCTCCCAGTTTGATAACATCAGCAAACTTGCTGGGAGTACGCTCTGTCCCATCATCCCCATCATTAATGAAAATGTTAAACAGGGCTGGACCCAATATTGGCCCCTGGGAACACTACTAGTTACTGGCCTCCAGCTAGACTTTGCACTGCTGATCACCCCTCTCCAGGCCGGGCCATTCAGCCAGTTTTCTATCTAACTCACTGTCTGTTCAGCCAGCCCATACTTCAGCGCTTCTCTGCTAGATCTTATGGGAGACAGTGTCAAAAGCCTTACTGAAGTCCAGGTAGACAATACCCACTTCTCTCCTCTCATCCACCAAGCCAGTCATTTCATTATAGAAGGTTATCAGGTTGGTCAAGCATGACTTCCACTTGGTCAATCCATGCTGAGCACTCCTGGTGACTTTCTTGTCTTTCATGGGCCTGGAAATGGCTTCCAGGGTTATCTGCTACCTCTTTTTAAGTCCCAACATCCAATTTAAATGTTAAAAATATTTTGTGTGTATAACATCACAATCGATTTCATTTCTGTTGGCTCAACATATTTTGTCAGCAAGTGCACCCCAATATTACTGAAAACTGCAATTTTAGGATAACTGTATTAGTATATATTAATATTATATATTAGTATATATTAAGCATTTAAACTGGAGCTGATAAAAAAGATTATCAGCTATCAGATTTCAAGAGCACTTTCTTAACCAGTCAAGAAACTGACACAGAAAACAAGCAAAACCAAATGCTTTCTGTGTCAAGGACAAAATTATCTATATGCAATTCTTTTCTATATCAGTCAAGCTTCTAACTTCCTAGGCCTTTAAAAATATTTTTTTTCAAAGAATTTTAATAAATTTCTACAACTTGTATATACAAGCTGTGTCTTTCATAAATAAAAGAAAATTGTGTTAAAGAGTCTTTGTAGGCATGTTTATGGAAATGGACAGATTTTACATTGTATTCTATTTGTCACTGTATGGTGACTTACAGCAAAGCTAGGTTGTTTAGACCCATGACACAACACTACCACATGAGGTAATGACCCAGAGGCATACTAAAGGGTTCAGCAAGAAATAGTTGCTGAAAGAATAAGTTATGAAATCTATTCACACCATAAAGTCTGGATTATATCTGGGTCTCTGTGAAACAAAATGCTTTAGCCAGATCAACATTTTCCTGCATATTCAGCCCTATCATGTTCGACTTATTCCTTTAAAGCTAGTTTAGCCATGCTTCTCCTTCATATCTGCCTCATTTTCTAGTACTGTATCTCATACTTACCTAGACTATTTTTATTTTTCCATCTCGGACCTTTTTTTTTTTAGTCAGCTCTTGTTATTTTTATACCTTTTTACAATCTTCATATCCAGCTTCCACTTTGACCCTCTTCACTTACCCACAGCCTACCTGCTGGTTTGGTTTCTCTCCTTTTCCTCCTCTGCTGGGTCATTCCTCTTTATGCAAGCTTAATGCAATCTTTCAAACCTCTCTAGCTCCCAATCTCAATTTTTCCTCTTTTCCCTGTCCTAGATCCTGTATATACATATGATTCCACTTTGACACACGTAATCTCTTAATGGATTTTGTTCTTATTCCATTACATAGTCATAGTTTCCTGCCTTTGGCAGCTTCAGTCTCCCTACAGGTCCTGACATTCCACAAACACGGAGGTATGCACATTGTGAAATCTTCCCTAAAATGTCACCCCTTCCTCCCCTCATTATTATCTTACTTCCTCTTGCTCCAAATTCAGATGCTTTAAATTCATTCCACACTGATTCTGTTCCACTGAAATATTTTTCTTACAAAATGAGAAAACAAACTGGTATTCAAAGTAATCCTTCTTTAGCTTTGCATAACTTTAAATAATATACAGAGATCTGTGCTAATAATTTATTTTTAATTGTATCCCTGTACTGCTTACAAGCAGTTTACATACTCCATAGAAAACAGATTAATATCTTATTCTTCAAGACACTGTGTCTATTTTTTGTTCATTTATTTCAAAATACTCAGGCAAAACATAACATGAAAGAAAATACATTTCAGCTGAAGGTATTTCTGAGATATTTCTAAGTGCCTTTTGTATTTTAAACTACAAAATACATGTTTATATACTTCATCTGCAGTGTGAAGAAAAGATAAAGTGTCTTTAGAAAAACAGGGAGATATGAAATGGCTGGGCAGCATACCATGTAGACTCGAATGGTTATACTTTCATATATTTTCAATAACATTTTTGTATGGGTGAATGGTTTCTGCATCCTTTTTCTATGCAAATTATTCATTTATTTCCAATCACTGGGCCAGCACAAAAGTGTGTAGGAAAAGGAATTATTTTTTCTCCATTTGGTGTTAATATTTATCTTGAACGTCCTATGAAAACTTGCACACCATTAAAAATTCAACTTAAAAGATCCTTTTAAAAAGAAAAGCTTGAATCACAGAAGACTATTTGAGAACTTTCTTTTTGCTTTATTTTGCAAAAAAAATCATGAATACAACTATTTTGCTAGTTTATTAGCTCAAAGTCAATGTGTATTGGGTTTGCATAGCAAGGTTTTGGTAGCTGGGGGTTTACAGGGTTGGCTTATGTGAGAAGCTGCTGGAAACTTCCCCTGTGTCTGATAGCGCCAATGCCAGCCAGCTCCAAGACGGACCCGCCACTGGCCAAGGCCGAGCCCATCAGCAACAGTGGCAGTGCCTCTGGGAGAACAGATTTAAGAAGGGGGAAATGTTGCTGTGCAACAGAAACTGCAGCTGGAAAGAGGAGTGAGAACATGTGAGTAACAGCCCTGCAGACCCCCAGGTCAGTGCAGAAGGAGGGGAGGAGATGCTCCAGGCGCCGGAGCAGAGATTCCCCTGCAGCCCGTGGGGAAGACCATGGTGAGGCAGGCTGTCCCCCTGCAGCCCAGGGAGGTCCACGGGGCAGCAGATATCCACCTGCAGCCCGGGGAGGACCCCACACTGGAGCAGGGGGATGCCCGAAGGAGGCTGTGACCCCGTGGGAACCCCGCGCTGGAGCAGGTTCCTGGCAGGACCTGCGGACCTGTGGAGAGAGGAGCCCACGCTGGAGCAGGTTTTCTGGCAGGACTTGTGACCCCGTGGGGGACCCAGGCTGGAGCAGTCTGTGCCTGAAGGACTGCACACCGTGGGCAGGACTCATGTTGGAGAAGTTTGTGGAGGGCTGTCTCCCATGTGAGAGACCCCACACTGGAGCAGGGGAGGAGTGAGGAGTCCTGCCCCTGAGGAGGAAGGAGTAGCAGAGACAACGTGTGATGAACTGACTCCAACCCCCATTCCCCATCCCCCTGTGCTGCTCGGTGGTAGAGGAGGTAGAGAAAATCAGGAGTGAAGCTGAGCCTGCGAAGAAGGGAGGGGTTGGAGGAAGGTGTTTTAAGATTTGGTTTTATTTCTCATTATCCTACTCTGATTTGATTGGTAATAAATTAAATAAATTTTCCCCAAGTCAAGTCTGTTTTGCTCATGATGGTAATTGATCTCTCCCTGTCCTTATCTCAACCCACAAGCCTTTTGTTATATTTTCTCTCCCCTGTCCAGTTGAGGAGGGGAGTGATAGAGTGGCTTTGGTAGGCACCTGGCATCCAACCAGGGTCAACCCACTATAAAATGAGATATTCTGTTCTCAGGTACTTCAGTGGAAATTCAGTGGAAGTAAGGGTATACTGATGAAGACAAGAAAATGTGTTCTGTGAAGCTATCAGGAAATTTATGGGTATTTCTAACTGGATTTCAATGAAGTTGCCAAGGATTTAAAAAAAAAAAAAAAAGGAGGAGAATATCACAAAAATATTTGCTTCTTTACATAACAGAGTATTTTTCTAGATTTTAAGCTTCTCAGATCACGGTGTCAGTACATTGAGAGAACTGGCTTTTTTCTGAGCACCTTGAAAATACTGGTTACGCTCCAATGTGTAGAATATTCTTTTTTTTTTTTTTTTTCAGATCTGTGATCTTCAGATGCTACATACTCAGATTAATGAACGACTGAATGTAGATGGTAGCCATTAGGCTCAATCATTCCTTTTCATGTCCTTTATTCTAGAAACAACTCTAGGTACATTCATATTACGAACTTATCTTTCTGTGTTTCTTATTCATTAATTTGCTCAGAAGTCAACTCTGTTCTTTTATTCTTTGTCTTCTCACTTGATTGCACATTTTCAACTTTAACAACATTTAGGTACACACTGAGCTCTGGGAAACTGGTGTTAACAAATATATTGATTTCCTGTTATGCTGGAGGAGACACATTGTTAGGTTTCTCTATAACTCTGATGAAAAGTAACATTACATAGCACATACTTATTGAGTTCTTAAAAATGCAAGCGCTTATGTTTTAAGTAACATTGATGTAGCTTCTGGATTATAGCACTACATCAGATCAGATGCCAAGAAGGTAACAAAAGGCCTTTTGGCACACATACAAATCCCACTTTGGATTGAGTTTAACTGCCTAATGTGGTCTGAGAGAATTTCTTCTGGCCTCATGACTTTTCTATCATGGAAGAGCTAAAAATAGGAAAAGATTGCAAAGACAGTGCACACAGCTCAGAAACTGTATTTCTGGCAGTTTCTGAACAGAGTGAGGTATTTTGACCCACAAGTCATTGCTACCATTTACGCAAATGTGAATCTCAAAATTTACATCCAGCACTTAACATAGAAAATGAGCCTATGATAGTCTCGTATAACTCCCTAGAAAACAAAAGTCTGTACAATTCAAGAAAATAAAAAGAAGTAGACTGTGACAGACCCTCAGTCACAGTGTACAAAAAGCTCAGTCACTAGGAATTAAAGGTTTTATGGTAAAATATATCTAATCCACTGATGTGCCTTCTGTGGGAACCAAGGACATATTGTTTAATGTTTAATTACAGCTCTTAAGATTACCTAGTAGAAAAGGCAAAGCTACTGATGTTGGTGAAGGCAGTAAGGAAGTCATAAAAAATAATCCTAGTGTCTACTATGTACTGTTACTCATATATCTTATTTTTTTATTACAGTAGCCTTCATAAGGCTTAACAAAGAACTTAAAATTCATTTAGTGTAGCCCAAGTTTGAGAATATTCATATGAACAATGATAACTTCCACCCATTCTTATCATTAACATGCAGTTTCCATGACCAGGATGCAGAATTCCTTCTAATCCAAAGGAAGATGGCATTTTAGAGGGTTTTTAGTATTGACTGAGAATCCTTTTGCTATTCCAGGATGGGAATATGATTTAAAGACCATGTTACTAACTGATTTTCATGTTTCCTGAGCCCAGAACAGATTATGTCATCCAAATAATAACACTGGAGTGTTTTATGCTCTTAGAAGAATTTAGCTGAACTGTAACAGTTCTTCTACTTGTAAGGCTAGACTTCTTCTAATAGTAAATTCTACTGTCAGTAAAAACTTGAAAGATTGCCAGCACCAGAATTTTGTTTTAGTTATGGCAGACTTTCTCCACCTTGCTTTCTTTAAGTGATTGTGATAGACTGTGTAGGCATTAAAAACCTATTATTTGTTTCACTGAATTTTATTAATGTCAGTTCAGAACGTAGCCTATTGTTCAAACTTAAATATTTTACTCAACAGGCAAATGAAGAAAAGACATCTTATTATAATGTAGTTTTTGTCATATGAATTAGGCATTTAAAAAAGAGGTCATTGTAAACAAATGTATCACAAGGAAGAGATTGGTTTCCTCTTTCCCCCCTTTAAGATACGTTAGAGTACACCTAGTACCTCTACTAAGTATTACCTACCAAAACAAATGGTATGGAAAAGAAATTACTCTGTCCATTCCTTATGAACAGAATGTTTGATGAGGCTTGGAAAGTACTTCCTACAGAAATACTGTTCTAGAGTTATTTAGCACTCTAGTAGCAAGCAAGAAATTACCTTAGCCATTTGGAGAACAGTGTATAAAAATTTTGTTGAAAGTGCTAATACAAATTCCTTTCAAGATACACATAGTTGAGGACAAATGAAGTTTGTTCTTGAATAAATGCAAATGAATAAATCTAACAGCAAAATCTATTTATTTTTATGATGATGTTATTTATAGATATTACTTAAATATCTCCTCCAGATTTTTTTCAGTCATTCACTCTTTCTGTCCTACTCTGCCGTATCTGCTGGTTTCTAATTCAGCCTTATCTTCTCAGAACTCAGATGTTCTCATCTTGTTGTTATATTGACAATATAATCATTTGGCTTTCTGATTTAGTCCTCACCAATGTCATCCCTTTAACATCTCTTCTGGGCTTACTTCTCCCATTCAATCCTTTTCACAATAACTCTATGTAGCTTACATTTATTCTTCTCTCCTGTTTTCCTTCCTTAGGTAATACTGGTTTTTGTAATGATGAAATCTGTCTACTCCTTCCTGATCTCTGCTCCTTCACTTGTTGTCTTCTAACTTTCTAATGTCTTTGTTTCCCTTGACATCTACCAAAGTTTAACATAGCCTAACTGAGCTAACAAAACAATTTTTTTTCTTTTTTTTCAGTTCTTCTCTGTCCCCTCCCTTTTATTCTGATCCACAAACTCCTTTCTTGTTTACTTTAGGAACACAGGTTTTGAATCCATCATTTCCTTTGTGTGTCTTCAGTCAGAAACAGTAACAGCAAGCACCCACTCTTTTAGGAAATATAGGTCAAATACTGTTCATAATTTGCAGCATGTAGCTATCTTGCTATTCTGACCAGTCTGGTGTCACACCAAACTATTCAACTTGAAAACTGATCTTCTTGATCCAGGCACATTTATCATAATACATGAATGAAGTTTTCAGCATTATTCTTCTCAGTCCCTTAGTCCACACATCCAAGTCTTGATGGTGTTCATTCACAGCAGTTTGTCTCTACATAATTAAAACTCTGTTCCTTACCAAAAGTGCAAAGTACTGGGGTTTTTTTTTTTCTGTGACATTATTTCACCCACCTCGTATAATCATCCACAAAAACCCCCAAACACTAATGGTGGCAATATTCCTATTTGTTTTTCTGTAACACTTCCCTGAAACTCCTTACCTTTGCATAAAATCTGAGATTTTTTTTCTTAGTTTAAATATCTTTCATAAATCTTTCCTTCTTATTCATCTACTGGTAGACTTTACAAGATTATCTGCAGTTGTCATTCTCTTCCCATGGGATAGTAAGATCCATTTCCCTAGCAATCCTGTGTTCACTTGTCTGCTTCATCCACTAAAGCTTTACATACTATCCTTCATTTACACAACACAGTCTTCTAACAATTTTAGGAAAGATCTCTCTCCACAAGCTCTCAAGTATGCTCTCCATTATGGTATCTTTAGAAAACCAACATGCAGTTCTGAATAAGTAAGTAGTCAACAGGGAGAATTATTTATAATGAATAATCTGTGATCATGTGTAAATGTCAAGTTTCAGACAGACAGCCCAAGCAATAACATACTTACTAATGTCGCACACCTGCCATCCTTTTGTTATTCATTATAGGTATTGACTTAAGACTTGGAATTGGATATCCTCTTAAGTGTTTGGATAATATTGATTTAATCTGTAGTTTCAAGGCAGTATTATGGTGCTGAGACTGTGTTCATTATAATTTTATAGTCCCTTTCTGATTTTTCACTGGAGTAGAGGAAATGTGATTCTTTCAAAGGCATTTAAAACAAACGATCAATCCAAACCAAACCAAAGAAAGCTGAACCAAACCATAACAGGTTTCTTTCCTGTATTTCCATGAAATTTACACTTTGAGTACTTTTAGAACAGCTCAGGACTGTTTATTTATCACTGGGTGATTCAGATGAGAGAATTCAACCAGTTTGAGTATAGTTGTGCATTTTCTGCAAATACCTCAAGCCATAGCTGAGGTTTATGCTATGGAAGTTAAAGTTAAAACTGATATTTCTTAGTTCAACATTTTCTAGAAATAAGCTAAAAAATATCCAAGTACTGTAAAAAGTAAAATATAATTAATTATGTTCTTTAATATTTTATAGTATTATTTTACCTTTTACATGAGATCTTATAAAATTATTTGGAAATTAAGTACATTATTTAAATCATAAAATCATAGAATAATAAAATGGTTTGGGTTGGAAGGAACCATAAAGATCATCTGATTCCTAGCCCCCCTGCCATGGGCAGGGACACCTTCCACTAGACCAGGCTGCTCAAAGCCCCATCCAACCTGGCCTTGAACACTTCCATGGAGGGGCCATCCACAAATTCTCTAAGGCAACTTGTTCAGTGGCTTACCACTCTCACAGGGAAGAACTTCTTCCTTACAGCTAATCTAAATCTACCCTCTTTCAGTTTAAAGCCATTACCCCTTGTCCTATCATTACATGCCCTCATAAAAAGCCCCTCCTCATCTTTCCTGCAGGCCCCCTTTAGGTACTGGAAGGCTACTATAAGGTCTCCCTGGAGCCTTCTCTTCTCCAGGCTGAGCAACCCCAACTCTCTCAGCCTGTCCTCATAGGAGAGGTGCTCCAGCCCTCTGATCATCCTCATGGCCCTCCTCTGGACTCACTGCAACAGGTCCATGTCCTTCTTACATTTGGGGCCTGTTATGGTTTAACCCCAGATGGCAACTAAGCACCACACAGCAGCTTGCTCACTCTCCCCCACCCAATGGGATGGTGGAGAGAATAAAAAAAACCCCCAAACTCATGGGTTGAGATAAAGACAGTTTAATAGGACAGAAAAGGAAGGGGGAGGGGGGGTAATAGTAATAGAATATACAAATCAAGTGATGCTCAGTACAATTGCTCACCACCCGCTGACCAATGCCCAGCCAGTCCCTGAGCCGTGGTGTCCCCTGGCCAACTCTCTCCAGTTTATATACTGGGTATGACATCGTATGGTATGGAATACACCTTTGGCTCATTTGGGTCAGCTGTCCTTGCTGCCTCTGCTGGCAGGGCAGTATGAAAAGCTGAAAAGTCCTTGACTTAGACTAAACACTGCTTAGCAACAACTAAAACATCAGTGTGTTATCAACATTATTCTCATCCTAAATCCAAAACACAGCACTATACCTAAATCCAAACCACAGCACTATACCAGCTACTAGGAAGAAAATTAACTTTATTCCAGTTGAAACCAGGACAGGGCACCAGAGCTAAATGCAGTACTCCAGGTGGGGTCTCATGAGAGTGGAGTAGAGGGGAAGAATCACCTCCCTTGACAAGCTGGTCACGCTTCTCTTGATGCAGCCCAGGACACGGTTGGCTTTCTGGGCTGCAAATGCACATTATCTGGACATGTTGAGCTTCTCGCCAGCCAACACCCCCAAGTCCTTCTCCACAGGGCTGCTCTCAACCAACTCATCACCAACCCTGTATTTTTGTTTGAGATTGCCCCGACCCAGGTGCAGGATCTTGCACTTAGCCTTGTTGAATTTCATGAGGTTCACACGGGCCCACCTCTCAAGCCTGTCAAGGTCTCTCTGGATGGCATCCCTTCTCTCCAGCGTGTCAACCGCACCACACAGCTTGGTGTTGTTGGAAAACTTGCTGAGGGTGCACTCAATCCCACTGTCCATGTTGCCAACAAAAACGTTAAACAGCGCCAGTTCTAACACCGACCCCTGAGGAACACCACTCATCATTGGTCTCCACTTGGATACCAAGCTGTTGACAACAACTCTTTGAGTGTGACTGTCCAGCCAATTCCTTATCCACTGAGTGTTCCATCCATCAAATCCATGTCTCTCCAATTTAGAGACAAGGATGTTGTGTGGGACAGTGTCAAATGCTTTGCACAAGTCCATGTAGATGTTGTCCATTGCTCTTCCCTTATCCAGCAACACGCTAACCCTGTCGTAGAAGGCCACCAAATTTGTCTGGCAGAATTTGCCTTTAGTGTAGTGTTTGGGGTTTGTGTGGTGTGGCTTTGGTAGTGGGGGAGGGGGCTACAGGGGTGACTCCTGTGAGAAGCTGCTAGAAGCTTCCCCAGCTCCAAATCGGACCCGTCACTGGCCAAGGCCGAGCCCATCAGTGATGGTGGTAGTGCCTCTGGAAGAACAGATTTAAGAAGGGGAACCTGCAGTGGAGAGGGGAGTGGAAAGTGGAAGAAACACCTATGCAGACACAAAAGTTAGTGAAGATGGAGGGGGAGGAGGTGGATGCCCCTGCAGCCCGTGGTGAGACAGCAGGCTGTCCCCCCACAGTCCATGGAGGGGAGCAGGGGAGCAGATGCCCACCTGCAGCCCGGGGAGAGAGGAGCCCACGCTGGAGCAGGGGGATGGATGCCCCCCAAGATGGCCAGGACGCCATGGGAAAGCCCACGCTGGAGCAGTCTGAGCCTGAAGGACTGCAGCCTGCGGAAGGGACCAATACTGAGGCAGTTCATGAAGAACTGCAGCCCGTGGGAAGGAGCCACATTGGAGAAGTTCATGAAGGACTGTGTCCCATGGGAGGGACCCCACACTGGAGCAACAAAGAGTGAGGAGTCTTCCTGCTGAGGAGAAGGGAGAGGCAGAGACAACATGTGATGAACTGACCTCAACCCCCATTCCCTGTCTCCCTGCACCTCTCAGGGGAGGAGGTAGAGAAAACCAGGAGTGGAGTTGAGCTAGGAAGGAGGGGCGGGTGGGGGGAAGGTGTTTTAAGATTTGGTTTTACTTCCCAATATCCTTGTTTTGATTTGATTAGTAGTAAATTAAATTGATTTTGTTTCTTCCCCAGGTTGAGCCTGTCTTTTGCCCGTGACTATAAATTGTGAGTGATCCCTCCCTGTCCTTGTCTCAACCCACGAACTTTTCTTTATATTTTCTCCTCCTCATGCCACCAGGGGGGAGGAGTGAGCAAGCAGCCTTGTGGTGTTTTGTTGCCAGCTGGATGTAAACCATGACATGAAGCCATGTTGGCTGTCACCAATCACCTCATTATTTTCTATATCTCTTAGAGTAGTTTCCAGGAGGATCTGCTCCATGATCTTGCCGGGCACAGAGGTGAGACTGACTGGCCTGTAGCTCCCCAAGGTCTTCCTATTTTCACTTTTTAAAAATGGGGTTACGTTTCCCCTTTTCCGGTCAGTGGGAACTTCCTCAGACTGCCACAGCTTCTCAGACATGACGGAAAGTGGCTTAGCCACTTCATCCACCAGTTCCCTCAGGACCCATAGATGCATTTCATCAGGTCCCATGGACTTGTGCACCTTCAGGTTCTTTAGATGGTCCTGAACCTGATCTTCTCCTGCAGTGGGTGGTTCTTCATTCTCTCAGTCCCTGCCTTTGCCTTCTGCAACTTGGGTGGTGGGGCTGGAGCACTTGCCGGTGAAGACTGAAGCAAATATCATTGACTACCTCTTCCTTCTCCATGTCCTGGGTAACCAGGTCTCCCGTTCCCTTCTGGAGAGGGCCCACATTCTTCCTAGTCTTCCTTTCATCACCGATATATCTGTAGAAGCTTTTCTTGTTGCCCTTGATGTCCCTGGCCAGATTTAATTCTATCAGGGCTTTGGCTTTCCTAACCTGATCCCTGGCTGCTCAGACAATTTCCCTGTATTCCTCCCAGGCTACCTGTCCTTGCTTCCACCCTCTGTAGGCTTCCTTTCTGTGTTTGAGTTTGTCCAGGAGCTCCTTGTTCATCCCTGCAGGCCTCCTGGCATTTTTGCCTGACTTCCTCTTTGCTGGGATGCATCGGTCCTGAGCTTGGAGGAGGTGATCCTTGAATATTAACCAGCTTTCCTGGCCCCCTCTTCCCTCCAGGGCTGCATCCCATGGTACCCTGCCAAGCAGATCCCTGAAGAGGCCAAAGTCTGCTCTCCTGAAGTCCAGGGTAGTGAGCTTGCTGTGCTAACTCTTATTAGAAATACAGTGCTAATCAAGCCTGAGGTTTTCTAAACTATATAAAATTAATAACAAATGAGAATAAACTTTTACAGCTGATCAGAAAAAGATCACAATGTGATAAAGGTCAGTCACACTAATTTACTACCATCTCAGAATATATCTTCATGTCTGATTGTAACTGACAGCTCTTAATAAAACACAGTGGTATTCTTTTTATTTTATGCGTTTGCATCAACTACAGCTATCTGTAGAAACATGCTCATATAAAATACAAGTTCTAGTATGCATAGACATTATTGAAATTTGAATCTATCCTACTAGAAGAAAAGCACTGTTTTCTTCACAGTGGATTAACAAGTTTTCTTGTAAGTACTGATACTGGAACATATCCAGTATCAATATCTGTGATAGTGCCAGGAGTCTCATTAAGATCAAACAACCAGTGAAAAGGAGCAAGAGGTAAAGTTCTTGTAAATACTTTAAAAGCTCAGGTAGAAATACATGAATCCTTGAAAGAAGGGGATGGCTTTACAGATGTTGATACTAGCAAAACTTTGCTTTCTCAACCATAAATTATTATTGAGTAATGGTAGGCTACCCATTAAAGAGGGAGAAAACATTCATATATATTGACATGATAAATTTGAGTGAAGAGTTTTAAGCAAGGATCAGGAGTACAGGGTAACAAAGCCTGAGAGGTGAAGAAATACAAAATTATTTGAAAATGTTCTATTATATAGAAGGAGAAAGTCTCAGCCTATAACAAAGAACAGAAAAGGAAGAGGTACATTCTTAAAACATTCAAATTACCATGATCCAATGAGTTTTGTGAAAAACTACTTAAGCAGTAGTCAGTGAAATCTTAGAGCTATTATTGGCTATGTTTGAGAGCTCACACATGGCAGGTACTGTCCCGATCCAATATCGGGGAGGGTTCTTAAACGATCCCAAGAGCGAGATTAAGACACAAACGAGGTCAGACGCCGTACAACCTTAGAAGTTTTATTTCCTATAACAACTGATAATAGCGACAGGACAGAGGGAAGAAGAAAGGAAAAAGAGGCAGGCCTAAGCAAGAGAACGGAAGAGATGCAGCAAGACTAGTTACCACCACCACGAAGCCAGCAACATCCCGTTGGTTCTGTCTCGGTGCAGGTAATGGAGGTCCAAGTTCCAGGTTCCAGCAGACAAACGATGACAAAGTCCCAGTTTCAAGCACTGATTTTCAATCCCTTGCAGTTCCTTTTTCAAGGGAGGAGTACGCAGTTTTTCGAAGAGTCGAGCCGTTTCCACAGAGACTGTTAGCTTCAGGCGGATATGGTGGTTTCTTCAGGGCCTTCAGCATGTACTCCCCACAGCAACAGGATGCTGAGGCTAGCAAATGGTCAGCAATGTTGAGACAAACATAATCCAACACAGTCTCTTACAGGTACATCAGGATTTTGGATGATTTGAGGAGAATAGATTCAATGTTTATACTTCAATGAGGAGGAAAAAAGAAGCAGAGGTAGGAATAGACCAGTAACATGGATTTGACATCAATACATTTAACACCCTTCTATGGAAGAACTGAACAGCTGAAATTGGAGAAATGAACTAAAAATAGGATGAAATCCAACAGTGACAAGTATCTGAATCTATGCTTAAAATGCACTAATCATCGGCATATATATGGCATAGGCAGTAATAACTGAGCAGGTAGAAGATTGGCAGGAAAAGAATCTAGCAGAAGAATCGTTGAAATACTTTTATAAAACTTCCCCTGCTCAGTACCAGCAAGGCTGCATCTGATTGTCTTTTAGACCCTGAACTTCACAAAAGGTGTGAACTGTGTGAAGAGTGTCCAGAAAAAACAACCACGAGAATGATCAGTAGCATAAAACATGACCTATCAAAAACAAATAAGGAAATAGGCGTTGCTTATCTAGAAATTGAGAAAACTTGAAACTTTGAGTTTCAGAAAAAGGATTAGATCTGTTTTGATTCCCAGGACTCAAAACTAAGAATAGTTAACAGGTTTCATCAACAGAGGAGCCTTTCCTTTAGAAGCAGCTTGATATGTAGGTTAGGAAGGAAACTAGAAATCCTGCATGAGAAGTGTATCAGAAAGGTTTGTAAGGCAAGTGTAGTGATCCTGACTGGAAAAGTATTGTACATCAAGGAGCTGGTGATCCACATAACAGCCGACCAGAGTACACCCAAGTCTGTGCTGCCCTGCATGTCCAGTGTGGCCTTCAGGCTGTGTTGTGCTGCACAAATCTCTTGGCTGCAGGATAAGCTCAGTAACCTCATGGTGGCAGAGGAGCCTGCAGGCAGCTCCCATTTGGTACCAGTGATTATGCCACCTGCATGGCCTCACCTTTAACTAAAAGTGTAGCAAGCAATTCTTATACAAACATCATTTCTGTTTGACTATAGAAATGATGAATAGAGTTGTTTCCTTGTAAGAAATCCTATAACAGCTCGAATGACTGAAATTGGAGAATCTCTTCTACGGATGGGGTCTTCGAGCATGCTGCATGTGGATGAGGCCCACTCAATGCTACAGTTCCCAGGGTTCCCAACATCTAAAGATATGTAAGATTATCTATAGTATTTTCTCCTTATAGTGTTAGCTCTAATAAATAGCATTTTAAAAGATACCTTACAGAGTGTCTTTCTGGCTGGCATCAGAATGGACCAGCAACTCCTGGTGCAAAACAACAAGTAAACAACGAACAAAGCTGAAACAAAAAGAGTCAAAAAAACACTTGCCAGATGCCATCTTGGATTAAGCAATTGTGGACATTTTTTTGCTATTGTTCTTTCCTCACCTGTGTCTTTTCTAACACTCTCTTTGTTGTCTGCTGTAATTGATGCAAATAGAAATGTATATTTGGATTTATCATAACTTGATTTAGGCTAAGGGTATTTTCAAAATGAATGTGTTTTCTTCCCTCAGGGTTATAGTAAATCCATGAAGTGGAGAACTAGGACGCTTTTAAAGGTTCTTCAGCTCTCCAATGCATTCCCTAGAACATCCAGTAAAATGTCATCCCGCAGATAGTATTGCATAGACAGGTTTGATAACCAATAAAATCAGGCAGCAGGGGAGGAAGAACCATCAATCAGTGAACAGGAATTATCCAGTGTAATCTTTGGCTGAATGCAAGGTAGTGAGGAGCTCACCAGAACTGCATGCATAGCTAGGGTGTTTGTCACACCCTCTTTGGAGATCCTTACTCACAAGCTTGACAAATAGGACTCTGAAAGGGTACAGAATAGTAGAGTATAGGGTATGACCTTGCAGTGGGAGAAGGACTTGAAGATTTTCTAAAGCCCCTTCCAGCCTTAAGATTGATTCTGTGAAGGATACTCTCATCCATTTTATTTAAAGCATAGGTAGGAAAAAAAAGGATTTTTTTTCTCTGTTTCTGTACAGTGTATCTATAGCTACTCGAATTGTATTGCTTGTGACTGGATTCTCATAAATGCGTTCTTTAACTCTAGATTTTCTCTGATGTTAAGACTAAGTAGTTCAGAGTGACAGCTGAAAAACAAGCTGTGCTATTCTTCTGACAATGTATATTCTGATTAATTCTAGGGAATCTTAGGAGTAACTGGTAATCCAAAATTATTTTCATGGGCACCTGAAAAGTAGCGACGTGTTTCTCTACCAAACTGCATAAGCAGCATGATCTTATAATTCTCACAATAGGGTCAGTGAGGGAAAGATATCTTCTAATGACTAACACTAACAATAAAGACCTGATAAAACAGAAAAATACAGGGTGAAACCCCTGAGAAGTTTCTCCTGTTGTGTTTTTTTGATCATGTACTATAAATATTAATTACAAAACACATCCAAATGCTCAGGAAAAAGTGTTTTCATTATTTAACTACTTCCGTATGTAAAGCTGCCAAGCTTTAAAAAAAAAACCAAACCAAAAAAAAAAAACCCAAACCCCCAAACCTCCTGTCATTAGTATATATAGAGAAACTTTTTTTTTTTAATATTCTTTGTTGTACTTGGTTTATATGAGGAATTGTTCTCATTTCTCTTTTGAAAAACATTCTTTCCCCTCCTATGGGAAATGTAATGGAATATAGTTAAGAAGTTATTTTCCCTTTGGATGTTCTCAATTTGTTTTCAATGGAGCAGGAAGAGAATGGAATTTTTCCCTGTTGTTATACATTAACAAGAATTTGCTTCTTTACATACACTGACATTGTTAGAATTTTGCCTTTAAAGTGACTGCTGTTTGAGAGCACTTAGACTGCACAGAACTTCTCACATCTGCTATGCACATATACAAAAAGTTTTTGTGACCATGGCCTTCCTTCTGTCCTTTCTAAGCCTTCTGTTTCTGTAGAGGATCTTACTGATACTGTACGGGATGGAGTTGCCTTTCAATTCTTTGGTTTAGTATGCCTTAAAGTGACACATTTTTATATTATAAAATTGTGGAGAGCTGACTGTGGAAGCACACAGTGTTTCCACCTTAAGGAACTTCTGTTGTGTTAATATTGATTTCTTCTAAAGCTTCCAGGAAGATAGATTTTTTTTAGATTTTTTTTTCCAGTATCATTTCAAAATTTGAGGTGTTTTTTTGATGACTTGCCTGTGTACTGCAATATTAGGCTGTATCTGTAGCTTCTCTTTTTTATGTCCTGTATATCTAATTTTACTTCCTTTGATCCTTCTTTCTTCCTCTTTGCTGTTATTTTCTTTGTTCTTTTGCTTCCCCCATCCCTATGCTTTGCTCTTCTAAGACTCATTCACCTTCATTTTCATTTAATCCCTGCCTATGCCGCCGCCTGTATCTTTGTTGTCATAGTTCTGATGTCTCTCTACTGGCTATCTTTTTATCTGGCTATCTGATTTTGTTTAGCTTTTAGTCTTTTAAATTCTCTCCATTGCTTGAGTCGCTTTTAATCTTCCCTTAGTATTGCTTCTTGTTATAGCTTTTGATCTTTCAGAGAGGAGTGACAAAGATGACAGGGACCATTGCTTATTAAATTTAAATTTAAAACAATAATAAGTAGTCACTTTTTGCTGCTAAATTATGTAAAGTATGTGACCAGAATAAAGATGCGCAGTACAATAGAGCCTTTTTTCTGCACCTAAGGCATTCAGAGAATGCAATGGAGGATTGTGGCTATTCAGAATCAGTGAGGGGTAAACTTTTTGACCATGTATGACCTCACTTCTGCTTGCCAATTAACCTGAGAGTTTTTATGCATATTTGAGCTAATCATACATTTCTGTTGAAGGATTTAATTTGAGTGCAGGGGTGCTAGCCTAGAAGATTTGGTGAATTATTAATGCCTATTGCCCCATGGAAAATGCAGGCTTCAAACTGGGCTACTGCTTTCCTAAACCACTTGATAAATATTCTCTTCTCTAAGTGGATGAACCTAAAATATGTGCAAATGTCATACCTGAAGAAATGACAAAGAAATGAAACATGTATGAATGAAATTATATTCCACATTTTAATGTAGATGTAAGAATAAAAACTAGGGAGAAGCATGAAAACAGACTTTTAGAATATCTGAAATCCTACTTAGACTTCCTCAGTGTTTCTGTCTATGTTGATGTACCCAGATTAAGTTGCTTCCTGATGTAGGGATATAAAAAGTTTTACATCAGAAATCTTGCCTGCTCAATTTATTTCTACTTTTTTACATGTGTGCGTGTATAAGCATATGTGTAAACACACATTTATGTTTCCATAATCTAATAAGTACCATAAATAACATTCATGCATATAGAAATATTGACATATATATACCCTTTAATTTGTTTAAATTGAAATTCTTCTTTAAATTTTCCTTTGAAATTCCAAAAGGATAAGAGAGAGAACTTATTCAGCAGATTGATTACGGTCAAGTTGCTCTTGGCAATATATGATTCATTTCTCATCCTTTTGTCAGACAACATCCACACCTATCCAAGTGATTTCTGAAGTTAAAATCATGAATGCATTTTTTAGGTTTGCAAGTTCAAGAGTTTGCAAGTGCATGGAACTAATGTGCAAGTACATGAAATTAGCAGATGGATGGAATAAAGGCGTGTGGTTTCAGCTTCAGTTTTTCTGAAAACAGGAATTTTTTTAAATTGCTTTTAAGGTTTATTAGATGTCATTGTGACAAAATTTCTGGCAGTATCATTTTTGCTAACAAAATTTTGTGTCAATGCTGATACTTATATTTGGTGTCCCTTCTACTCTTTACTATTCATATTCTTCAGAAAGCAAGATTTAGAATTTACTTTCAGGTTATATCATATTTTCAAACATCCCAGACATAAACTCATCCCACAGAAAACTGTGTGCCAGTCTTCAGTTCCAGGCATAGTTCATCAATACAAATCTCTGAACTCAGAAAATGATGTGATGTTGAATAAAAAAAAAATCCCTCTCTTCACTACAGCTGTTAACTACACCAATCCTTTCTCTAAAGTCCTCATGGACCACTACTCACAGACCATTTCATCACTTCATGGTTCCATTCTGGATGATTAAGAAAATAAATAAATTTAAAAAATCAAACACACTTTAACTCTTCCTCCATCTTTATTGTTGCTATCTGAGTAGTTCAAGAACATCTTAAAACTTTTTCCAGTGTCTTTTTCCAATTGGCTCTTCCTTGGTTGTAAGAGACCAGCTATCAGTATTTCTGAAAGATAAAAGTAAATGTGAAACCTCAAACAGATTCTTTTTTTTTTTTTTTAATTCTGCATATGACCATCCTGCTGAGAAGCTTTTATAAATTCTGATTAAATCCAGCTATTCACAGTTATCAACGATCTGCTTCTATTCCTGGGAAACTTCCTCCCTTTCTTCCCAGGGATCCTGAGCCAATTCTGTCTGTTTAATTGCTGTTTCTCTGCACACCTAAGGGTAGCACTGCAGGAAAACAGTGGGCGGACAGCTCAGCATTGACTTACGGTTTTAGTGAAGGTGATGGCATGACAGATTAAAGCATTACTATGTGTGACACACTAGACAGACAGAAAGAGAGACATGAGAGAAGTCGTCATCTACTTCATTGTATTCTGAAATCTGCCTCATATGAAGAGTGGGTAGGTATATGACCTCTACTCCCTGCTTTTTCTGGCATTTATAAAGTTTGTGGAAATTAAACTTGCTTTGAAAGTAGAACCTCTAATTCACAAGCAAGTGCAGTTTTGAGGAAACCTGAAACATTAAACATTTACGTTGAAACTCTAATTGCTTTTCTCACATTAATAAATAATCTAGTGGGGTTTAGCTTGTCATTCAAGTAATAATATATTCTCCTCACCTAAATATTTCAAGGCATCTGGCTTACACCTAATCAAATAAAAAGCTGTGTTTTTTTAGACTTAAACATAGGTTTGCATCTCACTGTTTTTACTTGTATAAGAACTCTTTCATTTGTAGCTACAATGGTTCAGCTGTGCTGTCAGCAACTACATAAAAAAAGTATTCATAGGCACTTCACAGAGTTATTAAAAAGTAAAAGAAGCTGATATCTCAAAAACGTATTTAAACACCAGTTGTATAAAACCAAGCGATGGGAAAAAAGCCAAATGAGGAAAAGATCATGTGACGAAGGTATCTGAAACAAAAAAAAGCATCCATGTGGTTCTGATTTTCTGTCATTGAGTTATCCGAATGAAGGCAGAAATTTCACCTATGCTAATCCATAGTTGATTTAAGACTGAAAATCTCTTAGCACTGCAAGTATTGCAAGAAGACATCAGGCTGTGACTCAATTGGTACTTGGGAAGCAAGGGGATGCAAAGGTGGGTATTTGGGTTTAAGAGTTCAAAAAAAGATCAGAAATATCTCAGTCAGTTTTCAAAACATCCTGCATAAGACTCTTTCTAATCTGTCATGCAAGCAGATGAGATAAAAGAGGGGAAAGCGAACAGCCTCTCAGAAAACATCAACAACATTGTCCCTTGGGGTAAATTCACAAGGTCACCCGTAGCATCCATTTTGCCAGAAAACATGGAAGGGCAGGCCCGTGGTGGTGGTCAGTAAGAAGTATCCTTCCAGAGCACAAAGGACTCCAGCTGCCAAAGTAAACCTGGCTTAGCACCTTGTTACTGTGGCACCCAGTGATTGGACACCCTCTGAGTCCCCCTGCAGACACTTTTTTTCCAACAGCTTGATGTTTATGTAGGCTAATTATGAGGCCTCCATGTAGGCAGTGGATCTGGCAGGTAGATCACTTAAAATAAGTGCAAGTGCAGTCAAAGTAACCTATACCTAAATACCTGGGAGCATTGAAATCCGCATTATTTTGTGGACTTGGAACTGCCTTCGGTCAGCTCATAAATTTCAGTATTTCTTTGCTGCTTTCAGCAAGTTGTTCATGCAGTAGGTGTTCTTATAATTTCATGTGCTACAAACTAAAGCTGTATTCACAACACATCTTTGCAGACAAATTAATTATTATCTGTTTTATCATTGGGATAATTATGATGAATGCATAGGTGATGTGCCTTTTTCTACCCATTCTTGCAAAACAGTAATTAGGATAGTTGAGAATTTAATCTAATTTTAAAAAGAATAAAACATAAATGTAATATACTTCACAGTAAGGATATCTCAGAGATAAAGATAGTAAATCTTGGTAACTTAATCATATTCAAAATTAAAAAACCTTTAAAATATATAACACATGGGAAAGAGGAGCTAATATTCTCATTAGTGACAGTTGGAAAGGAATAATTTACTACTTGGCAGAATTTCCTTGAGGGGATTCTTACATGAAGAAAGCATGTTTAGTTGAAGCTGCCAAAATCGATACGGGAAAAACAACAGTCGTGTTCTTTGAGTTGAAATAAATCTAGAGAAAACACTTAAAGATGCAGGCCTAAGCTCTTTGCAACAAAAATGGCACAGCAGAACAAGAATATTGTACTCCAGAAGTTATAGAGGAAGCTTGCTTAGAATACTAAGCATGCTAACATGGTGTATAGCAGAAGATTTTTCATTTCTCAGTAGACAGGGTGCAAAGAGACCTACAAGGAAATGTATGGATTAAATATTTTTACAAGAAATACAAGGATGCAAAAATTATTTTCTTTTTCTATGAAGTCCTCGTAAGGAGTAAACATATCAATAAATTTAAGAAAAAAAAAACAGTTTAAGGACAGTGATCTGGTCCCTAAACAACATAAAACAATTTCAGGGCACTTATGTTGATATATACCACCTGAATAACAGATGTGTTAGGTTTAAATTGAAGTTCCATAAGTGTGGATGAAGAAGAATCTGCACTCTGTCCTCACTAAATTGTTATTCTTAGTTATATAAAATGTCGCTAGACCCACCTTAAGGGTTATTTAGATGTGGAGTTATGGGACTCAGAACTTTGAGCCTGTTCCTGGCAAATCTTTCCCGGAAATGTCTCTATGGAAATCTCCATAGCAGCACCCTAGAATCCATGTGCTGAGTATCAAAGCTGAGCTGAGAACCGCTGAAACACCAGTTCACCACTTTAGGTCAGTCTGATGGGTTTATTCTGGAAGTAGGGACTAAGAGCTTCCAAAATCAGTCTGCTTTGTAGGCATGAACATTGATCTGGCCTAGGATGGACAAGAGAGTGGGCTGCTGCACTGCTGCTAACACTAGCTTTTTTAGGTTTTGCTTGTCTGGAGGAAACAGCCACATGAGAGGTTTTTGCCCTTGATGCTCAAAGCCTGAAAGCATGACAGGCTCTATGGTCAGTTCAGCAGGGATTGCACCACAGGGATCTAGCAGGAAGCCTTTCAGTCCTGAGAAATGAATTCTGAAGACCCATCAGCATGACTGGGGCAACAGGGCGCCATTCAAGTTAATATGAGAGACTCTTTGCCACCTAAGCATCACAGATTCATATCCCTGGCTGTAGGGACCAGTGGTTTCAGCATGTCAGTGAAACCTCAAGGAAGTTACATCTCTACCTGTAGGCAATGTTGAGGCCAATTTCAGAAGGTACAGATGGTGACAGGCTAAGACCAAACCCACTGCATCTGATTCTTGTCCAACTCTGCAAATAGGGATGTGTGTAGTCTTTTGTCCCCAAACCTCATGTTTGAATGTAACCTAGCATGAAAAAAAGCAGAATATGAAGTAAATTTAGAGTTAAAAAGAAGTCTATCTGCAAAATGCATTGCCAGCACTGAGAAACTGGGAGCTCTGAGGTTATAAGACAGTGGCAAGTATAGATCTTGAGAGCCTTCTGCTTAGTGGTATAATCTGTGAAATTCCCAAGAATCAGTTCCACAGAGCATTTCCAGAAAGCTCATCTTATCTCGGAAATTTAGTGTTTCTGTTGTACAGCAGTCCCTCACTATGTGATTGTCTATATATTTTAAAACTTTTTTTCTGTTAAAAAGTTTCATCCTAATTCATGCATTTTAAAGACACGCTACTACACCACAATCTTTTCACAGCACAGTCTCATTGTGAAATTAATACTTACCTCACCATTTTTCTTTTCAGCAAAGCCAAATTCATGGACAAAGAAAAGTGTAATAATAATTTATGTGCAACTCACACTTGCTACTGGCCAATTGTATCAAGCATCTAATCAAGTGAAATTAAGGTTTAAAAGGCTGAAACCAAAGAACAGTCAGAGAAAGACCAGCAGTGTAAATACTCCGTAAAAATGTAGGTTTCTGAGTTCACTTCAAACCAGAAATTCAGATCTCGAATATTATAATGCTATTTCTGTTCTTTGAAATTTTAAGAAGAATCTCATGAAGCCCATTAAAAAAAAAAAAAAAAGAAAATTATGCACAATACTGTAAAACAATTCTAACTGTTTTATGCCATACATTTACATTTCACGATAATGGAAACAATATTTCAAGCCCTTGGGTTTGTTGTAATGGTGATTACACAAAAGATAACCCAAGCTGACACTCCTCCAGGCATCTGACAAGCTGACGTTGACAATATTGTAAGCTGCAATATTGCAACTGTCTGCACAAAGGCAAGGCAATATCTACAAAGCCGGCCTTGCTCTAACTTTCAGTGTCAGACCCACTTATCCTTCTATTATAAATAAATACATTTATTAAAGCTATTGCAAAAAAAGTATTATCTCTAATTTTTCACAGACAAAAACAAATGGTACAAATGGATGTGAATTTAATGGCTGTGGAAATGCCATGCCTTCACTAAATCTGCCCTGTTCAGCAGACCAACTTGTGTCTCATGACACTAGTATTTACTTGGCTATGCAATCTTTCAGCTTGGGTATCATGTTATTTCATTGGTACCAGTAACTTTTAGTTTAAAACTAATATAAGAATATTGCAAGTATCCAAGAAAACAAGTGTTACAAAAGCAGACAATCCAGAGTTCAGGTTAAGCGCAACAGAAACCACAACACATTAACACAGATAAGTACACATTAGGGTCAGCTAGAACTTCAGATTTTCTTTTAATGTTTCTGTGTTATAACAATCATACAAATATACTTAGTGCATAAAAGCGTTTGTAGGTCTGGATTAGATGAAAAATATTTCAAGAGCATGTTAAAGATTTTTTGGTTTTGATTTTGTTGTTGCTGGTGGTTTTTTTTTTACTTTATTGCTCTGCAACACCTTTAAAAGAGTGGAATTAATGATAACTTTAATTAATTAATTTCATGACACAGTTACACTTTAGGAGAATAATCTTCTTAGAGAAAAACAGGAATCAGTGTAGATGGACCTTCCTTCTTTCATATAAAATGAAAAATTAATGTTCTCACCAGCTATAGTAACCAAGGCTCCTGTGGCACGTCTAAAAAGTAGAGTTGTTAATTCCAGTGTCTTGGTTAAATTATATTTTGGGTAAATCAGTTTACTCTCCAATTCTGGTTAGACAGTTGCAGTCCTCATAACTTCTGCTACATTACCACAAATCAGCACATTCCAAGAGGTTACCCTTCAGTGGAAGGGATTCAATTTCCATGTGTTTGGTCTACAAATTGCTTTAGGATTCTCTGAAATAAGAGCAGTAAAAATCGTGAAGTCAAGGAATAAAATTCCACCACGGGGTAAAATTTGTTCATTGAGCTAAAATAATCATATTTTTTTTATATCAGGAAAGAATTTAGCCAATGCTGAGTGGAATTTTTATGTCTCGAATAAGTTTTAACTAAAAGGACTTGGGTTCTTAATTCCAGGGAAAATGTTATCCTTTCCCAAACTCTTTGCCTCCCTCCACTACAAATCATTAGGTATGAGGCTGTTTTGTGAAAAATATGATTAAAATTCCCTCAGTCTCTCTTGAATTGACTACTCAGTCTGAAAAATAAAAGAAGGTGAAGTGTATTTTATCACTTCATGGTGTGACATGATGTGTCAAATTAAAAATAATAATAAAAAAGATTTGGACTTGTCAGCACCTTCTTTGTTGATGTTCATTCAAATTATTTTTAACAATTTTGTCCAACCTTAATTATCTCTATGCTTGAGTAAAAATAATGGCAAAATCACAGATGTTCAGTGCAAGAATGAATTATATATGGATTATTTCTCTGGAGTTAAAATGTAATTCTTTCCTTGTACAGCAGAAGCAAAAAGAGGCATGGAAGTATCACGAAGAACATTTCATCTGAATGATTATATTTTCATTAATTGTGTTATAATAGGCCATTAAAGCTAAGAAAATAAAAAAGAAATTTGTTCCCTACACCACATCTGAATGTTACATATTTGCTTTTTTCTTAAAGAACTAAAATTTCTTTCTTTTTTTTTTTCCTAGTAGATATCCAGATGTATGTTCATTTGTCAAGAGAAGTGAGATTTTTCTGTGTTTACAATGAAGAGGTCTCAGATACATAGTTTGATTCTAAAACTATCCACGCAGCACTTTGGTTTTGGTTTCTTTATTAGTTTTGTATTACTAATTATTTAAGTATTTTTTAATCACGATCTTATCAGAGTCAGAACTCAAGCGCCCCACACACCACAACAAAAAAACAATCAGACAAAAAAACCCCGAGTTAAGTTCTGTCCCATATCCCTTTAAATGACTTTTTAAAATCTTTTGTAGTCCTCTGATTTAGAGCTGTTCCAGAGCTAAAGAGATATAATTTGGAAAGACATGGTACCTGACTCTTTGTTGCCTTATAGGGGACCAGATATTTTTTTTTTCTCCCCATTTTTTTAGATAATGAACTACTTACTAACATTTCTATATTTGTATACTTCCCAAATGAATCCCTTGCAATGGCAAATTTAATCTCTCACAAATTAGAATTTTCAGGTGAAGACACTTTAAACTTCCAAAGAGCCCTTGGGTTTATTATCGTGCTTTTACAGCAAGTAACTCCTACCTTGCTGTTGCAAATTGATAGCTATCAAACCATTTTCTGTTTCACACATAGGTTGCAAGGAAATTGATAGATGATCCCAAACACTTGTATCAGCTAGAATGCCACAAAATTCATTAACCAGAATGTGTTTCTGGTGAGGGTATATATATTACAGCATTGCTTAATCACATGCTTTAATAGATGCTTCAGAAATCTGCAGCTTTTATTTTCTAATGTCTGGACTTTTTTCTTGATCTTTTGAGATGCCTTCAGCAGACTAAATAAGGGAAGGGACTAGCTATCATCATCTCTATGGCTGCATCTGAAAAGCTTCCTGAAATGTGAACATAAGTTTTCTGCTTTTTCCTCCCTGCTGTGTTGATGTCTATTGCTGTCTTTTTCCTCTCACATGTCTTCAATCTTTTTATTTTACTTTCCACCTATTAAGAGCCTGACTTAGCAAAGCAGCTGGTGGAACATAGCTGAGGCCAATTTGGCACACTAAAAGCAGTACTATGTTCAGTGTTTTTTCTAATAACTTAACTGCAGGAAGGTGAGAAACTGACTGTTTGTTTTAATTTTTTTTTATTTGCCCATGTATCTATATCATGTGACTATTAATACTTAGTTTGTTGCATCCCAAAAGAAACTGGCTAAACCAGACCTAAGAACTTGGAGGAAATGTCTGAAACTAATTTTCTTATAATCTTTCACAACATTTTCTGTAAAGTTCTCTGTTAGAATTTGGAAAGAATAGTTCTTGGTCGTTCCCCCCCCCCCCCCCTTCATAGAGAGACTTTAAAATTAACAAAATCATAATTAATTTAAACTAGCATATTTTCAGCTTTTCAGTTTCAGTTATTTTCTACACGGATACTTCCTGTTGTCTCTTATTTCATTGTATGTGTAATTAATGTTAAGAGTAAGTTTTTGCTTGGTAATGTGCAACTAGTGTAATATATCCTATAGCAGAAACCCAAACTGAAATTGCTGTCAATAATGGGTGGAGGGAAAACAGCTCAAATATCTTTAAAAACTGCCTAATTTATCCAAGCAGAACCCTAACACTCTAACAGCTTTTCTGTAGCAGCAAGGAAAATTTTCTCCCTTTTTCACATCCCTAGTACTAACCATAGCAGCCTTCACATAATTGGACTATTCCAGTAACCTCATCCAGCATACGGTATCAACCACTTCTTTGCCAAAAGGTGGTGGCTCTGGATACAGGAGTCAAGTGAAAACAAGCAGCAACAACTAATCTGTCATCCTGGGAAACACAGTTGAGACTCATTGATTAGAAGTACAGTTCTCATTCTTGTAGATGTATGTACTATGGAAGGTAAACAAAACAAAGACATTATTTGCAGATCAACAGCAAGAAATAAACTTTTTAATAATTCAGATATTAAGTGAGTTCTTAATAAAATACTTAAGACAATTACGTTTAAGATACATCCTTACATTCACATTGCATTCTCAACTATCACTTATCAGGAACACTTAGAATTTTTTTTTTTTCCAGAAAGATGTAAATCTTACCTAATAAAATGTTTTTAAAGGCCTTAAAATAACATTCATTCGTTACTGAACAAATAACTAGATTCTGTCCTTCTGAACAGCTGCTAACCTAAATGAAATGCAATAACACAAACTGACTTAGAAGGGTACTCATGTAAGCTATCTACCTATCTATAGTATCGGTTTGAATACCAAGGAAAGATGGTACCAAGTCTCTGAAAGGCAAAATGCTATTTAGAAGAAGAAGAGACCATACCTTTTGCCTTTACGTGCCTTGGTCCAAGTTCATTGGCATCATAGCCATGATAAGGTTCTTTGGCCTTTGAAATGCTGAATTCTGCCATTAATTTTATGTGCCTAGAAAGGGTGGGGTAGGGTGAAACATGCGCACTTTTATGAAGGATTTGGGGAAAGAAATTTTTTTAATTGAATTTTTCTGCAGTGCTTGAATGACAGAATTCTGACACTTGACTGTAGTCTCCAGATAAACCTGCTATATAAAATGACAATAATAATTAGGAAAAGTAGCAGCAGATACTTTTGGTTTTTTCCACCTGATACTCAGGAAAAACTCTCTATCCTGTCATTCATGTCATTCATTTCCTGTGTTAATAGGCAGTAAAATAACTATTTAAACCCACTGATCATATACTCACCGTTCAGGCTAACTTATTACAACAGAATTTTTTTAAAGGCATGCCTTGAGGATGACATTAAATAGACTCTCTAAAGCAGTAAGTTGTCTCTGTTAAAGGTTTTATTGTCAACTAAGAGAGATTACACCCAGATGCTCTGTGTTCCTCTTCATTCTTCATCCTGGTTGAGTCCTGCTGCTGAAGGCAGAGATCATAATTTTTTGGTGTGAGTCAGTAATTTGCATAATAATTTGAGTTTTTATGATTAAGGTCATTCTTTACCTTTAGTTAAAAAACAAATCAAACCAAACCAAGCAGAAAACCCCACACCCACTCCCACCTACCTCAAACCCCAAAACTTATCTTTGAGCCTTAGAATTAAAGTTTAGTCAAGTAGTTTCCATTAACCATTCCTACTTCTCAAGCTGACCGCTAGCAAATCTTTGCTATTCAATACTCACAGTGTATGAGGAAGGGTGTTCATGAAAATCCTGACTTAAAGAGGAAGGTAAGACAAACTTTCATTGCATTTGACAACTCTTCATTGCATCAGCTGTATTTCAGCAGTGTTTTATTTGTGGGTGATGGGGCTTAAACTAAAACGAAGGTACACCAAAAAAGGGTACAGACCACAGAATAAAAGCAAGGTGACAAATCAAATAATGCCTAGAGATCCCTCTAGATGGATTAGAACTGACTTTTTTTTTTTTTTTTAGTGTGAAACTTTCTTTTCACTAGGGAAGTAGAAGAAAAAATGGCTGTCACAGAAGAGAAATTGAAGAGTTAGTGCAGAGAATAAGACAAAAGGAAGCTATGAGTATGTGTGTTGAGCAGGAAACAAAAAGCTCTAATATCTGACCAGAACCTATACAGAATTAGCCAAGCTAAATGTCAAGTTATATGTAAGAGAGAGGGTAGAAGTTAAATCAGAGGGCAAAAATATTGCTGAGATGTTCAAAACATGCATTTTTATACAGGGAGTGATTAAAATGATGAAACCAGAGAGGATTAGAATAGAGGTGATAATTAGAACAGGCTGTTCATTTTTCCATTAACTCACATACCAGAGCTGTGCTGATTTGCAAGTTTATGAATTTCTAGACTTTTAACCCAGATTCTTCATAGCCAATTTGCTCACATTTCATCTAGAAGCCATTAGTAGACACCACAGGTAGAAGTGCTTTGTGCCTGCTATACAATATTGCTTTTACATGTCTGAAAAGGATCCAGCTTTTTATCATTTTTGGTTCATGACATCACTGAGTTATACATGTAACACAAAGGTTCATTTATCTAAATAATGAAAGGCTGGATTCCTGCTGACAATGAAATTAGTATTCATTTATTGTAGCTGAAGAAGCTATGATAGGTTTCCCTGGTGAAAACAAATAAAGAATTCTTTGAAGAAATTGTTTTCACTTTTGTTGTATCACAAAACCATGTGGCTCTGTGTAATACTTTTATGGGGGATTTAGGGGTGGTGGTGTTGTAACAGGACTAGTTAATCTTGATTAAGTGTTGTGGAAAGTATGATACATATTCATATTGCTGCACTATGTGGTAAATAGGTTAGATTAATAGTTTCAGGGGGAAAAAGAAGAGGAAGAAAAGGAAACAGACTTAAACATTTTACTATTAATCCTGTAAAGATATTGTGATTTATTTCAACATTCATCCTTTTCTAAAGCTGTTAAAAACTTCAAGTGACTGACTGGAGTTTCAATCAGTCTTCAATCAATCATTGTACTAAAAAAATATAAATTTGAGGAGAAACAAAAAAAAAAACCCCAAAACCAAATCAACAAATAAAACCCAATCAGTAATTCTTTTTAATTTTGGCTATTCTAGTTACCAAACAAATCAATAATTAATACAGTCCTGAATATGTGGACTGTTAAGCAGGTTAGGAAGGGATGTTAGGGTCTACCCTCCAGGTTCCCCTGTCCTTTCTAGAAAAAGATCTACAAGTATTCCCTCACCAGTGCCAAGGAGTTCATGCCAGGTCCTTCCTGATGACAGGAACAAGATTGACAGAAGCAGAAAAAATGTCCGAATTATGGTGGTCAAGCACAGAATTACTTTAAAAGTACCCCTGAACCACACTGATTACATCATTTGCTTTACTGTATGCCTCCTTTCCTCCTGCTTTCCCCTCCCAGGTTCTTCTCCAGTTATGACCTTTTGCCACTCCCAGATGAAAAACTGCTCCTCGTTGTTCTTAACCCGTTGGCCCCAGGCTGCTGTCATGATACTCCTCTTTTGGTATTTATGATAAGATTACCATGGTAATCCCTCTTCGGTGAGCGAGCCACTAAGTCATTATTCTATTTTTGTTATCTACAAGGTGTTTTTCACACCATTGTCTTGTTAGTGTAACCATAAATCAGGGTTAACCATATGCTTAGACTTTACTTTCCCTTTGATTCAAGGAACATTCAGCAGTTTCTCATGTTGCTATCTTATTAATATAACTATATGGCTGGAGTAAGTCATTTGTCTGCAGAGTTCAGCAACATCAGCTTCCATTTCCAAACATATACCTTACCTCTTTGAAAAGAAAAGACCTTCTGTGTTGGTACTTTTCAAGGTGTGGGATTCATTACAAGTAATTTTGATAATTTAAAAGGTGAGCACAAGCTTGATCAGTTCATCGACTATAATGAATGTTGAGATGCCTGGAGCAACTTATGCTAGAAAAAAGGGAAGAAATAGCCTTACTCTTTTGACCTTAGTAGTTAGCTACTCATCTGAACTCACTTAGTTCACAGAACCAGAGAGTGTGTGTGTGTGCATGCAAGCCTCAACCTACTCATTCTCCCATCACGCTTATAGGACCAACTCCTAGGTTTAAAGTTCTCAAACCCTAAGCAATATTTAAAGAACTTGTGAAGATAATTCTAGAAACTGCTACTGACAAGAGACATCCTCTTAAAACTTCTAGCAAGGAGCCAGTGGAGACCCATAGGTAAAAGGAACTGAATTTTTCTCCACAGGCACAACACTACTTTTAAACTCTGTCTAAATTAAAACAGCTACAAGGTTATATGAAGTTCTTCCTTGGGGAAAATTTGTTTTTTTAACTAGATTCAATTCAATCAGATAAATATAGTCAATTATAATACAGAATACTTTCACAAGGACAGGAAGCAATAAAGCATACTGAAGACTACTAAGCTGTTTTGTGGTTTTGATTTTGTTTTGGGGTTTTTTTTTGTTAAAAAATGTCCTTTTTGTCCCACTAAATGTTTTACTTTCTTGCACTATGCAATGTTAGTATGAAGAAAATACATTTTTTGTTTCTTCCCTCATTTTTTCACCTTTTTTTCCCCCACTGCTTACTCTTTTTATATTTAATAACTATTTTTTCCTTACATTGCACTCTTTTTATAATTTATTCTTTTTCTATAGTGGTATTTTCCTTTAATTTCTCATTTCTAAGAGCATAGATTCTTTCATGTATTCTTCTTAAAGAAATAGTAAGAATTTATCATGCTATTTTTTTTCAATGGAAACAAATAAATAGATTTTTTAACAAAACAACAACAAATTCTAAACTTATTCCATGCCCTCTATATCACCAACATATTACCCAAGAAGCCAACAATAACATTTATGGAAATAAATGAGGTATTTACTTACTTGAGGGCCTTCCCCATCTGTCTGTAAATGGAATATAAGCATAGTGCAAACACAGAAATAAATATTAATGGAAGCTGTGCATCATGAATTCAGAAATCATGTTCCTATTCCATGATCTAACCTATGTATTAAATCTGTTTGAATCAGGCAGCATGGAATTAAAAGGGAAGGGGAAGGGAAGAGAAGAGATTTCATAAACTTGTAATAAACACATACAGATCAAAATCTCCTAAATTCACTCTTTTTTTCATGTATTTTTCAACATAATGCAGTAACTCTCCAAAGCACATTTTCTAGACACCAAAAATCCACAGTACTGCAAACAGAACCATCTCTCATGGCTTTATAAAGTTACATTGCAACCTACTGTGAAAGGATGAAAAGGTAGCTTGTAATTGAAATCTAGGTTTGTTCCAGTATGCACCTAATAGGGCAATCAGTAAATTAGAAGGGAATGTATTAAAAAAAAAAAAAAAAAAGAAAAAAAAAGAAAAGGATATTCAGTGTTTGAACTGTTTATGGGAAACCTTTTTCAAGCTCTTCAGCCTTAGAAAACTGTCTTCTTCCTACTGTAAGAAAAAGAACTGAATAAATTTTCATGATCCTGGAAAGATTCTGATTTTTATTCCCAAATGTTTTAAGGTTAGTATGAAATCTACACTTAGGAAATCATTCACCACAGTCTAGAGAGGGGAAAAAGATATATATTCCCAGGCTTAATTTTTCAGAAATCAACTTTCTTGTGAGTTTTTCCTTGTTCCAAAAGGAAAACTGTTTACCCTTCAATCTAATCTTCTAGGGCTTTACACTGTAATCAGAATATAAAACTGCAAATAAATTCTGATATTGGAATGTGTAGAAAATGTACCTACACAAGAAGAAACCTTTTAACAGATGCTAATTCCTTGAGCACATATGATTGACACCTACAGAGAGGCATGTTGACGCCAGGACCTCTTAGGCTGTAAGTACTGGACTTCCTGTTTGCCTGCACTGGAGGACTGAAGTTGTACACTCTGCTTGCCTTCTTTTACATGACAAGCCCCAGAAAACAACTTTTCTCTTGCTTTTATCACAGTGAGCTGCCAGTCTCCAGTCACTACAGGAGCTATGCCATCTACCTGCTTAATTCAGGAATTTTGTTGGTTATTGCATCCCAGGTCAAGGAACTGATAAACAGTTCAGACCATACATTATCTTCAGCTGACAAAATCTTTTGCCCTTCATGCCCATAGAGAAGAGTGCTGCAGTAGCTACATTAGACCGTGCATGAGACTTCACTTTATCTAGCTTTAACTGTCTAAAATCAGGTGACGAATCCATATCATCATGTAGTATCCCTCTAGGCACTTAAAGAAGGTGATTCACCCTATCCAACAATACATGTCCAAGATAGCAAGGATGAATTGTCAGTTGGAGTGCTTTTCTCTCTCCACTGACAGTCATGGAAGCCTGCCTTCCCTAAAATAGGTACCTAATTTTAGATGGAGTTAATAAAGCAAGATAAATCCACTCCCACAGCAGAAAATATGAGCATATACCTATGAATATAAATAACATTTCCTAAAATTCTTGGAGTCTTGATTTCAGACTAACCAATTTATTACATACTATAATATATTTTATTTTCTGTTCATTTTTTTAACAGGTCATCTGTAATATCCACTAGTCGCGCTGGTCAGTGCAGACATTTACAAACAGCCGGTGTTACCGGAATGGCAAACCTATGGATTCTAGCATTAGGTCAAGGACTTTCTTGAGGCCAAAGAAGCTGAAATTTACAGAAATATGAAAGAAGAAACTTAGAATAAAACTGCCAAACTCACCTGCCTTAGAAATCTGACTTTAAACTGTGAATGACTGGACCATAATTGTACCCCTGAGACTAATCTCCTGTTTGCATACTCGATTACTTCAATTATAAGAGGTACCAATTCAATTAGTAAATAAGTTATCTCAATATGAAGCTATACAAACAAAACATAAAATGCACATTTGATGTGATATAATAATTTAGCCAAAACAGACTGCTACTGATTCAGGTCAATTACAATGCTTAGTTCTTGTATTAAGTAACAACAAGTACTCTTCTTTTTGTCATTTTATCTTATTCATAAACAAAACATCTACATTTTCTTGAAACATTGGCAGTAATTGCATGTCCATACAGTAATGTTGTACATACCTCTTGGAACTACTGGAAGTGTGGGACAATGATGACAATAATTGAGAAAAGAAATTAACAGCAAGCTAGCAATATTATTGATGCAAGGTATGGTCTCCAGTGTAACTTTAACTTGGGCTGAGCTCACATTTGCCCCCAAATTCATGATTTTGGAAATGGTTCTGAAGAGTTAGAAAGGTTCCCAGAAAACAGAAAACAGAATCTGTCTAGGACTTTAGAACTCTGCTGGGATACATTGCCTCTGGTCACTTTAACTGTTTTATTTTTCAGGTAAGTGCATTCAGCAGTGCTTTACAGCCCACATACCCTGCAGCCTACTGCCGGTGGAAATCAAATGCACACCACAGTCTTTTTTTGACAAGAGCTGACATGCAGCAAAATATATACTGGATATCATGTAGTTATACAACACTGCAATTAAACATAGCCACTAGGACTGAAGTTTAAAAAAGGCAAACGTGCCTGAGTAGAGACTCTATCAGTCTGAAACCTTTCTGAATGAGGACTGGAAACGTACCAGCTGGTAACTAACCTCGTTTTCTTTAAGTCCTCCAAAATAGGTGTTGAGCTCTTCAGGACTCATACCTCACACTCCATTTGTACACATAAGGAAATATGTCCTGTTCTAGAATCCTAAAACCAGGAACTATTGGCTAAAAACTCCGTCTGTGATGGGCCCAAAGGCATCCAGAGTATCTAGCAGTTCTTGTGTTTTATTTTGTCAAACAGAATCACAAATACACCTACAGCAAGCCACAACCAAAGACTGACTGTGGAGTTGCTGTTGGCTCAATAAGCCCAAGTCCACCAAATATAGGCTTTATATAAATATAGTTGTAAAGGACTCAGATAAGACATATGATATGCAAAACCATGGAGAGGGTCTGGGAGAGCAGAAATAGCTACTGTGGTCTGGAGACAAATTACAGTGCAAGAATAGGATTATACAGCTTTGTAAAATTGGGAAAAAAGGGTTCCTCTGAAGTTATCTGGACTTCTGTTTACATCCATAGGTTCAAGGATCTATGCTAGGTGCTTTAGTACTTTATTAGATTTTTAAAGATATTTTCAAAGTAATATATGTTCACCTCTAAGAAGCTAGAACTATACCTGGTTCCATGTCAACACTTTGTTTAACTAGTATCTGTTTCTACAGATATTTTATCTGATATATACAAATACCACACTTCCATCATTCCTCTTTTATTTGTGTACTTGAAACAGTTTTTGTTTATAGGTCTGAGAACTTTTCGACAATGTGTTTTAAGTAGTTTAGTCAATATTAGCTGCTCTTGCATATTGCTCTCATTTCATGTTGACTTTTAATTGGCCTTGTAATCATTAAAGCAATAACTGTATCTAGCAAGGGATGACAATGTTCCCTAAAGGAAATTATTTTTCTCTTTTTATCTTGTTATATTTAAATGGGGAAAATTATGTTGTTTCTTAACTATACAAATATATGTAGCATGTAATGATAAGCAAGTAAGGACAAGCCCTCTCTTCCAATCTGCTGAAGCTTATGTGTTCATGTAATTCCAGGCTTTGGATGTTCAGAACATTCCTGGAAATCTCAGAGTTAAAATTTCCAGAATGCTTTTTAGCTTTCTTATTACAGCTGCAGGCAAAGAATACGACCTCTGTATACTCCATTGTTACCGGAAAAAAATGAATCTTACAACTGAAGCAGAAAGATAAGAAGTGTTAGAAGAAGAGTATTTAACATGTTGTCCTTGTGTAGCCCTGGTAGGCAGCTCAGCCCCACACAGCTGCTCACTCACTACCCCCACTGTGGGATGGGGGAGAGAATCGAAAAGGTAAAAGCGAGAAAGCTCGCAGGTTGACGCAAAGACAGTTTAATAGGTAAAGCAAAGCTGCATGTGCAAACAAAGCAAAATGAGGATTTCACTCATTGCCAGTTCCCTGCTAGCACAAGACAAAATGAGTCTTTAAATCTGATACATCCTTAAGTGTGAAAACATCACTTCTGTTGTTCTTTAAGGGTTCATTATTTTGTCCTCTGCAGAATGAAATCTCAACTTTATTTTTCATCCTTCAGAAGACTTCTTTTTTTTTTCTGAGTAACCATATTCAGATACATTGTTAGCTTCTAAATTTGCTGCAGTTATCTGGCAGAAGTGATGGGTTATCATTATCAGCATTATGCTGATTGAAAACATCTGCTTATGTAGCCAAACAAGAAAAACATTTTCAATGTATAAAATCTGAGCAAGAGAATGACATTAAAAACTATGACTATACCAGAAAATCAGTGTCAATGCTTTCACATGCACCACGTGATCCATTTGGATCCATTTTCCTTAAGGAAAAAAATAAAGCTTTCAAAAGGGCAAGGTTTCTTTTGCATCCATTAAGGATAGAATAGGCCTATAAAAACATGACACTGAAAGACTTCAATACATACAAAAGCTAGAGAGCAGATTGATATTTTTGAAGCTTCATACTGAAGGCAGAAACGTAAGCTTGATTAGTGCATTCTATTGATCTTACTATGAATTAAATTACATTTATTTTTTTTAATAGGTTCTTGCTCATATTATTTAAGATTGATGTCAACAACATACTGTTGTAGGAAGGATTAGAGATGAACAACTTCAACACTTTGCATGCAGTTCAGCAAGATCGATCACCTTTCTCTTCTCAGGTTTGTTAAGGAAGGTTGGCTGTTTCTCAAAGAATTCTCAACATATGCAAAACACTGAATTTTGAAGACTTTGCAGATTAAGTATTCACCTGAGTGTTTCTATAATAGCACATTTCAAAGAACAGTTTTGGAACACATGTAATTTCCTTTCCCCTACTTTACAAAGATGATATTTCAAACTGTATAAATTAAAGTGAATTAAAATAAATAGTCAATTTGTTGTGGTTCTTGGTCCTAATCTGTTCCATCTTTCATATGGTAAATCTTAATTATTTAGGAAGATTATCCAGTCTCTTTCTTTCTTTCCTTTCAGCTCAGATCCTCACATCTGACATTTCCGATGATCAGGTAAACAGAGTGCACTTTACTCATTTTCACAACCTAAGATAACTGAAATTTCACACATCATGAATAATAAAAAGTAATTCTAGTAGTCATACTGCAATAGTGAAGCAAAACAGAACTGATTCCCAGACCCTAGTTTTTCCCTTGTCAGGAGAAAACAGGATCTCTCAGGTAATGATATTTAGAAATCAGCATAATCCACCTTCCTTTAATATCCTCTATTTCCTTCCTTCCATTGTAGTTCTCAAATGGTCTTTAGGAAGCAGCAGCCATGATACTAAAAACCACAGAAGTAATTTATGATCTGTTTGTCTACTGTTCATAGTTTTTGGCAAATTTAAATCTGACTGCTAGTCAGATTTTATTGCCCATCTTCCTTAGGTAAGGTTCAGTAATAGAGGCATGAAGGCACAAAGCTGCTGAAAACTTTTCCAAATTACACAGATTTATATTAGTTTTTTGTTGGAGTACCTCTGATACTTTGTATGATCTTGCATGAAGCCTACACTGACATATTTGAGAGGTGTATGAGGTCTCTCTGTCCTTTCTGGCATTCACAAAGATTTTTTTATTTTAATCTATTGAAAATAAAAACTGTAAAATTATGTTGCCATGTTAAATGCCCCCCCTCAAAAAACCCAAACAAACAAACAACAAAAAACTCCAGACAAAACAAAACCTAGAAGGGAAATACTGTTATGCACTTTTGAAATGAGAATAAGTAAAAAAAAAAATTAAAAATCAGGGAATTAACAAGAATCAGCTATTTTATAATATATACTTTCATTCTCAGATAACATCTGAAAAAGGCAGGTTCAATGTTTAATAAATGCACATTAGCATATTGCCTGATGTATTACTGTGCTGTAGATGTCAAATTATCAGTGACTTAGTCAACAGAGCATGACTCGAAACCATGTTGTAAAGAAGATGTTGGTGTTTAACTCAGTATAACTTCATTTATGAATCTTACTTAAGGAAGGAAAGTACAATAAGAGAGGAATCATTATAACTGAACACTTTTTCTGTAGAATAATTTGTATTCACTCACGTAAAAGCTGTGCATGACAGAGTTATGTTACCACAACAGATAGAAAAATGACTGTCCTCTTGAACTTTTAATGTCAATGAATTCTTGACAAAACTTGATAATTTCACAGGACAACATGAGGAAGTCATAATGCAGAAGCATTCTGAAAGTTTCAGATCTGAAAGAAGATCAATTGAAAGCACATTAGAGCTTTACATTACATTTGTAGCCAGTTCTACAGCTGTTGACCACTGGCTCCCACCATGGTTACTTGATCACAGAATAAATCAAGCACCAAGACTGAAGACTATCTTTTGCTGCCATGTAGGAACAAAGACCTTGTGCTTGATATTTACTGTTATTACATGATAAAAAGAGAATTGACTTTAAAGTCTGGGGAAAGACAAAGTATGTAATGCCTGTATTTAAAACTCTTTAGCAGTAAGAGAGTCAGTAAAATGCAAATACGATGTCACCTTTGGAAGTTAACAGACCCATTAAGGATATGCTGTTGAAACTAAACTAAAAAAAAAAAACCAACAAAAAAACCCAACACTTTTAGAAAGTATAAAATAATTTTTGTTAGTCTTTTGGGGAAATAATTTTTTGCTATTATGCTAATAAATTATTTTATGTGTGTCTGCATAGGGCTATGAAGAAAATAGTTTGGAGCTGACAAAGCCATCTTTTCCCTGTTAATTGGGACACATTCCAGCTTTTAGCTTACCCATCAGCCTAGACAAGTCTCTCCCCAAACATCCAGAATTGCCTTATAATCATACCTTTCTTTTCCATAGCACCGAATATGTGTGACTCCACACGTATCCAATGCCATTACAGCTTATTCATCTTTTGTTTTAAAGAACATGTCTGGAAATCTGTACTGCCAACTCTTAAGTCTGATAAAATGAGAATCCCCAACTGGTACTTGCAGTGACATTTGAATCCAGCTCTATATTGTGTGTGGACCAAGTCCAGGCAGACATTATGAATTGGAGAATCATACTGAGAAACTAATGGCAAAAAGCTCACAAGTGCAAAGCTAGCTTCATTAGAAAGAGAGAGACCATTCATTTGGCTAACTCTTTCCAATCACTGATCATGTTAATTAGGAGAATGAGGCATGAAACAGCAATAGGCTAGAGATCTTGCCAATACATTTTATTTCTATGCATGCATATATATGAGGCTGGGTAGAAGCCTTTTTAAGATTGTTATCAGACCACTCTGCTGTACTTCCTCCTGGCTGAAAAGGGAGTCCTGGGTTCAGAAGAAAAGAGTGATGCGCAGTTTTTCTAGTGCTCTTTAGCATCGTTCATCTCAGTTCCTAAAAAGTATCTTATGTTAAATTATATTTGATTAAATACACAATCTTGAACTCATTTACCCTCTAAGAACTGTCTTACCACCAGACTATGGAGTGAATTGAGTTGTGGTCTTTGTACAGTTGATAATACACTGTATAGACAGCAATAATGTAGCAGTGAACAAAGGAAAAAATAACCCACAGGGAAGAGTTCTGGTCCATTGTTCTTGTGTAGTTGCAGATATCTCTTCAGATTGCAATCACAAGGTAGGTTCTAACCTGCAAATCCTTGTGTAGGCAGCTGTTCGTAGGACTCTAGAGTCTACCCCATGGACTCTAAAGTGTCCTAGTCACCCACTCAGTTTCTAAATTTCGCTTTTGGGAGACAAGCATTGCCTAAAAATTTGGGTTTGAAATACTGCCTTTTAAAACTCTGAATTTATCATGAAGTTCTCTGACACCCAGCACAAGCAAGGACAGCAGCCTGTTTCTCATGTCTGTTGCTGAGCTGTAACATAAATAAACATAGAAAAGCACAGGGAATGCTCCTAAATCTACTATCGCTCTTCTTTTCCCTACTTTGAACATACCACACAGGAACAGATTCCTCTGATCTTTAGGTGTCAGGTACTAATAACTCGTGCTAGTATTTTGGTGTACTCATTTAACTGCTGTCTGATATAGTCTGTGAAAAGTGGCAGTGAAGGAAACTGGATCAAACTAGCGCCACATGGTTCTATCTCCAGGTCCCTACAGCAGGCTCTAGTCTTCTAGACCAGTTGTTTTCAAGCAGAAGGTATTTTCTTGCTGCAAAGGCAAGCTAGCAGAAAAACAGGCCACCAGAGAGCTTTTAGTTCACCTATTACTACCACTCTGCACTACAATGAAGCACTTAGGTACCAAAAAGAAGCCTGAAGTGAAAAGACACTCTGATATATTTTTTAAGATTTAAAATGCTCACACTTGATCACTCTTTGTAAGACAGTTAAGTCTGTTGGAACTATAAAGGTATACTTTCAAAGCATTGTCTGGGGCTTTGACTTTGATTCCGTGGCTTTAGTGACAAATGTAAGCAAAAGTCCATTTAAAGACAACCCTCTGGGTTCACTACAAAAAACCTTGTCATGGTTTAACCCCAGCCAGCAACTAGCACCACACAGCTGCTCACTCACTCCTCCCCACCACCTGCCCAGTGGGATGGGGAAGAGAATCGAAAACAAGTAAAACTCATGGGTTGATATAAGACCAGTGTCATGGTTTAACCCCAGGCAGCAACTAAGCACCATGCAGCCACTCACTCAGTCCCCCCACCCCCGCAGTGGGATGGGGGAGAGAAAAAAAAAAAGTAAAACTCGTGGGTTGAGATAAAGACAGTTTAATAGGACAGAAAGGAATAAAATAACAACAACAATAACAGTAAAAGAATTGGAATATTCAAAACAAGTGATGCACAATGCAATTGCTCACCACTCACCGACTGATGTCCAGTTAGTTCCGAAGCAGCGATGTGCCCCCCCCCCCGACTAACTCCCCCCAGTCTATATACTAGGCATGATGTCACATGGTCTGGAACATCCCTTTGGCCAGTTTGGGTCAGCTGCCCTGGCTGTGTCCCCTCCCAACTTCTTGTGCCCCTCCAGCCTTCTTGCTGCCTGGGCATGAGAAGCCAAAAAATCCTTCACTTTTAGTATAAACACTACTTAGCAACATCTGAAAACATCAGTGTGTTATCAACATTCTTCTCATACTAAATCCAAAACACAGCACTATACCAGCTACTAGGAAGAAAATTGACTCTATCTCAGCCACAACCAGGACAAACCTCATGATGGTTTCCACACTGTTACCAGACCATAGCATCCACGTTTTTAGGAGCTAGTGAATTTTGGCACTTGTCACTACTGTGATGTAGCAGCTGCTTTCTGTTGATGAGACTGTGAATCATGAGAATTAAGATCTGTTCTTAACTGTGATTGTAGAGTATCTTATTAAAAACACAATGAATTGTTACGTATTGGGTCTGGCTGAGATGGAGCTAATTATCCCCGTAGCAGCCCTCGTAGCGCTGTGCTCTGCATTGGTAGCTAGAAAGGTCTTGATAACACACCCGTGTTTTGGCTGCTGCTGAGCAGTGCTCCCACAGCGTCAAGGCTGTCTCTCCAACATTTTTGCCCCCCTCACCGGCAGGCTGGGCCTGGGAAAGATCTTGGGAGGGAACACAGCCAGGACAGCTGAACCAAACTGACCAAACAGATATTCCATACCATACAACATAAGCTCAGCTATAAAAGCTAAGTAAAGGGAGATAGAAGGGGGGGCATTTTCATCTTCTGGAGCAACCACTATGCGTACTGAAGCCCTGCTTCCCAGGAAGTGGCCAGACATCGCCTGCTGATGGGAAGTAGAGAATAACATCATTTGTTTTCCTTTGCTTTTGCGTACTACCTTTGCTTTCAGTTTATTAAACTGTCCTTATCTTGACCCATGAGCCTTTTGTTACATTTTCTCTCCCCTGTCCAGCTGAGGAGGGGAGTGATAGAACGGCTTTGGTGGGCACCTGACGCCCAGCCAGGGTCAACCTACCACATGTTAATTCCTTGAATTTGGAGTCAGGTCTTTACAAAAAATCTGCTTGGCTACTTTCAGTGTCACTGTGCTCCAGAGTAAAATGAGGAAATTGAAGGTTATGTTTATAAAGTTCTTTGAGCCATAGTGTTCAAAAGTGCTACATACTTAATTCATTTTACCATCTCCATTTAAATAGAATAGTATTCATTATTAGCATTCTTTGAGGTAGGAAGAAAATAGATGGCCTTTCTTTGGAATAAGAAAATGATTTTATGTATGTCAGAAACCTATTTAGGAGGAAAGTTGAAGGAAATTGCGAATATTTCATACTTGAAGACTACTTGCCAATGTGTTGTTAGATAGAGCTGCTGCAAATATTATCCAGGTCAGCAGTAACCAAATTTTTCAAAATGATCATTTTTCATGTGGGCAATAGTATATACCTTTAGCACCTGATTTTTAACTGAAGACATGCCAGAAGCAATGTGATTTCACAGTCTAGGCCACTCATCACAGCTTTGTTTGGAGGCCTGTACTAGATCAGCCTTATGCTGATCTAGTGTCTTAAACAGTAGAGGTGTGTAAGTCAGGGATTCAGATAGACTTTCTAACAAAATATGTGTTCACAGAATTCACAGGACCTGAATTAGAGACACAGTGGCTGGGAGAATTCATATGCAAAGTATATCTATTTCAGCATTATCTTCCTAGGAAACCACATGACAGTCCTTCAAAATATGTTCTATTGGAAAATGATATCCTTGAGTGTTGTTAATATTCTGGTGACAGGAGAGAAAAATGTGAAAATTACACACACAGCTGATTAGAAACACTGGAAAAATATATTTATGAATTCTTGAATTGAGAAATAGCATAGAAACCATAACCACAAAATTTGATATGACTAGAAATTGTACTAAAACTGTAATTATACATTAATTGCTTAGTATTTTTCTAATTAAATCAAACCAGAAGTTGTTTCTGCAATAATTTCTTAGTTTTAAATTGGCACAGCCATTAACACCTCTCAAGGGAATTTAACAATTTACTGTAGTATTATTTCTTTTAAACATTTCCAAAAGTTCCTTTCCAGAAGACATGCTGTTAGAAACAAAAATATCTAAATTTAAGCTCTTTATTTTTAATCTTTTTTATTTACATTTTAAAAATGTAAATTTTTTAATAAAATGTTTACAATTTTATTTTGGCAATGTATTTTTTTTAAGTATTCAGGCTGAAATATTCCCTTCCACGTTCATAGGTAAAATCATGGATACTTCAGGACACAGAGACTGAAGTTTCATTCTGGGACTTTTCTGCTTTAGCTTCACAGTTAACTAGTACCAAACCATTACTATTACCTACCCCTTCCTGTTACGGATGCACGACTAACCAAATCTAACAGGTGTTAAAAATCAGATTTATTCTTCAGCAAAAGTTAGTTAGAGGTCCGATAACATTCTAAAAAATCACAGGCTCAATGATGTAAAGAGAATTAATACTACACGGCCGACTTAAGAATTCCCAAGATTTAAAGTGATGGCTCAAATCGCGCGTATCACTCACCTAAAAGCTGAGGGCTCTCTCCCTCGAGGAGTTACCTCGGGCGGTGCCCCGGCCCGAGGGGGAGTCCCCGACTGCTGACTCGCTGCTCCGAGGAGGACTGCCAACGTGTCCTCCGGCGGGACCCCGTTTATACCCCTGTCAAATCTGACCTGTGGTCATTTAATTCTATTGGCCAGGAGGGTCACCTCGGTGTACCTGGCCCATCTCGATTGGCCAGTTCAAATTTCAACCTGCAGCCTCCAGGGTTTCCTTCCCCTTCTCCCTTCCTGGAGAAGTTTCGTTTCCTGCTGGCAGGATGGGGGGGGGGGGGCGGGATGTACTGCCACACTTCTTAATCAAAAAGCACACTTGGTGGCTTTTGAATGCTTCAGAATATTCAATATTATTAATCAAACAGATTAATGGAGTTAATAGATTTTTTCCCATTGAGTTCATAGGAAAATCTGACTTTTTGTCTTTTCAGATAACAGACAGATACACAAAAGATCTTTGGTATTTTTCAGAAGTTTTAGAGAAATAAAGTAATATTTCAAATATTTCAAATTTCTCACCCAAGCTACCACCAAAGTAAATAAAGTCATTAAATTCCATAGTGACTTAAATTTCTACTGCTGGGAATACACCACCTTCAATTAGCTAGTAGTCAATTAGTCCATGCAACTGGACCAGCACTGTTAAAGATATCCAAGATTGCAAGGTTAAAGGTAGGTGGAAATACAACTCAGTCTGATAAAATAGTAGAAAGGAAATGTATCCTGAAGAAATAGCTTTAGCTAGTTCCTCACCCACTTTGTGCGTCCCTGTAATATCTTCTTAAGGCTTCTATTTTCTCTTGTGATCTGTGTAGGAAATCTGAGTGCCTAACTTGGACCTGTAGAGCATTAAGGAGCCTAAGAGTTTCATGGTCACTACAAAGGTAAATGATATTTGGATATATCTGAGGTGATGAATCTGGAAGTGCTCCTCAGGACCTAAACCCAGGTATCCAGCTCTGACCTTGTCCTCATTCACCATCAAGCAAAATCAAATGTCCCTCAGGGTCTTTTCTCCACTCTGCTCTCCTTCCACCTCCTGCATGCTGGGCACATGGACCAGAAATAAGCTAGGATGTTCTCCCACCAGGTCCCCAATTTGATTGTGATGTGAAACCAACCTACTAAAGGTAGACTGGATCCCTTAAAGCTTGATCCTCTGTCCCTGAAGCCAGTAGATAAATTTAATTGCTTTCATTAGTGCACAGTTGAGACCCAGTGAGCTCTGTACAGTAGCTATGGATGTTTCTCTCTTTGCAACTGGAAATACTGTCATGTTGACTTCTTAGTATATCCCAGAAGAAAAGCTGTGAGTGTTCCTTTGATACATATGGTTTTCTGCCCAGCGAGTAAAACATGTATTTTATTACACACAGTGATATTCTGTAGCAGCACAAGCATGAAATCATTGCATACCTAATGCACAAAATTCATCTAAAGTTTTATCCATAACTAAGGTTAACAAATGAGGCATTAATAAGGGTTATGAAGTGCTTTCTGTGAAACAACTCACAGGCCATCATCTGCCAGAATACTTACATATTTTGCCCCCACTGTACTTTATTGCAATGTCTGTTTGATGGAGGGAGGTCAGACAGACCTAACTTACAAAGCTTGTATAACAACTTGTCCTGTTCTGTTTTAAACCCAAAGGAAGTAATGTTCCTACTACTGCTAATCAAAACAAACTTGCTTCTACGCAGTTATAACATCCTGACCTTTTTAAACTGTATATTAATAATTGAAAGCATATAGTGCTTGTGCGTGTTGTGGGGTATTTTTGCCATTAGCCTCATGCGCTCACACAAATATAAACTGACTATCAGAAACAAGTCTAGGAAAATTAGTTTAATATTTTCCCTCAATCTTTGGGCAAAGTAATGTCTTCCACATTAGACTTTTTGAATTAGTATTTAGAGATGTATATTGTTATTTAGAGTTCATAGGTGTGTGCACATACATATATACATGTATATGTGTTTTCATATATATGAGTATATATATAAAATATATAGTAGTCTCCATTGAATATGGAAATACTCACATGCACATATATGCACAGGCACACACAAACCCTTCATAAGTTCAAGAAAGATACTTTTATCACAAAAATCTTAGTGTTATTTGTGAACTTCAGTGAACACTCATTAACAGCACCATGAGACATGGCTGCTGTGTAACAGACACACTCACACCTCGCAGAGAAAGGAAATCAGACAGAATTTTCAAATATATGTACCTCAAAATGTTCCAAGATTTACAGTTTACTATGTCTATTTGTAAACAATTGCATTAGGATATTTGAGATGAAAGACTGTATGTTCCAGTATATTTAGGCAGGTAAAGCTGCGATGAGATGATGCAGGCTATATGCCTTTGTCAGTGCATTTCTCAGCCTAGCATAATAATCCACAGTTATCAGCAATTTAAAGGAATTTATTTACCTGCCAGACAAAAATTCTGCTCTGTTTACTACTACCTGCAGCTGAGGTGCACACCAGTTATTTGGATTGATGGTATCATCTTCACCCCAGCAGGACTAAAGATGCTACATTAGTCTCTAGAATTGAGCTTAGTTCAGATTTCTAAAATAGCCCAACATACCTGGAACAAATGCTCTGTCCTCTACCCCTTCCTTGGTGGCATTTACAAAAGCACCTAAGATAGATAGCTGAAGGCACTTTAAAAGAAATTAAAATTCCTAAATCACCACAGCTGCTTTGAAAATTACTTTTGACAGCACCTGGATTTTTTTCGTGCCTGAACACTTTTTCAAATCTGACTTCAGGAGGCTTCTCAAGAACACTAAGGTGAGAAATCAGACTGGAACACAGCAGTTCTTGTGTTTCAGTACTGTGCTTGTATCCTTTCAATCTTGTATTTATTTAAGATGGAGAGATTTATGGTAGAATAAAGTCAATGGAAAAAATACACCTGAATTCTAATTACATTTGTGCAGGGGTGGGCATGGAAAGCTGTCCTTAATAAATAAATTTTTGTGTTAATTTTTAAGCAACCTTTAAAAAATGCAGTATTGAAACAAAACAAATATTCTAAGTTTAAATCATTCAAGCTTTCCAGATTTCATTTTTTTAATGGACCAAATAAAGGTCAAAAAAATTAAAGTCATTGTCACAGCTGGGAATTTTCCTATGTTTGGCATAAGTAATGTAAAAAGATCAATTTTAAAAATATGACTGATGTTGAGCATATGATTCAAGACTTTGCTGATTTATTCTTACATGCAGGTAACAGATCAGTTCAATATGTGAGCTAAATCACATTTGTCCAACATTTTTTTTATTCTTATTCTGAGTCTCACACTTCATAGTATGCTGACAAGAATTCTTGGCCAGTTTTCCATATGTGAAAACTATCTAGTTGATGTAATATCTCAAGATGTTATTTAAAAACTATTTGTGCTTTTGAGCTAGTAAGTGACCAAAATATGACATTTAAGTGATATATTTACGATCTGAGAGAGATGCAGTAGAAATAAACATAATAGACATGAAAAAATATCATTGTCTAAAAGCCTGGAAAACTGGATGCTACGCTTTCACTAATAGATTTTGTGGCCTGGGATGGTCTTTTTTCTCTGCCATGGCATTTCCCCCTCTAGTAAAGTAAACAAATACTGACTAGGTCTGGTAGATCTTCCTCAAGAGACCACTTTCAAGATTCTCTGCATTTTACCCTCTATGCGTGTTTGATGTGCTTTTAAGTCCTTTTTAGTCTCTAGACTGTGTTTGTAATACTGTGTCTTCCACCCTCTGGCTCATGTACTGTTTTTCTTTATGTCTGGGTAAGTAGGACATTCTTTCCTGGAGCTGTAGCCTTGTGTTTTAAATTTGCACCTCAGTCTAAAGTATAGTGAAAAAGAGATGCACACTGACCTAGTCACAATTATAAAAGCTGATCCCTTTGTAATTAAGGTAGCGACCACACCCACTTACTCTCAAGAAAAAACCCCAAACCACCAACAACAAAAAAATCCAAACAGATCTAGGCAAAAGTAAAAGCAAAAAAAAAAAAAAAGTGTATGGTTTAGTGGACTGAATCCTCATTAGCAGTTACAATACTTTACATGTGTTCCCAGAGCACATCTTCCAGCTTAGTTTAATCAGAAAGAAATTGCTTTGCACTCTCAAAGATGACTTGGCAACATGAACCAAATTGTAGTACACAGGGACAATTAGAATGTTCACTTCAGAAGTGTGCACCTGATCCAAACATAATTTCCAATAAATACATAACTGTAGAGACAGCCACAACAATATAAAACATGTTGATTTTCTGTTTCTCTCTCACACACCTCTTAAAGTTCACTTATGTCTTCTGAAATTAATCTTACCATTAAGAAATTTCAGGGAAATCAAGTAATTTTGCTGCTACAAATCTTGAGATTTCCAAGGAGTTTTCTGCCTAAACTTTAAAGGACAGCACTTGTACTTTGTCTCAATGTTATTTCTTTTTTTCTTTTTTTTCCCCTGTTGTTAGGTCTTCTGCTATAAACATGGAGAAGGTTAGCTTTAGCTTGTCATCTCATTCATTCTGTTAAAATGGTAGTTACCCAAGCCATAAAGTTCTCCGCTCATCCCTCATATGGAGCACACCAGGCAGTCTTTACAACATACAGCTGAATCCATGTACCTGATGGTTTACAGAAGACAGAAACTTAGTAGACTTAATGAAAATTCATTGGCTGTAGACATGCAGATTTCCCCACCTGTCTACTTAAAAGAGTGACGTCTTCTCTCTTACTTCAAAACCAGCTGAATTCTGCTGCTGCTGTGGCAAGAAGATGTTAATCACTTTGTCAAGTGCATGAACAGAAACAAGCAAGACATGGAGAAGGGAATTAGTAGACAAAAATAGAGAGATATGTGTGTCCTCAGTTGGATACTTGTCCATGTAGTGATATGTGGGTAGGGTGGGAGTCAGAAAGGGTCAGGAAATATGGTTGCAGTATGAAGGAAGAGCTGGACAACAGTAAGATAACATTAGGGAAGACCACCAGAGGTATTGCTAAGGTAACGGCGGAAGGTTAGTGCTTGGCACTAAGACAGAAAGGACTAAGTAGCAAAGGAAACAATGTTTGGCAGGTAAGAATCACATGAATTGCCTAAGAATCACAGGCACCACCAAATTATTTTACACAAAGCTAGCAAATAAGTGTAACATGACTAACAACATGTGGTCATTACAGCTAAAAGCCAGATTTCTTTATACAAATAATCTGCATATTTGTACTTTTATGAGTATGGGACTCTTGGCGTGACATGTTATGATATGCCTATGCATTACTGGAAATTATATCATTGCCAGTTTAATGGATTTATTGGATTATTCCCTGCATGGTTTTATAAGTTTAATTTGTGTATTTTCTTTTACTTCCAAAGAAATGAAATATCCTCATAGGCAATACAGATAATTGAATTTCTATTCTGGAATCAATATAAGCTTTAAACGTTCAAGCATAATTCCCCAAATAGCATAGATTGTTTAGCTCTTTCCTGAATCAGACAGCTTGGTAGAATAGCTCTTCTGATTCTAGTGGGCTAAGCAGATAAACAAATATAAATATCTAATGCTGTTCCAAAAACATAGAATAAAATAAAATCATATAAATTCCTCTTAAAACAACACCAAAATTTCTTTTCACTTCACCATAATCTGCTGTATTCTCTACTACTAATATTCACCCACAAAAATTGCTCAGTGAATTTAATTAGGGATCCTAGCTTTACTGAAAGACAGTGACAAGTGTTGCCTAGTCAGCTAATTATTTAACAAGAGAGAATTTGGAATGTCATGAGAGAATTGTATTTTATGTCATTCACAATTTATTTATTTGTCCTTGCACAAGCTTTTGCCACAGAATAGGTGAAAGAAATTCACTTCATTGTCATGGATCAGCATGACAGCACCCTAGACAGGTAACTGTTGACCTGATTGAATGTGGAAGTTAACAAGAAGATGGCAAAGGCAAATACCAGAGTGAGTAACAACCCAGAGTGCATGACACTCAAAAATGAGTAAATCTAGAAATCTTGCAGAGAAAACAAGCACAAAAATAGATCAAAGTCATAGATCAAATAAAAGCACTTCTTACCCTTTCTACAGATAAAGCGGGTGTGTTTTTGGCAAAATCTTACTGTTAATGTACACAACTATGTTTCTTCAGCTGCTGCATATAGATGGCTAAGGGTAAATCATAGAGTTCAGTCTGTTTTATATTTTTATGTATGTTTCTTGCTACCTACATTACACTCATCTTTCAGTTATATGTCAAAATTCCATTCCATTCAAAAGATTTCTCTAAAATCTATGAATTTTTCAAAGTGACTCTCAAATTTTATATACTAGGGCACATGATAAGCATTCTTGGTTTGGCAACATTTGAGAAAGGATTTTCCAGTGCAGCATGTTCTGCAAAAAACCCGAAACAACAACAACAAAACACCAAAAATAAAAGCCAAACACTGCAAAGACATTTTATCTCAGGTTATCATATTGTTTTCATACTTCAGCATATATCCAGGGTTCAAAATACATCCAGCCATTCCTCAAACTGTCTAAAATTGTTTGACTTTTTTTTCAGTTAATGAAAGGCATATACTAACACAAAATCAAACTCCTGAAGGAGTTTGCTTTTCAATAAATGCCTGTAGAAGAGTAGAAAGCAGTCTGTCCAATTACACTAACACCTAAGACAGAAGTTTCTAAAGTTACATAAAGTCTATTGTCTACCAGATAAAAAATTAGTAGTTCTCCTCATTTTCACAAGTAACTAAAAATATTCTTCAGTTCAGAATACCTACAGTTTTCCCTTCTGAAATATTACATTAGACCATAGGTAATAGCTAAAATCAAATTATTTCTAGACAGAGAGGAGTGATGAAAAAATATATGGCAGTAGTTATGATACAAAAGCCTATGCTAATAAGATAAATACTTGAACTATTACATGTCAAATTATATGCACAGACACTTAATTTTACTTTTCATCTGTCCATTGGCATCACACAGTAACAACAAATGTCACAGTGATAAGATTTTTTTAAAAAATAAGATCACTTACATGACCTAATAATCATGGTAGAGACTTGTGAGAATATTTTTAAAGCAACAGGCAAGGCATTACAGAAGGCAGTTTTGAAAGAAACTGTGCAGGTATATGAAAAATCAAACCCCAGTCTAAATAAAACACGCATTCAATAGTTTGAAACAGGGGGAAGGACCCTTACCATCTTTTGGAGAAGAGATGACATGACACTGTTTACCTGAATCCTTTTCAAACATATTGAAAAACAGTTTCTCTGTTTTCTGAAGATTATAAATGACTAGAAAATTGTGATGTTAACCTTTTTTACAAAAGTTTCACAAAATTAGGGCATGACTTGACACCCCTTATCCATGTTCCTTGTTCACACTGCTATTACTGTACATAGCATACAGTACCGTATTTTTAATAGAGCATCCCGCTAAAATTTTCCTTTCCTTCTCTTCTCTTCTCTTCTCTTCTCTTCTCTTCTCTTCTCTTCTCTTCTCTTCTCTTCTCTTCTCTTCTCTTCTCTTCTCTTCTCTTCTCTTCTCTTTGCTATAAAAGTTAATATTCTTTTCCATTTTCACAAGCTAAGAAGAATTCTTCAAAGACAGGCATCAGGATGCTGAAACTTTAAGTGCATATAAATTGGGAATGCACATTTAGCAACATTTAGAAATAGTATTTAGTTCTATCTTTGCCCCCCCCCCCCCAGTCTTGGTCTCTCTTATTTTTTGTTTTCATCTGAGTTATTAAAGAAGTTAGTATAATTAATCACCTTAACTTTGTCTGGTAATGTTCTAGTTGCAGCCTGTGATAGCCCCTAAGATAAGGGGTTAGCAAGTATTAATTTTAATACAATTTTAAAATGTTTTCCTCTTTTATGTTATTAATACATTGGCTTTCATTTTAGAATCATAGATCTGTGAAAAAAAATTATATAATAATCAGCATTGAGCTAATGAGTACCAATGGCAGGTTCTCCTATCCTCCTTTGAACTTCTTATTAATGAATACAATACATCAATGAGCAAACAGCTGTGAAGACTGTTTCTGCCTGTGGCTTGTAGTCCCCTTGGATGGATTTCATCTTAGAAAATGTAGATGTCCATAACACAGAGCTAGTCATAGAATCATAGAATCGTAGAATCATAGAATCATTTTGGTTGGAAAAGACCTTCAAGATCATCAAGTCCAACCATTAACCATGCCCCCTAAACCATGCCCTGGAGTACCCTATCCACTCGCTTTTTGAATACCTCCAGGGATGGTGACTCAACCACTTCCCTGGGCAGCCCATTCCAATGTTTGACAACCCTCTCAGTAAAAAAATTTTTCCTAATATCTAACCTAAATCTCCCTTGCCTCAACTTGAGGCCATTACCTCTTGTCCTATCTCCAGACACCTGACAGAAGAGACCAACACCCTCCTCACTACAACCCCCTTTCAGGTAGTTGTAGAGAGCGATAAGGTCTCCCCTCAGCCTCCTCTTTTCTAGACTGAACAACCCCAGATCCTTCAGCCGCTCCTCATAAGACTTGTACTCCAGGCCCCTCACCAACTTGGTTGCCCTTCTCTGGACACGCTCAAGCAGCTCAATGTCTTTCCTGTAGTGAGGGGCCCAAAACTGAACACAGTACTCGAGGTGCGGCCTCACCAGTGCCAAGTACAGGGGAACAACCACCTCCCTGTTCCTGCTGGCCACACTGTTCCTGATACAGGCCAGGATGCGATTGGCCTTCTTGGCCACCTGGGCACACTGCTGGCTCATATTCAGCCAGCTGTCAACCAGCACCCCCAGGTCTTTCTCTGCTGGGCAGCTTTCCAGCCACTCTTCCCCAAGCCTGTAGCGCTGCATGGGGTTGCCGTGACCGAAGTGCAGGACCCGGCACTTGGCCGTGTTAAACTTCATACAATTGGCCTCAGCCCATCGATCCAGCCTGTCCAGATCTCTTTGTAGAGCCTCCCTACCCTCAAGCAGATCGACCCTGCCTCCCAACTTGGTGTCGTCTGCAAACTTGCTGAGGGTGCACTCAATCCCCTCATCCAAATCATCAATAAAGATATTAAACAGAACAGGGCCCAACACCGAGCCCTGGGGAACACCACTCGTGACCCGCCGCCAGCTGGATTTCACCCCATTCACCACGACCCTCTGGGCTCGGCCATCCAGCCAGTTTTTCACCCAGTGAATAGTGCACTTATCCAGGCCACAAGATGCCAGCTTCTCCAGGAGTATGCCATGAGAGACAGTATCAAAGGCCTTGCTGAAGTCTAGGAAAATAACATCGACAGCCTTTCCCTCATCCACTAGGCGGGTCACCCGGTCATAGAAGGAGATCAGGTTGGTCAAGCAGGACCTGCCTTTCGTAAACCCATGCTGACTGGGCCTGATCCCCCTCTTATCCTGGAGCTGCCGTGTGAGTGCTCTCAAGACAAACCGTTCCATAATCTTTCCCGGTACCGAGGTCAGGCTGACAGGCCTGTAGTTCCCCGGATCCTCCCTCTGACCCTTCTTATAAATGGGAGTCACATTGGCAAGCCTCCAGTCCTCTGGGACCTCCCCTGTTGACCAGGAACGCTGATAGATGATGGAGAGTGGCTTGGCAAGGACCTCAGCCAGTTCCCTCAGTACTCTTGGATGGATCCCATCAGGTCCCATAGATTTGTGAGTGTCCAGATGGCGTAACAGGTCCCTAACTAATTCCTCCTGGATTAAGGGGGGTATGTTATGCTCTTCATCCTTACCTTCCAGCTCATGAGGTGGAGTACCCTGAGGATGACTGGACTCACTATTAAAGACTGAGGCAAAGAAGGCATTAAGTACCTCGGCCTTTTCCTCATCACTGGTTGCTACGTTCCCTTCTGTATCCATTAAAGGATAGATATTCTCCTTGGGATTCTTTTTACTGTTAACATATTTGTAAAAACATTTTTTGTTGTCCCTTACACTAGTGGCCAGATTTAGTTCCAGCTGAGCTTTCGCCTTTCTAATTTTCTCTCTGTATGATCTAACAAGATCCCTGTACTCCTCCCAAGTTGCCCGCCCTTTCCTCCAGAGATGATAAACTCTCCTTTTTTTCTTAAGTCTTAGCAAAAGCTCCCCATTCAGCCAGGCCGGTCGTTTTCCTCGGCGGTTTGACTTGTGGCACATGGGAATAGCCTGGTCCTGAGCCATTAAGATTTCCTTTTTAAAGAATGTCCATCCCTCCTGGACCCCTTTGCCCTTCAGGACTGTCTCCCAAGGGACTCTCTCAACCAGTGCCTTGAAGAGGCCAAAGTTAGCCCTCCGGAAGTCCATAGTGGTGGTTTTGCTGACCACCTTCTTTGCCTCACCAAGAATTGAAAATTCTATCATTTCATGGTCACTAAGCCCAAGACGGCCTCCAACCATCATACCTCCCACCAGTCCTTCCCTGTTCGTAAACAACAGGTCTAGCAAGGCTCCTCCCCTGGTTAGCTCACCCACCAGCTGTGTCAAGAAGTTATCTTCCACACACTCCAGGAACCTCCTAGATTGTTTACTCACTGCTGTGTTGTATTTCCAGCAGATGTCTGGAAAGTTAAAGTCACTCTAAAAGATCCCCGTGAGTGAAAGTAAGGAACATTTCTAGGTTGTAGGTCTTCTCATCCTAATGCAGACATCTGAAACTGAACAGCTCTCTTTTCAGAGAGCCTATTTTTCTCCATTACTTCTAAAGAAAGCTTTAGCGGGATCCCACTCTTGAACGCTGAAAAATCATATGATAGTTATGATCCATCAAAAACTCACCAAGCAGCAAGACTGCACAGAAGGTTGTTATCCTGTTAGCTAGAGCTGCCTGCCAGAGAACTCAGTATGTTTTTCTTACAGAAAGCTGTAACTTTAATCTTGTATTAATTATCTACTTTTCTAGGTGGTGGCTTGGATAGTGATTTTGGAGAAAATGAGACAAGCAGCTGCTTCAGCACTCTCTGGTTGAAGAAATCACCAACTACTAAATTCCTAAAAGTGGGGAGCTAGCTTTCACTAACGAAGAAAGCAACGTGCTCCTTTGGAAATTATATTTTGAATTCTCCTTTGGGTTTCCAGAAACTGCAAGCACTGGTACTGCTACTGAGCAGGACAGAAGATGGCTTTTTTTTTTTTTTTTTTTCATTGTGAAGCAGCTGTTCATACTAGCATAAATTCAGTGTGTTCATTTTGTTACCCCCTTATAGAAAATTGTGTTTCTGGAAACAACAGAATTAAAATGAGGTAATTAAAATGCAAAGAAAAAAATGCCACTTTTTCAGTTTCTTTTTGATGAATTGTAGTATTAATCTACTCCAGAGACAAAGTGCAAGAATCATCATTTGGATTCTGAGTTGCTGCTAATGTTAACAGAACTTCTTTTTAGTCCAACTTTTTTTGCTTTGGGTGTCACAAATATAAACCATCTGGTATGCCAGCTGCCCGTGTTTCTTTTTACATATACAGCAAGAGTGAGTGGAAAGGCTCCAAATTTGCAGACATTATCCTTTTTCTGCTTATCATCATCATCATCATTATAATCCTCTTAGCATTTTAATATATGACTTTGTTTCTTTGTGGCGTCAATATGCTGTAGAATGGAGTTTTGTTTTGCTTCCAGTGAGTACTCTGTGTGATTTAAGGGGTGCAGAAATCTGGAATATATCTTATGGTTTTGCTGCTCACCGGTTGCAATAATTTATTCCACATGTTAAAGTAAATTTGATTACTATATTTATCCACCTGCCTGTTTTTAGAAAAGTTGAATTTCTCAAAACAAAAAGATTTTAAATACAATTGAAGAGTATATTAAGTCTAACATGAGGTTGAGTTTTGTTCTTTGCATTTCATTTCACTTACAGAGTTTTGCCAAAACTTCTCCAAGTTGTGTCTTCTGCTGAAGTTCTAATAGAGTAATAATTTAATTACACCTTAGGTACAGTTTATCACCCTTTTACCTGAGAAAAGCAAAAATGTAACTAGGTGTCAAAGGTGAATACCTTGCTCATAAAAGCAAGCAGTTCCATGCACAGTTCCACTCAGTGTAAAGGGAATCCCAGGACTCTGGTCCATCATTCTCAATAATTGTCCAGACTGTTATTCAAAGCTTTTTCCAGGCAGGTCTTGAGAAGTCAACTTTTCTCTACATAGCATAAAGCTATTATATTCAACATAACTTCTCATGTACATGTCAGGGAAAAAAAATATTATTCAGATGGAGATTTATTTTTCTGTTAAAGTCATACATCTGAGTAGATACAGCCCTTGTCTAAATGGAGTCTATGAATTTGGAGGGGCATCAGGGTCTAAAAATTTGAAGGTTGATTTCACAGGTAGTTACTCCATATCTGGGAGCATAATGTGGAAAGAACTAAATGAGCACCACACTAGTCTGTCCTTCAGGAAATCCACCCTACCCCTGAGGTCATCAAAGGAACATTATATAACTGCACATCAAAAGCAAAATATGAGTTAATCAGCCTTATTACTAAAAATCAGAGTAATTGTACTCGTAAAGCAAAACCTGCTAGGATTTTGTTCTGTGCTTGCTTAATCAGGATCTTGTTAACCTTCTCTGCTTGGCAGAACAAGATAATTCAATTCTGAAGATACCATCTTGAAGAAAAGTTGATCTAAACCAGTAATCTTTGGCATGGCTCATTGTAGAGGTTAAGCTGTAGAACAACCTTTCTGTATTGATGGTAGAAAAAGCTCTAAAAAGGCAGAAATATACAAGGAAGAAATGACATACACAGTGTAATGGTCTTGTTTTGTGAATAGCTGATAGATGAGTATGGTCCTGTTCTGAGGAGACTGCATAGAGTGCATGAGATTGATGTCTTAGTCTAGAGAAAAGGAGCAGGATTTTGGGGGTGGTAAAGAAACAAATTTGTGGTCTTGAGCCTTTATGTGATATAGTACAGGTATATACAAACATTATTATTTTTTGTCCTGAATAACACAGGAACAGTACATAGGTAATCTCAGCATGCCAGGAAGTATCAGACTTCAGTAAAATCCAAATGGCAAAGAGTTTCTAGACTTGCAATAACCCATTCAGGCTTGCTATATAAAAGTACTACATCTGGATAACTAAACTACACGTAAAACAGAAATTAAAAAAAAAAAAATCACAATTTCTTCCAGGCAGATTTTTTTAATGACCTAAGAAAAATAATTAGTAAATAGTCATATGGTTTTCTGTAAAATGTCTAGGAAAGAAAACTTTAAATTTCAGAACACAAGTCATTGTTCACTCACCTACCTGTTAATGGCTAAAAAAAATTAGTATTTAATTCCTTTTCCACAATAGAATCAGGGAGTCCATCTCTATTGGTTATCCACTTCAGTTTACATCAGCATTATGTATGTTGTTATATTACTAGTATGAATTAACCCTGCAAGAGTCTTATCAAAATATCTAGTATCAAAAATCTCCTGATATAACTCCTCACTAACTATTTTATCCCCTTAATCTTTTCAATCTACTGTTGAATAAATAAGAGGACAAAATATCCTCTTCTGGGACACAAGCAAGATAATGTAGGTATTACCTACCTATAACCAAGTTCCTTATACCATATGTACCAAGAAGCAAAGCTTTTAATTAATATGGTATCCAATAGCCTGGCTTTATTTTGCTTTTGTTTCTGCATTAACATTTAATATACTTAAAAGTCAGGAAGGTATTAAGCTCATTGAAGAATAAAGACTGGAAACTTTATTACTTTTCAATCATAATAACATAATAGTGACTGTATCCTTTGGAATGTCATTAGACATACTTTTGATCAAATGGATTTATTTTGTACATTATTTTGTAAAGGTGTTCAACTATTAAAGACAAAAATAACAATGAGCAAAATTCTCCAACATAATATTATGTTTAGAAAAATAAGCCATCTCCTTGTATCTACAATTAAACCTTCCTTCTGGCAGCTTCTCGTGCAAGAAGACTGGGATAATAGTTATTTAGGGACCAGTTAACGTATAAGATGTAGTTATTTAGAAACTACTGAGTAGTACACAGAAAAACCTTTGTAGTTTCTGTTGCTTAATCTAAGGGTTGGTTATTATTTAATGTAAGGAATGAATAAAATTTCAGCTGTTTTCTGATGACAATAACAGATGAAACTGTTATGCTGCGATGATCCTTCCTGTAGAATTATATACTACTGTGGTGTGTTGACCCTGGCTGGATGCCAGCTGCCCACCAAAGCTGCTCTATCACTCCCCTCCTCAACTGGACAGGCGAGAGAGAATATAACACAAACCTCATGGGTCGAGATAAAGACAGGGAGAGATCATTCATGAATTACCATCATGGGCAAAACAGACTTGACTTGGGCAAATTAGTTTAATTTATTACCAAATAAATCAGGGTAGGGTAATGAGAAATAAAACCAAATATTAAAACACCTTCCCCCCACCCCTCCCTTCTTCCCAAGCACAGCTTCACTCCTAATTTTCTCTCCCTCCTCCCCCCAAGCAGCACAGGGGATGGGGAATGGGGGTTGGGGTCAGTTCATCACATGTTGTCTCTGCTACTCCTTCCTCCTCAGGACTCCTCACTCTTCCCCTGCTCCAGCGTGGGGTCCCACCCATGGGAGACAGTCCTCCATGAACTTCTCCAACATGAGTCCTTCCCACGGGCTGCAGTTCTTCACAAACTGCTCCAGCGTGGGTCCCTTCCATGGGCTGCAGTCCTTCAGGCACAGACTGCTCCAGCATGGGTCCCCCGCGGGGTCACAAGTCCTGCCAGAAAACCTGCTCCAGCGTGGGCTCCTCTCTCCATGGGGCCACAGGTCCTGACAGGAGCCTGCTCCAGCGCGGGCTTCCCACGGGGGTCACAGCCTCCTTCGGGCATCCCCCTGCTCCGGCGTGGGGTCCTCCCTGGGCTGCAGGTGGATATCTGCTCCACCGTGGACCTCCCTGGGCTGCAGGGGGACAGCCTGCCTCACCATGGTCTTCCCCACGGGCTGCAGGGGAATCTCTGCTCTGGCGCCTGGAGCATCTCCTCCCCTCCTTCTTCACTGACCTGGGGGTCTGCAGGGCTGTTTCTTTCACGTATTCTCACTCCTCTCTCCAGCTGCTGCTGCCCTTTTTTTTTCCCCTTTCTTAAATCCGTTCTCCCAGAGGCACTACCACCATCGCTGATGGGCTCGGCCTTGGCCAGTGGTGGGTCCATTTTGGAGCCGGCTGGCATTGGCTCTATCAGAAATAGGAGAAGCTTCTAGCAGTTTTTCACAGAAGCTACTCCTGTAGCCTCCCCGCTACCAAAAACTTGCCATGCAAACGCAATTCAAGAGTGTGTCAAGTTAGAATGGGTCTGGCATGGAATGTTGGGTTTTTTTACAGTCACTGGAAGTTGGTAGATGAAAAACTGGTGTGCTGTTTTTGGCTTGGATAGAGTTAATTTTCTTCATAGTAGCGATATGGGGTGATGTTCTGGATTTGTGTGGAAAACAGTGTTGATAATGCCGAGATGTTTTTGTTACTGCTGAGCAGTGCTTACACAGAGCCAAGGCCTTTGCTGCTCCTCACCCCACCCCACCAGCGAGGAGGCTGGGGGGGCACAAGGAGTTGGGAGGGGACACAGCCGGGACAGCTGACCCCAACTGACCCAAGGGGTATTCCAGACAATAGGATGTCATGCTCAGCAATAAAAGCTGGGGGGAAGAGGGTGGAAGAGGGGGACATTCAGAGTGATGGCGTTTGTCTTCCCAAGTCACCTTTAGGTGTGATGGAGCCCTGCTTTCCTGGAGATGGCTGAACACCTGCCTGCCCAGGGGAAGTGGTGAATGAATTCCTTGTTTTGCTTTGCTTGTGTGCATGGCTTTTTCTTTACCTATTAAACTGTCTTTATCTCAGCCCACGAGTTTTCTCACTTTTACCCTTCTGATGCTCTCTCCCATCCCACTGTGAGGGAGGTGAGTGAGTGGTTACTGGCTGGGGTTAAACCACGACGACTGGATATGTGCCGGCAGTGTGTGCTTGCAGCCCAGAAAGCCAATTTTGTCCTGGGCTCCATAAAAAGAAGCATGGCCAGCAGGTCAAGGGAGTTGATTGCGTCCTCTCTATTCCACTCTGGTGAGACCCTGCCTGCAGTACTGCATCCACCTCTGGGGCCCCCAGCACAAGAGAGACATGGACATGTTAGAGCAGGTCCAGAGGAGGGCTACGAGAAAGAGCAGGGGACTGGAACACCTCTCCTATGAAGAAAGGCAGAGAGAGTTGCTGTTATGTAGCCTGCAGAAGGAAGGTTTTGACCTTATCATGGCCTTTCAGTACTTACAGGTGGCTTATAAGAAAGACGGAGACTTTTTACGAGGGCCTGTAGTGATGGGAGAAGGGGCAATGGTTTTTAAACCGAAAGAAGGTAGATTTAGATTGGACATAAGGAAGAAGATTTTAACTGTGAGGGTGGTGAGCCACTGAACAAGTTGCCTAGAGAATTTGTGGATGCCCCATCCCTGGCAGTGTTCAAGGCCAGGTTGGATGGGGCTTTGAGCAACCTGGTCTAGTGGAAGGTGTCCCTGCCCATGGCAGGGGGGTTGGAACTAGATGATCTTTAAAGGTCCCTTCCAACCCAAACCATTCTGTGATTCTATGATTCTGTGAAGTTACTGGTGATTGGATCATTTACATTATGGGTGCAAGATTTGGTTATAAAAGAAAAAATATGAAATAGTTCACAAGATGTTAGTTTTCACGCTACTATGAAAAGGACAAAAAAACCCGATTAGCCGTGATGAGCCTCAACGGAGTTGGGAAACTAGTACCATAATAGGGACTTTTAGAAGAGGGAAATTAATTTAGGGAATCTTTTATTATCTGGAAATTGCTCAAGACAGTGACACAAACCTTCCTAATAAGGAATAGATAAACATAGAAGTAAGCGACAAACATAGCATCAACAGAAGCTTTTCATGGAAAAATGAAAAGGTCTTTTAAAAAAGGAAGGAACAGAAAAAAAAAAAAATCAAGGTAAAACCATGCAGCGTACCAAACAAAAAAGGCTAGTGAGCAATATTGTACCTAGCAATGGACAGTGAAGGCAAAAAGAAATATAGATACTCCAAAAAAGAGAGAAAAGTGAAAGATGTTATAGCCCCATCATTTCAGTGAAAAACTAGAGGCACAGAAATATGCTTTAGGCAGTGTAATTCTTCACACATACATGAAAATTTGTGATGAACAAATACTGAACACAACTAAAATGTGGTAAGAATAGGTCAGGAGAGAGGGTGATACAGAATAAGGGATACTTTTAGATAAATATAGAATTAAAGGCATCTTAAGAAAGCAAGAATGGAATCTTTGAACCTTCAATATGTATTTTAAAAGTCACAGTGGTATTTTAGAAAACTAGAAGAGGGCAATAATAATTCTTTTACTTGAAAAGTGCAAAGATAATGATCAAACAGTCTAATTTTAGAACTGGAAAGCTGGAACAATTTATTAAATATCCCATTTGCTAGCACCTAAAGGATAATAAAGTGTCAAGAAACAGAGGACATGGATTTGCCAAGAACAAATCATATCAAAATAATACAATTTATATCGACAAGGTAATTAGCCCAGTAGGTGTGATATACCTAGATTATAGTAAAGCTTTTGTTACTGTCTCAAATGGCATCTCATAAGGTATGAAAATACTGCCTAGATGATGTTACTATAGACCAAATGCATAGCCTGTTACAAAAGCTCACTCAGAAACCAGTTAAAAAACTTCAGTGCCGAAATGGTAAAACAGATAAAATTAATTGCCCCAACATTGGTACTATTCAATATCATAATTAACTATTTGAGTGTTGGAAGATAGTATGCTTCTTATACTGATCTGGGAGAGGTTACAAGACCAGACCTATCATTCAAAATTATTTTGATGCATTGGAGAAATAGTGCAAAGGAAATTGGTTAAATTTTAGTAGAGGCATTTTAATGAGAAAATACTGAAGTAAGGAACCAGATGTGAGGCAGTAGCACAGTAGAAAAAGTTGGGAGCATTATGGTGAATCACAGGCAAAGATTGAATCAAGAAAAACAATAACTGCCTTTTAAAAATGAAAATACAAGAAAAGGAGAAGGCCCAGTATAGAGTGACAAATATAAAAGAGTGAGAAAATAAAACTTAACATGGAGCCCTGAAAAGACTGGATTTATCTAATACAGGCAACAAAGAAATAAATAAAAGAGACAGAAGAACTGAAGATTGCTTTATTGATCTTCATGTATTTGCTATATTTATATAAAGTTTATCATAGATTTAGCAAAATGCTACAATATACTATTACTTAATTTCTACTTCATGATGCCTGGAATCTGCAGTCAAAAGAAAGGCATCCATTGAGCCAGTCTTTGTGAAGCACAGAATACTGTAGCATTCAATGGCCCAACAATCTAATTTGTTATTCTCATGGTGCAACCGTAATTCACTGTTGTTTTGGACACAGAAATGGACACAGACACTTTCTATAATAAATGATATTTTGAAGCAATTCTGTTAGTGAATCTGAGCTTCCTTTTCTAAGCAAGCTGCCAGCAAAATCTGGGTGTAGGGCATGGGCTAGTGCAAAGCTCTTTTTTTTTTTGGAGCATCTGAGTAGTATCTTGTCTTGGTGTAGATGTTGGATCCCACTGATGGGTTTCTAGCAAATGCCAGAAATTGCACAGAACAATTCATCACAAATCAGAATTAAAACCACTGCTTCCAAGGAAGCAAAACATGGTTAACCATTTGGTTCACCAAGAGACCTACCTCCAGTTTGTTCTGGAAGTTGAATGGTGATAACTTGCCCAATTAGGCATCCATGTCTATCAGTTCCTGCGAGTCAGGGCCACTGCTGCCATGGGCGGAGTCAAATAATAACTTGTCCTTGTACAAGTCAGTAACTCTAGTGGTCACAGAAACTAATCAAGTTTCTGTGCATTATAAAGATGAAAAATATAATTGAAGCCAATAATCTGTGTTCCCTATTTTCTCTCTAAGAAAGGAGTTTTTGATGTTTATAGCTACCACCATAGGATGATAAGAGATGAGATGTTTGGCAAAAAAACAAACCTTGATTTTGCTTCCCCATCATTACTCTTTAGTTCTTCTTCCAGTATACTAACACCAGCCCCAAATGTATATTATAGACTCTCTTAAGGAACAGCAGGATTGGAGAGGTGTGGGAATTTGGGAAAGGGCTGAAATTCACAGAAAGTGATAGGTAAAACATTCTGAAATGTTATCATGAAGAATTGCACGTTACGCAAAAGAAGAAAAAGAAAAAAGCATCATCTATAACATGCAACGCATGAAATTTATAGATGTGACGACACATCATTTTGCAGTGACCAGGTGTGACCTTTCAATTCAATTGTGCATTACAAATGAAGCAATGTGAGCTTGTTATATTTACCTGCACAAACATGGAAATAACCCTGTTGGTAATGGAATGAAAATGGTTAGAACTCTGCAAGAAAATAATTGTTTAATAAATGCTGTACAGTCTTGCATAAACTCCACCATACAACTATGTACCTTTAATGACAACAACCAGAGCTTATCTTTTAGAGGTTAAACCCATGATGCAATTTTTTCCCTTCAGTGAACAAAATAGCACTTGCAAGAATCTAGTTAAATAAACTAGACTCCTGCAATTGAGAGGTAAAAGGAATGGATGCAGATGGTGACAACATTTGCACACTTCCAGTTACTCCATGACTCACTATTGAATATTGCTCACATGCTGTTATTAATGTAGGTGTTTGGGACCTAAATTATGAAGCTGATAGCTTGTTATACCAAGAAGTGTTGTAAGGAGATAATTAGTGATAAAATGATAGTACTTCTGACGGGGGGAGAAAAAGGTTATAGCCAGCTCATGAATAATTTGTAATTTTATACTATATCTATAAGCTAACCTGCCTTGGGAGACCCTAAAAGTTTGGGGTTTTTTTATGAGAGTGGGATTGTTTAAAAATTAATGACAGCAATTTTCACAATGGCTGCAGAACCCCTGAAGATAACAGTTGAAAATGCAGCAATGAAGGGGGAAAAATTGGAAACATTTGCTAAAATAAGAACTTTTTCCTCATTTATACTGACAGCAATTGCTAGAATTTGGTTTCCAGCACTTCTCCTCTGTCACGTTAAACTAAAGTTATTTTAAATGGAAGACCAGGGCTATGGCATAATAGATTTCAATTTTTTTTAGATTTATACCCAAAAGCTTTTAGATTCTCAAATCAATTTATTACTAGAACAGGAAGGTGCTCCACATCACCTGGGCCCAAGAAAAAGAGGTAGAGTTTTTGTTCTAAGTCTGATAAAGGATCAGCCTTAAAGAACAGCATAGGATAACTTGGTGGAAAACTGAGGACAAAAATGCCAACATTACAAATGCTAAATCATTTAATAATTCTGCAGTAACCAACACTTAACCTTGTGATGAAATGTTGTTCCTTGTAGCCATTTACCATAGGCAGAGCTTAGTGTAGCATCTATTCAGTTTTTTAACACCTAAACTTCCTAATGTAAAACACTTCTTCCCATTACTTGTAGTTTTAAGAAAGATTTCAATGATTTTCTTTATGAAATTAGAGAAAAATGTTTGATTTAACTATGCTAATCATTCTGACACCCTACATGCTTCCTGGTATCAGTGGAAATATTTTACTTTAGTTCCTTTGAATAGTGATCTCTATTTGTAAAATAAATACAATACTATCTCCATGCCACAGAAAGGAACTGCAAAAAGAAAATTATCAGTAGCTGTGAACTGCTAAGTTACTTCAGTTGTGTGTTCCACAGAAAATGATGTAAGGATATGTTTGCTCTGTGCAGAAAATTTTTTTATGTTTCATTTTGTCCATGTTGGTCACTGGTTGAAAGGAAGGTTCACAAAAAAATGACATAGAATAATAATAATAATAATAATAATAATAACAACAACAACAACAACAACAACAACAACATGATTTTGTTCGCCAGTGGCAAATTAAAATTGCTTAGATTAATTGCTTAAACTAAGTCTGGCATTTCTTATCTCCCAGGAGCTTGGCCTTGTAATCTCAAAAATACTATATTCATTATTTAGTATATTTTCACTTGTCTATATATTTTATCTTTTCATAGTTATTTTAAATAGATTGTTCTTTGAATTTAATGAAAGTTTTATTAGTATTTTTCAAATTGGATTCTTCCTTATACAAATGTAAATTAATTTCTTCTTAAATGTTTGTCATCTAAACTTTTACATATCCTGATTTAATTGATGAATTATTGTCTCTGTAGCTGAAAGATTAAAAGAATATATTATAAACAATATTGCAGGTTATCATCTTCTCTTTTCAGCTGTGCAGTAGACTGGTTCTTGTGCACCCAGTTATTTCAATATTCTTCCATTGACAAGCATTGCTTTACCAAAGATTTAAATTTCAAAGCACTTGACAACTCTTCAAATTGTTGATGCTTTTCTTTTTGCCCTGGTTATATTCATGCTTCATCTTCATTTACAGAAAATACAAGAAAGTCAACAACACAATATTGAAAAAAATATTGAAGAAAGGGAAGATATCTTAGTAGTTTTGATGACTTGTTTGATGGGTAAATATAATGTGACTGGGGCCTGCCTTCATGAGAGAAATGCTACTTTAAGAACCTGCAAACTTCTATAGTTTGTATGATCACAATGGGGAAAAATCAAGGCTTTTTTCTCTATACCTTCCCTCTTTGGACCTTCATGGTCAAAAATTGAAAATGCAGCCATTAAAACATAATGCAGAAAACTGTTTCTGCTTCACTTTAACACAAAGAAAAGGAGTAACTACAATGAAATAAAACCCAGACTCTCTTCTTCCTATATAGACCATGAAAACAACTTTTTCTCACACTATTTCATACGTTAGGCCTTGAGCTGATATGTTATACGTAAGTTGTGAGGTACTAAGGAGAGAAGTAGAATTCATAGCTAAAAAGAACAGAGGAAAACCTTTTTGTTCATTGACAGATTCCATCTTAACTGCAGAAATATTTCATTATGGTAGAGAAAGTCTCCCAGGTAGGCAGTAAAGCATTTATCACTGGTATCCTCATTTCATCTACCTGTTGGATAACTCATTTGACAGAACTGTCTTCCTGGAATAGGGAAAGATAGGGGCTTTATATTATTAGCATTGTTAATACCCAAATTCTAATGATTCCCAGAAATAAGGAGGATAGAGAGAAAACGCATTGAATAAAAGAACATCTTAAACCATATCTTAAAGCAAAGCAGCAAATGACCTTGAGACAAAAATAGTCCTGACAAAAAATATTCATTTAATAATAATTCAGTCCCTTGAATGAAATCACCAATGAAAGAAAAAAAAAGGGGGTTTTGGCTCATATAACTGCATACTTGTTAACAGTTTTGCTGTCATTCCTGTTAACCATATTAGTTAAACGGGAATTTTGGACTAAGGGATAAGAACCAATAAAAACATGTTTATAAGACTAGTGAACAGGAATGAGGAAGTAAAAATCTACCACAAAATGATTTGCACATATAATTAAGGTAGACTTTTTCATTTCTTTCATACCATATTTGTGAATGTTGGGGCCACAAGCTGGAGGTGGTCCAGGAAGGATGTTAGAGACTTAGGAGGGAAACAGGGTGTGAATGGGATATAAAAATCAAAAAGCTGTGAGAAAGAAGGCCAGCAATGGAAGCTGAAGCAAATTGGACTATGCCTTTGTGCAGCTGCTTAAATCTGAAGTAGGAGAAAGGGGAGTGCCTGAGTTTGGACAACTAAATTTTGGATCTGAATTAGAAAACTGACCTTCATATTACGGTGTGAATGAGAGAGAAACTCTAACTTCTCCGCTGAAAGAGCATGGTTTCACATACCGCTGTGCTGATCTAGCATCTACCTGCTTTGCTTCACTTCTCTGTTCTCCCAGGTTCCTTCATGTTGGTATTGACATTTGTCTGCTGCTCAATGAGCTGGGTCAGAGCAGAGGACTCATTCAACAAACAAGTAGTTTTACACTGGTGTAGTTCCTGAACAAGACCACTGATGAGGGTCAGACAAATGTCCGTGCTGACACAGGGAAAGAAAGGGAAGAACACAAAAACTCCTTTTGGCAGATTTGATGAGGGTAGCTGTATCTTCAAGTTTCACTGGTAAATTCTGTCTCTGCATCAACCTTTGATGGAGTTTTTTGCTCTCTTTTCTTCTGTCTTTCTCTCTTCTGGTTAAACCATAAAGACACTATGGAAATGAACATCCTAGTTTAAGTATCTAATTTTAGGCCTAAAATTAGACACTGTAAACATACACACATAAAATCACATCTATTTTGTGGCTTTATAGGTTTAGCATTTAAGACACAGCTTGTGCAGTGATGAATTTGCCATCTTGTACTTAGCTGCAATGGTCCCATGTCACCCTGTTTCAGTTCACCTGCTAAGTTAAATCAGCCGTTAAGCAATAAATCTTTAAAGCCATGTAAGGGACATGTGTGCACAAATCAAATTATTTATTAAGAATATACCTCAGCAAAATGTCTGTGTGGACTGAAGACCTCCTGCACACCACTTTAAAATAAGCTCCTTGGAGCCCAACCCAAAGAAATTGATTGAGTGCACTAATGTATTCTCATGCATTCCTCTTGATGCTGAATTTATCTCATGCATGAAAGACTTTGCAGGACATTACACAAGTTCTTTACTCCTTGCTTTTGAAGGTGTTAAGCTAAGAGTTTCCAAGTATACCTAAGCATGTGCAAAAAGCAACTCTGCAAATATTTCTGAAAAAAACACAGTGGCATGAGTGAACCTTTGCCGTTGTTCCATGTTTGCTTGAATAAGTCAGAACTATTGAGTTTATTTGCAAAAGGCTTTAGTACACCATGGCACACATTACCTGAGGTGAGGACTGTACATGGTTACCAAAAAGATGTTTTATTTCCTTCCTCTTTAACACATGTCCCAGACTAGTTTGCTATTTTGATCTCATTTCTGTTCAAAGTGATTTCCCTGGATTTTCTCTGTTGATTTCTGGATCCCTTATCTTGTTCTTTTCTTCATTTTAATCACTTCTCTCCAGTCTCTCATTTGCCTTAGTGTCTTCCCCTTTGTGTCTTTTGTGACAAGGAAATGACAGATGAATAGTCTGGTTTCTAGTTAAGAAAAAATATTCCAAATTGAACTACAATAAACACTCAGTAACTGGGTAGCTTCATTTAGCCAAATAACAGGCTTTTAAGAGTGATGTATCTTTATGGTATATGTTTCTATAATGTATGTTTACATAAGCATTAATATAGCTTAGTAGCATGTTACAAGAATGAGTAGGTATAGATAATGTATGTTAAAATTTCCCCAAACAACGCCTACAAGCAACCATTGAGGCAAGTATTAATCAGGAGGCTTCTGAACTCTTCAGCTTAGCCAAATTTGAATGAATTTAACAAGGCAAGACATATGGTAAATGACATTATCTGTCCTAATATAACAAATGTGATTCAGTTTTCATGTAAACCTATTCTGACAATTTCTGTATGTGATTTACATATGCATTTTGTATTAAACCTGTTACCCTGAAGCAAATGTTGTGGGTTGTACACTATAATTCTATTAGCAAGGGAAACACAAAGATCATCAAACTTATCAGTTTTATACTTATATTAGAATGCCTCTGTAAGTATAACTTTTAGAGACTCGTTAATATTTTGTTTACATTATAAAATTTATTATGATGGATTTTTTTAAACTTTGCTAAAATATAATTGCATCATAATTAAGAGAAATGAATGCCACCTTGTAGTTAAACACTTTTCCATTTTAGTCTACAAATAACTATGAGAATCCTTCCTTGTTCCTGTGCAGTCAATATTTTTAATATATTTGTTTCCACATTAAAAAGATCAATATTGATAAGACAGCACAATGAAACAATAATGTATATGAGGTATTTACAGGACATAACTTCTATAGCACAAATTTTAGATCACTGTAATTGCTTCTCTATGATCTAGGAAGGCTGGTGGTTCACAGAAGAAATTATGAAGTTGATTAAAATTACCATTGCTTGCTAAGCTAACAAGTTTTATATTAAATAAATTTTGAAAAATGAAACTAATCTTTCTGTCAAATTTTTTTCAAGCAAATGTAGTACAAAGCTTTGGCACTTTTTTTTTGCCCCTGTGAAACTGGAATAATAAAATAAAAAAGCTATGCATTTTTTCATAAGACGTAATATATTTGAGGGCAGTGGGGTTCTCCTCAGAGACAGTATACTCTGGTTTCCCACCCTCCACCACCCTGGATTTTTTTGTTTGCTTTTCTCATTCTAATTTAACAAAATTTCTTCTCAATATTTCAGTCAAACAACTAGTCAAGCCCTCAAAGCTCAGCTGGTTCTTCAATTTTCCTGTAGTACTGAGCAGCTTTTTTTAAGGAAACAAGAAATAGAAAACACTAATTAGAGTGGGTCTGCTGCACACAGCTTCCTCCTGTGGAAACCAGAAAAGTATTTGCATAATTCTTCAAAGGAAGCAGGGGCCTGGGGTGAGGCAGCTTCTTCCCTCTGCAAGGGTTCCAGATCAGCAGTGAACGAACCTCTTGTAGTGTCCAAGTTTAGCTCTAGCATCTGGATTTCCTTGTGATGCACATGCAATTCCACCTTCAGTCTGTCACATTTAAGAAAGATTGATTTCTAATTCTTTTTGATTCGTAGTATATTAAAACCCCAGGCATTAATGCACTTGTATAATTGTAGACTGTGCAATTCATTCGGTTCGAATTCACAGTCCTTTCAATTTTTTCAGCACTTTAAAACGTCATCTGTACCAATATTTCTAAACCCCAGTATGTCCATTTGCACAAATATAGGTCATGAATGCTTTCTAAAATAAAAAATCAAATAAAACAATAATTTCATAACTAAATATTAGTAAAAAAGTACACTCCAAAATACTTTCATTTTTTCAGATCAAATTCAGCAAGAAGTTTTCGTATTTCTTAAAGGCTTTACTAAAAACCTGTTGAAGGTTGAAGGAAATCAATGTCTTGGATCATATCCTAGGAACCTGTTTCAGGAGAATGCTGAGGAATTTTATCAAGTATGTGCTTGAGTCTCCGTGACTTTTCTGGAACTTAGATGACTAAATTGTTCAAATATCTATTTTCTTGTAATTAAGCTATGCATAATTTCTGTGATGCTTGATGGTTGGATACAAATGGAGCTGTCTACTACAGAAGTGTCTTTCATATATAATTCTTTTATATTTGCTATTGAAGTGGCAGGGAGAGTAGTTTTGATGCATTCCCTCAGTTTGCAAGAACAGTATTTGGAAAATAGCCTCACTAATAATTTATTGAATTTTTAAAAAAAGTCATTTTATCTTAAGAAAGTATCTTATCTCTTGATCAGTGGTCACTTACTACAAATGGGAAAAGTTGGATTTCTGGGGGAATTATTGGCTGGCTTGTCTCACTCTACAAAAGAACTGTAGAAAATCTACATCATTGCGCTCTACAAAAAGAGATATAAACTCTGAGGTTTAGTAGGTGTTAATATAGTCCAGGAATATATGTATACTTCTATACACAGGCATATACATACATAAGTTCTATGTTATGTGTAAGAACAAAATAATCAGGTATTCTCATTTCATATATCTCCTAAAACTGTAGAAAAGTTTCTGCAACTTCAGACAAGGCATTTATTTTGCAAGAAGAAATCAAACATTCAAATGAGAAGTAAAACTTAAGGAAATCTGGAAGCCCAGTCCTGTCCATTGTCTGCAACAGAGCCATGTTCACTTTTGGAACAATAAAAAATATCCAGCTTACTACTATAGGGTCTATCACATTTTGTAGCATCCTATACAATAGATCAACTCCTTTTTACAAGTACTAATACCACTGAATGTTCCCCCCTTGGGCAATCTTACCAAGACGAAGATTAATTCTGAGGTATGGTAGTATTCATTGCCTATTCAAATAGACTTATTTTCTTCTTTTTTTTTTTTTTTTCCCCCTGCTAAGAAAGTATTTTTATTTCTAGAATTTGGTTGAAACTTGAGTTATTGTGTATTTTTCTGATTCAGAAGGAAAAAAGCTTTTATGTACAGCTGTCTACTTGAGTAGTCTCAATTATAATCAAACAAAAATCTTAAGACAAAAATGTACTTAAGATGGGTGATTTAGTATTGTTTCAAGCTCCTAAGGCCTATTCTCTTACCCAAACACATTTCAGATATGACGGTGAAATGCATCTTTATGAATATAATTTGATTTGAGGGAAGTTCTAAGATAATTTTCCTGTCTTTCATTTCTTGACACCGACAACTGATATTTTTTTTAGGAAAACTATTACTTTAATCCTAAATCAATTATTCTTTGCTTGATTTATGATACAATAGAATAATTATGCTCAGCATAATAATCCAACTTTCAGATTTGATTACTTTTACATCAGTTAGATTTATTCTGCAGAAGAGCAATTCACAATGATCTACTTGCAAATACTTTTTAAAATGCCTATGCTATGCATTTCCTGAACTGTTAGGAAAATTGGAGGTCTTAGTTGTTCTCCTCTCTTCAACACTTTTGAAGTGTTCCATATTTAATTCTCTGAATCAGTAGGCAAACAGAAGGATCTTAATCCTCAATAGATGAGCATCCATGAAATATAAAAATATGGGTATGTGAACTCGAGTATTTATAGCACCTTTTAAACATTATCCCTCTTTGGGATACAGCTTTTTTATTTTGATATTAAAAGGTCCTTTCTGATGTAGGGAGTAACTTTCTTCCCTTCATTTTGTTTGAGCTGTCTTCTGATTACAACAGCAGTCTTGAGCTCATTGGAAACTCAATGTGATATTAATACTATTGTGTCCTTGGGTTCAAAGACCTGAATGTTGTTGGCTGAGGACTTAATGATCTTTAGACTCAACTGACAGAGACTTTATATCATGTTTCTCAGCCTAGCATCTGTCACTACATCTGTACTAATACACTAAATAGTGTCAGGGCTTGTCCTTTGCCTCTGCAGTCAACTGACAGTGTCTAGCCACATCCATACTAGCGAACTCCTTAGCTGCTCAAAATAGGTAGGCCACGTATATGGTAACCTACTGGAAATGTTCTTGCTGCTCCTAACTATGTCCAGGAATTGTACGGGAAAAAGAGAGAGTGCCAAAAGTATCACAACTGTATCCTGACGCTGTTTAGGTTGCTAATACTGTCTTCTCTTTTTTTTTTTTTGTGCAACAGCAGCTTAATAAGCAAAAGTAACCACATGTGAGAAAATACAGAGAGATTATAGATATGATTGTCTGATTTGGCATTGAGCATTTTAAAGTAACTCTGTAAAACCTTGATTATTGGTTATGTATGAAAATTTTTGAAAGCTTCCCTATGTATTTCTTCTATGAGAGTACCAGTGGGGTTTTGGCCCTTAACTGTAGTTTGTTTCTTGTCACTAAATTTATCTTACTGTCTTACTGTGTCTTAATGATTCCAACTGCAAGTACGAGCCTGTCATAAGAACATAAAACACTCTATTGTTAAAGTCTCTTTTCTTTTTTCTTTATTAAATACCTTTCAGCTGTAATTGATTTTTCTGTTTTTGAAACACATTCATTTTATTACTATAAATGATATATATCAAGTCAGAAATTGAAACAATTTACATAAAGGCATAGAGGGAAAGAGATGGAGGAATTTACTAGAGCACGACCACACTGAACAGCTACGCTGTCCACCTTGCAGAGGGGATTCCTGCTGGAGCATGACAAACAATTTGAAAACTTGCTTCCTCCCAAATATGGAGTGCAAATCATTACAGTTATGTCTACATAAGCAGCTATACTTACTTAATTACATTTTACAGCAAAACTTTACTTAGCAAAACTGAGTACCTAGTGTAAAGCAAGCACACAAATATTTCTGAAATATCCCAAACTACACATCAGATAGGTTATTTGAAGTGGCTGAAAACACTTGAAGAGAATGATATTGCACTTGCAGCACTTATCTACAGCCATGAGTTTCTAAAGAGGAGTGGGTGTGAAGCTGTGAAGAAAAGCAATTCCATTCTCAGTAGGCTACCACAGTACATTTTCAAAAGTTTCTAATTGAAGATATGCTTCATTTGCCTTAACTATAAAAGAAGTCACATTTACTCATGATTATGTCTGTAAATGACCTCATAAAAAGTAGTCTTGGGAAAAAAAACCCCAACAAAAACCAAACAAAAAACTCGGAACACAAAACCAAAACCAACACAAAACAAAAGTAACATTTTTAATTATGTGAAATTGCACATTTATTTTTTGTATTATCTATCCAATATCAAGAGAGTTAAACTCCATTAAGCTCAATAGTTTAAAACTATTTTGATTGCAGGTATATTATCTGTATTAGGAATATACTTCATTCTAAAATGAAAATGTCATGTGTTAAGGCTCTCAAAAACAATATATGAAAATGATAGTTCTGTAACTAATGTATTATTCATAGTCAATACATACAGTGGATCCTTCAGAATGCTGTGATGAAAGTTTTTAACAAGCTAACACAAAGTTATCATGAAACATGCAAACAAAACCAAGAATTGTGATACACAAAATGTATTGATTTCACTGACAATTAATTCTACTTGAATATGAGGACTAAAGAGCTTTAAATGCCATAGCCTAATTATGTCTAATCTCATGTTTAAGACTGTCAGCCATATTTGACCATGCAGAACACAGAGATTTATGGTTCATTCTGTTAAAAATACTTAAAATTATAGACCTTTAGATTATTTAGGGTTTGTTTTTTGTTTGGTTGGTTGTTTTTTTTTCCTAAGCAGACTAGGAGAAAATATAGCCAGTACATTTTAAACAGAAGATTTACATCCTAGAAAAAAATCAAGAGGTATTAAAAACTTTGTAACTGATTTGCATAATTTAACTTCTAGGAAAGTATGGGAAAATAAAAGTGTACTGGTAAATTAATTAATAGAAGTTTGCTTTCATTTTTAGCATGAATACAACGTGTCTGGAAGATCCTTCTACTCAGAACTCTAGTCCAGCTACTCTGAAAGTGAGACTGATCTTGCCTAATTTTATAGTTCTATCAATCTTAGATAATCAGGTGAACCCTTTAGTTGTCAATGGTGAAAAATAGTTGTTTCTGAGATGTTGTTTAAGATACTTAAAGGTAGATATACAGAAATATACAGGTGTATTTTTTTCTAAAATATGCATTTCTTTCTACTGATTATAAAGTCTGGTTTGAGGCCAAGCAGATATGTGATATGAGCAAGAAGAATGCTCTCTGTTATTTGCACACTCACAGATGTGTACATCCATGGCCAAGAAGTGCTGGAAAAAGCCTTCAGTGAGAGCATTAGCCCACCTGCAAGGCCACACCTTTGCCTTCTACACAGGGTTTTCAGTTTTCAGTCCACCTGGAATAAAACACTGCAAAGCCTATGCAGAGGCTCAGCTTGCTTCAAACTAATGAACCAGGAGATCTGTGAATTTCATGACATTTCATTCATAAAATTTTTCATATTCCATGATGGGAAAAGAGTAACTCTGTTTCCTGACGTGGAACAGAAATAAATAATGAAATATCAGGGAATTGAATACCAATTCCAATCACATTCAATTATCTTTTCTTTCAAGCTTCTAATTTTTAATTTCTCTATAGAAAGCCTCCAGAAATCTAGATACTGAGCTGTAAAAAAGTTCTCAGAACTCATATTTGATGAACATAAAGCAACATGGTTCAGGGACGATGGCTTTTTCCTTCATGCCACACACACCCCACTTCTGTCCCAGCACTCCAAATGGATCACTATTGTCTATTGAACTTTACTAGAGCAAATAGTATGCATATTTCTGCAAAAATAAGTACCTTTCTGCAACTGTGATTTAGAGGTCAATTTATAGTCCTTCTTCTGAGCTCAGAAAAGGAAGGAAAATACACACAGGTTCCAACATTTTCTTTATTCTTGCTAGAATAAAAGCAAGTATGCTAAATCATATTTTGTATCGGGGAATTGTTCATGTAACAACACTCTAGGATGTTTTTCCTACAGAGTTTAAATTCATCTTGTTTCCTTTTGAATTTTATTTGAACAAACTAGATATTTCACAAAATAAATTTCTGAAAGGAATACATAAGTAAATTCATAAATTTCTAATTTAGGCAATTTTCATTATTTGATCACTTTTTTCTACTAGGAAATTTACCTTCTCTCTGCAACAATTCACTGAAATTACTCTGATAGTTTCCAACTCATATCTTTGAAGAAGGAAGGGTATTGAGGCAAAGGGAGCTTGTATGTATGTCATATGTAGTGTGCACGTGTGTCACTAAATATAATTATCATGATATACTGCATTTCTACACAGCTTTCCAGTTTTTGAGCTAGTTGAACTGAGACAAAAAAAATTAAAGCTGGGAACTATTATAGTCTGCTGGTTTATTTCACTGGCAGTTTTAGTAAGTTAGTCAGTTCATGAAGTTTACGGGCACTTTTCCTTATTTATTTAATTATGGATACCCAACAGGCCAACATATGCAATTTAATGGTGCAATTTGCAGAAGTTACAAAAAACAGGATCCCTGCTGAAAATTTAAAGAGGGAGTATACCTATTTTCTGCTTCTGTTACTTCATATAATGGCTTCCTAGATGAGACAGAATAGCAAGCGAACAAAATGCTGACGATGCATGACTTACACCAACTGCTTGTGAATTGAAAGCAGATGTGGACAGTGGGAGGCTGGCCATCTCTAAATACAATATAAGTAACTGAAAAAAAAAGCAAAGTCTACCCGTGGTGTTCAAGAATGTATCTCATAGTTAAAATCTGTCTCCTTTTAAGCAGGTAGTCAGAGTGACAGTCACCAAAATAACAAAAAAGAAATTGTATCAAACACATGATGTAATGAAATATAAATTATAAATATAATGCAAGTAAGTAAAGCACAGTGGCATCACTGTGATCATGTATGTTCTATGTATCTATCAGATTTATTAGGATTTTCAGCTTTACAGTAAAAACATCAGTAGTATTCAAACCTGAACACCTTGAAGTATCACTGCTGTTGCACTGTAATAAATCCACTGTTTCATACAGAAAAAAATCTTTGTTAAAGAAGGAGCACATGATACACACAAATTGCTTGTAAGTATACTCTTGAATATACTTACATGCTCTGGAAAAGGGGAAAACAACCAGATTGGACTCCACTAGCACAAATTCCTGAGTCAGTACACTACCCACCTCCTCTATTTTCATTACAAGCTTTTCCATTTTCAACTACTCCTTATCATAGTACTCTGATTAATTGTAATTCTTTACCTTCCCAGGTGCACTGTATTTCTCTCTTATCAACCCTTTCACAAATCAACTTTATTTACTGGTCTTTGGGGTTTTATCACAGCAAAACTCTCTCTAAAAGCAAGATACTCTAAGGGATATTCATAGTTTTTATCTTACCAATTCTTTTTGGTACCTAAAGAAAATAACCTCTTTCCTACCCCTAATTTACGAGACTTCTTTATTAAAGATCAATGCTAAATACCCTTAAGTAATGTCAAAGTTTTCTTGGTCTTTTCAGGGTGTACCTGTTTCAAGTTTATATTCAGTATACTGCAGCGAAGGTTATTGGTCTTCTGAGACTATTTTACTAGAGCCACATTAAATCACCTTCTACATACTGTGACAACATTTAACTTTCTCTACTCACATTATTTTTCCAGCTTTCAATAAGTTTTTGGATATACTACTAACAGTTGCCCATTTTTTTTTCTGCTCGCTTCAGATTAAAGCTCCATTTGGCTTGGGCATTTTGGCAGCTTTCAGAGGGTGAGACCATTCATCCTGGTTTGATGCTCATTTCAAGTCCATATTTTTTCTTTTTTCCTGTGAAATGTATGTCTTTTTCTGGAATATGGAACTTCTCTTCCTTTCTTAATACTACAGTTAAAAACTTACATGACATTTTTGCATCAGCTGATTCACATTTCAATAAATTACTAACTTCATTTTTTAGAACTCATACAAGCTCAACCAATAACTTATGCCTCTTAAAAAGACTTGCAGAAAAAAAAATCTATTTGCTTCTATTAATCTTCAGAGGCATTTTCTTTGCACACATTATCTCTAGTGGTTTTCTTAACAATTATTATTACAGTCACATTTGCACCATGATTTTTCTACTCCTCTAAACAGGTTTCATCTTTTTCTCTCTCTCAGCTTGCTTTTCCTTAAATTTTGAAGAACATTCTGGAATCTTACTAATGTGCCTAGAAAAAACTGCTACAGACTTCAATGGAAGCAGAATAAGGCCCAAAATGTTCTTGTAAAGTTCTTGATACATAAATGTTGGGATTTTTACAAACTCTTGAAATCAGTCTTGCCCAATCACTGTTATTCAGTGGGATCTTTGCCAGGGACTTAAGTGAAGGAACAATATAACTCGTGAGTTTTCAGTATTACTTAAAAGAAACAACCATTTTGTACATGGGAGAAAAAAAAAGAATTTGTGTTTTCAAAGCTAAGTAACTAAGCTAAGAAAAGACTGAAGAGAAAATGCATAAGACATTCTTGAAATATGCAAGGAGAAATATGTTTGAGGGGCAGATTGTTGTCTTTCAGGATTAAAGAGCTTGGTAGAAATACAGCTGGTTTTCAGTCTTCCTTGTAGTATATTTAGATTACTAATGGAGGATAAGATAGACTATTGAGAATTTTGTGATTTCCATGGCAAAAGACAATTAATTCATCTTCTTTATAACATAGAAGCAAAAGAACTACAGATCTTCCTGAGCAGGTAAACTGCATTTGGACTGCAATCCAGATTATATTTAAGTGTATGTCTGAACTCATCACACATGAGACTGTTGAATTTTGAGGGATATGGAATATCACGTCCATGATAGGTCTTAGCACTCTGGATCTACATGTATGGCTCTGTATTCATTCATTTGTACAGCCCAGGCATTTCTAAGTAGTTCATTTCCAGGGATGCCAGAAAATCCCATTTCTCCAAAAAAGCCAGGAATCAGTCACACGGACCCACACTGCCTGGCTTCAAGGACTCATTGACCACAGACAACTGTACAAAGAGGGAACTGGCTGAATGGTTAGTCACAATGCCTGCCACGTCAAGGGCATCTATCCTTGATCCAAAATATTAGACCAGGTATCAAAACTACTGAGCACAGGATGACCCACAGTATGACTGAAACGAGTAAAGTTCTTACCTTTATCTTTATTGCTGGTTGATTTATTTACTTGAATAAAAATCACAAGAAGGAACATTAAGACAGAGTTTACATCAAAATTTTATGTGATTTGTATTTCCACTATGCATACAGAATTATAAATAGCAATGTATGTATATTCAACACAAGAATACAGGGTGCATCCCCTCTTTTGATCTGTTGTGCCTCTTCACAGCTGTCTTGATGGTTCAGGCCAGACTGTATCTGTAATCTGTGCTAGACCACAGCCCAGAGAAGGCCTGTATATAGAGAACTGGATTTTTAAAAAATTAATGCAGTAACAGTAGTTTAAAATAAAACCCCAATAGATGTACAGGATACAGGAAAAATAATTTACCAGAGCATGTTTTACATGTAAGAGATTTATTTAGAAAAAATAACATTGCATGTAGTTAGCAAAATAACTTAACAGTTCTGGTTACTTTATCATCTAAGATTTTAGGACCAGTATATATAATTATTGCATTCTCAGTCTGTATGCATAGCCTACAAATTGCTTTCCTTCTCTTTCATTCCTATTTGGTTTCTCAAGTTTGAGAAAACTAGTCATTGAATTGATCTACTCAGATAACTTAGAATTAATAAAATGTTCTCTCTGCACCTGCAGAAGGAGCAGATGCTGTCAGAAGTGGTTTAGCACTTCAACAGACTGCTTCTGTCTGCATAACTAGAGACTTTTGCTAGTTCAGTAGTCTGATTTCCTTAAAGCTTTGGCAGCAAATATGTTCTATTTCATACTTTCGTCTTTTAAATGAAATGTAATACACTATAATGAGTTTAGGCCTGACTGTCATAGTAATTGTCTCAAATTAAAGGCTTTTAATGTATGAAATAACTACAACCAGTAATTTAAATAAACAATTCTGGATCTATTTTGGTACATCCTTGCATTTAGAAACAATGCCACAATTGGTCTGTGATTTGTTTGAGACTCCTTAGGAGTATTTTTTTTCAGATGATGAGCTATGTGTGTCACAGTGGATCTTTCTCTGTTGATCAAGGTCCTTCTCATCCTTACTTGCCTTCCACATAAAGTATTACTTTTAATCCCTTCTCAGAGATGCAGGCTGTCCTCACTTCCTAGAGCACAGGAGGGATGAATGACAGGATGAGCAGTTGGTGCTCACTCCGTTCCCAGAAGAGGCATGGCTGCCTAGTCTCCCAAAATATATTGCTCCACATTTCTCTATCGACGTTATTCTTCTTTTTAAAGTTTGTCCGTCTTTATCCTACTGAGTACAGGAAGGACTTGTAAATTTTTATTCGGTGCCATGATAGTTCAACTAGATGAGCTAATGCATCTGCCTAGTACTGTGTCTTGTAAGTCAAATCTTTGTACCATACTCCTTTGCTCAGAGTAGACATGATCTGCATCCTTACAACACATCGCAGAAGGTACTTAGATATCTAATCCTCATTAGTCCCACTAAGATTTATGGCTTAGGGCCTCAGCTGCATGCAGACATTTCCAATCCCTGATCCTGCAGCAGCAAGGTTAGGAAGTTCTTCATCAGTGAGTTAACTGAGGGTAGAATTGGATACAAAATTGGACTGTAATTAATTAATAGGAAAACATTATTACAGGCCTACCATATCATACTTATGCAAAGTGTCAGAAAATGGAAAATTTGCATCTACTCTTCTTAATTCCAATAGTCAAACTAAAATTTTTCAGCATTTTTCTCTGAGTTATTGCATAACACGGATAAATTCATTACCTTGTAAATTCAGAATAATTAACAGTCCTAATTTATGCTCATGTTATGAAAACAAGTGAGTTAATCAAAACAGCATTGTTTAAATAAGGGGAAGTATTGTGCAGTACAGAAGTGCTCATCAGTTGTGAAATGAGATGTTCTGTTTGAAAAGTTCTTCAGAATGAAGTTATAAATTGCATCAAGCTTGAGGTTATTTTTCTGCTCTTTTATCTAATTATGCTTTATCTTTTAGCAAACTGCTTCTCAATACCTTTTTTGTACTGAAAGAAAGCCCTCCAGAAATCAAAGCAGCTTATCTCCATCACTATGGCTTATGCACTTATCTTCATCTTACAGAAATGTGTGACGTGCTCCCTGTCCCTTTGGTGCCTCTGTGAATGAAAACTGGATGTTTATATTTCCAGTCCATAACTGATGAATTAAATGTATCTAAAACTTCTGCTGTCTCTGGTATTTGAGATGTGTACATTAATACATGTGTGACCATAGTAACTCATATAAAAGTTAATTACTGACACAGTAATACACTATCCATTTTTTATTCACAAGTATTGATCACACTTATCAGTTTGGTTTCCGACTATCTTTCAGTCAGAACTCTTTAAAATGCCCTAAATATGCATTTGAATATTTACACTCCATGTAATGAAGTCAGTATATTTTATGCAGATTCACCCCTTTTTAGATTTTGCCTAGTGTATCCTTTCAAGAAGGAAGTTATAATCTTGAATATGCATACCATTGATTTACAAGTGGATGATGCATGTGGTCAGCCTGACTTTGTTCTATGATATGATGTGTAAGGCCCACCTTTGAAGTAGCCATCTTGAAAAAAATTGCTTTTCTATATTGCATGAGATTTCATAGAAGTTAATATATTATAAAATATTTCTTTTAAACTTAATCCCATGCAGTGGGCTGTGATATATCTATCTAAATCTGAATTTCAGATACAGCAGAATTTCCCACTGTTGGTTTGCTTTCACAAATGAAATTTTGGTCACACAAAGACAACGGAATTTGAGTTTTTAACAGAGGTTTGCTTTTACCCTGTTTTTTTGTTTACTATCCGAACAGAATAATGTGAAGGACTACATAGTGGTCGCTATAACATTTGCAGGAAGATTTCCCTGTTCCAAATATTACTGCCGAGAAGCTATTAAAATTAAAATTTCAAACCCACAAATAGTTAATAGTGTATTTTGTATTCCAGGTGTAATTGAGATAGCTGAATAACAATGCATACTACAATTCAGTGAGAATGTCTTTTATAAACCACATAAATATTGTAAGAACTAATATTGCAGTTTTAAAGAAGAGTGGATTTTTGACTGGCATAGGTCCTGCAGGTAGTGTGTGCAGGTACCCAGTGCATTACCAACTGTTTGAAAAAAAGTTTATTAATAAGTAATGCTTCAGAAAGACTTGTTTATTTTAAAATATCTTTTTTTTCATTCTTCTACTAAGTTGGTAGACTGAGGTGACTTGAAGGATTTTTTCAAACAAAATATATTCATTTGGCACAAAGAAAACTATATATATAAAGCTTTACACTTACTTGCAGCCTATAATAATGTTGTCTCTGAGACCTGAATGAGATAACACTCTGAGGAGCAACTTATAACAAACTAGACCTTCCTTTTTACTTTCCTTCTCCACCCACCCCTGCCCCTTATATCATTGCCTACAAACGAAAAATTGAAAATAGATGTGTATTAAGGAACTGTTTGATCTATCTTTGGATAAAGATGCATCATGAATGATTTAAATTGTATGAGAAAACATTTTTGGTTTCCATTTTCTGCTTGTAAAGAGCTGCGGTTCCATGGCCATGATTCCACAGGCAATTCTCCATGAATCATTTCACAGTATTACATTAATTTTAAATGAGAACAGCTGGGTAGTGTTAGGTTCCTTGGAAAGTCAGGAAATGTGCTGGGTTTTTCATAGTTTCTATGGGACTTGACCAGTTTTGCTGTTTGGTTTTTTTGTTGTTGTTGTGGGGAGGGTTTTGGGGGAGTGGGGTTTTTTTGGTTTAATTACTGTTGACATGCATGCCACCACTGATAATAATGCCATAATTTATATGACAGCTCCTAGCCTAGTAACGTTTTGAAACAAAGTTCCCTGATGAATCTTGCCTGAATCTTTATGGTAACAATTCAGGAACACCTGGATGTGTTCCAGAGAACTCAGTGTTAACGTGGCTTTTTAGGGAGAATGGTAATTGCTGCACACACTCCTGTAATTCATTTATGTTAGTTATGGATAAAAAATATTCTACACCCTTTCTTTTACAGTTTTGAGGTTGGAGTTTTTTTGTTTGGTTGGGCTTTTTGCATTTTGGGGTTTTTTTTTTTCTTTTTTTTTTTTTTTCAGGTGGGAGTAACTATGTTTAAAAAGCTGTTAGATATTTTATTATAATTTGCTGTGCATTTTTTTTTTTTTTTTTAAGCAAAACTGCAGAGGAAATTAAGTTATTCCTTTAAGGAGGATTTGTTGCTTTCTTTACACTGTGGAAATCCTCATGCATATGGAAAATGATTGTAAACATATTCCTAGAAAAAGATTGACTCAGTACATGAATTTATATCAATCTGAACATATGATTAGTTCAAAAGGAATAACAGATACTGCACTTCAAGATATTATGAATTATTAAAACCAACGAAATGTTGTGCAATTTTATTCATACTGTCAAATAATTATTTTTTTTTTTCTTTTTCTTTTAAATATCAGGTATTTGGTATAATTTCATGAGCTGGAGGAGGTGTACAAAATAGTCCAGAAATTTTAATATCCCTTACTTTCAGATTCCTTACTCTAAGATGCTTTTGCCTTTCTTATTAAGGTCTCACAACCAGCTAGGAATATATACACATAACACTACATATCAGAAATGCTCTGTCCCCAAGACATAGTTTTGTAAGAGATTTCTGGTCTGTGGGAACAAATCAAAGTGAAGTAACTGTTGATTTACAAAGAAAAAACTAAGCAGCAGTTATTGCATATTGAAAAAAGAAAACATTTGGAATAAAGTTATAGATATTGCAAATCTGAATTCTTGATACTTAATTCAATTGGTCCTGATAAGATCTAAAGCTTGTGCATAATTATTTTTAATGCTGTGTCAGCGAGGACACTTATTACACTAAAAATAGAGTAGAGACAAAGTTTACTGTTCCTGCCTCTTTCTTTTAAAAATGCTGTGTCACTGAGTTGGATGTGGTAATGTTCTGATTAAAAACCTACATAAAATGCTAATCCTGACAAGTCTTCAATATATCTGATCTCTTTCCAGGTAATAAATTATACTATTTAATATTCTTTGAGCCACTAGAGAAACCAACACAGTTAGAAATACAGTACTCTATACTTTGACTTACTTTTTAGCTGGAAAACTTCCAAAGGCAGTACCTTTCCTCTATGTAATAAGAGCTCCGTGCTTCATAAATTAAGGCTATGAGACCTCATTCTCTTTCTACCCACATTCCAGACTCAGAGACTCTCAGACCCTCTGCCAGTTTCACAGGAAAGGGACAAATTGTATTTTCCCACTCACAAGTCTCTAACTTCCTCTGTTTCCTTACTTGCAATCTACAACTGCATTGGCCACCCCAAACGCTACAAAGCCATTACATAATTTTCCTAGAGTGATTTACAGGTGCCTTCTGTTAAAGTGCTAGCCTTCAGGTAGAGATGCAGAATGTCCTTAAATCTCCTCTGAAGGCAATCTGGGTCTTTCTCAAAGACAAGAGTAATTCATCATTCCCCTTAATTGTGGAAAAGCCAGCCAAACCACTCCAAAATGCTGATCATAGTGTAGCACGTAGTAGCTCCCCATAGGACCATGAGCTGAGGTACTGGAGGAAGCTTACTGCTGCAAAGTAGCAGCTTTGTGTTAGAATAACTGTAGCAATTTGCATTTCTTGGAGATATTTTTTCAATTGCATATAGGCTGGGACAGATTTTATTTTAAATGGTTTCTGCACAGCCACACAAGCTAACAGGAAATACTATTTTAATGAAAGCAAAGATTTTGATTTTCACTGTAGTGTAAGTGGGAAATAGTTTTCAAGTAACATTAAATGAGTTTTCAAATTTTCTCATGTTGTTTTGGAAGGAGTAAAAAAACGTGGGGTTTTTTTTTGGTCAGAAATAGTGGAACAAAAAAAGAAAAGTTCAAAATTACAAGTATCACACAGATAAGTGTGCTACCACAATGTGAGAGGCCCAGATTGCCCAGATTTGTAGGTTGACAGTAAGTGGAGCTAGAATTTACCTCCTGTCCTCGTTTCAGCTAGGATAGATTTAATTTTCTTTCTAATAGCTAGTATAGTGTTATGTTTTGAATCTAGTAAGAGAAGAATGCTGATAACACACTGATGTTTTCAGTTGTTGCTAAGTAGTGTTTAGACTAAGTCAACGATTTGTCAGCTTCTCATGCCCAGCCAGCAAGAAGGCTGGAGGGGCACAAGAAGTTGGGAGGGGACACAGCCAGGACAGCTGACCCAAACTGGCCAGCGGGGTATTCCATACCGTGTGATGTCATGTCTAGTGTATAAACTGGGGGGAGTTGGCCTGAGAGGGATTGCTGCTCAGGAACTAACTGGGCATCAGTCAGTGAGTGGTGAGCAATTGCATTGTGCATCACTTGTTTTGTATATTTCACGTGTATTATTATTAATTATTATTATTATTATCATATTATTATTATTATCATTATCATTATTATTATTTTATTCCTTTCTGTCCTATTAAACTGTCTTTATCTCAACCTGCAAGTTTTACTTTTTTTTGGATTCTCTCCCCTGTCCCACTGGGTGGGGGGGGAAGTGAGCAAGCAGCTGTGTGGTGCTTAGTTGCTGGCTGGGCTTAAACTGCAACACCTCCTGAGCTTGTTTAATTCCTTTCCTCTAAACAAGGTTCTACTATACCTTGCTCATAGGGAAACTGTCTGACAGAATTTTGTCTAAATTGCTTATAAAGCAATGACACCCCTGCAGGCTCCTTAAAGTGCTTAAATAGCATCATGATTAACCTTTTTTTTTTCCCCCAAAATGGATCTTAAATGAATTTTTCTGCAGTTTACATTTCATGTTCTATGGATGTGAAGAATAATTATTTCCATTTCCTTTGCATCAACTTCTTATGTATTTGGATATTATGTTTTTCCCCAAACTATGTGGCAATGAATCTTTCCTTCTTTACTCTGTATCATATTTGCTAGACTTGTAATTACTCTTGAGGCACTTTCATAGTGTTCCTCATCTTTTACATCTACACTTTGTTTTTCCTGGCCCAGGGAAGGGACTTGAATGTGCCTTCAGGCAAACACTGATATTATGACCATCTAAGGCAGGTCTTTTTAATCTCTCTTAATCTTTCTTAGTCTGAGGAAATAAGTAATCATTGAAAAGACAGTTGAATATGACTCCTTAGATCTTGGGTTGAATACCTGAAAATACACACAACAACAATTGCGAACATTTTCCTCTAAGTTTCCTAAAGACTGCTGTATTAGTGGGCAGCTTTGGGGCTAGATATATATTTGTTTTCTTTGATAATTTTCCATTTCATTGACAAATTCCAAACAGCCTTCTTTTTCATGCAGTAACTTGCATACAGTGGTCTCTGTCATGTTATTATATAAAGTAAAAATATTGTGCAAATCTGATTTCCAGGTATTGGGATTAAATGTAATGCCTAGCAAACAAGAAGATGATTAATAATAGAACTAAGATTCTTTCACTACTTTCTTGAAAAGTGGTTTTCATTAGATTTCTTGAAATATCTATTACATGATATTTTTGAAATACAGTCCTGAAACTATTTCCTATTTTTGTTTTTCAGATCTGTACATAAGAAGAGTTTTAACACATTTAAACATCTAGCTGTCATTCAAATCTGCCATTCTTGGTGTTTAAGCAGGGGGACAGAGAATAACATTTACTATTTTTACTATGTTTAATCTAAAAGACACTTAAAGATCTTCAAGTCAGCAAGGAGTGACATTTCTCTAGGTAAAGATGAATATATTGCATGATATATGATGTGCAAGAAGATATAATGACTGTCACTTTTTAGCAAGATGGTCAGACAGTATATTTCCCAATTATCACCCTTGCTTCTCCCAGAAAGAAAAATCTTCAGTGTTCTTTATCACCACTTGTCTTTATTAAAGGGAAACAGACACATAAGTATTTTCCACATTAAATTAACTAGGACATGAGTATTGCAATGTTTCAGCTCAACTTGTTAGTTTGTTATAAATTCATATCCAGTCGTAATATAAATGAAATTTATATAATCATTTTGCATAACAGTTCTTTATTAGTAGTTTTATGGGCTTTCTGCTGTCATCAATAGACGAGATCTCTATGACTACCTTAAGTGACAGAACACCACAGAAGTACAAGCAATAACCCATCTCTGTGATTCATTTGACCTACCTTAACATGCTCTAATAATCTAGCATTTCTTGTTACTGTCTTGCACTATCTGCTACCTGCCACTCCTTGTATCCTTCAGAAAAAATACTAGAAAAGGAGATGATTGAATATCTAGCAGTGTTGCTATGGTAATTTAATAAGAAGCAAAAATGAGTATTAATACAGACTGTATCCATACTGAAGTAAGTATATTTTACTTTTTTAATATCTAGCCAATAAGTTCTGATTTTATCACAGTTCTTCACTTGCAATATTTACAGTAATGACTATAAAGTTAAGTCATTTGTGCCTTGAAAAAATTAGTTCTTGGAGGTAGAAAGCTTAATCATATTTCTAAGTATATAGGAAATTCACATCCTCTATTTTCTTTCACTAAGAAATAAATTTAAAAAAATATTTTTCAGGAGAGAATTTAAAAAAATAGTATTATTTTCCATTATTTTCAGGTGTCCATTTTGCTTAGAGCACATAGGCACTTCCAAACCCAGGCATATGAAACACATCATAGCAAGAAGAGTATCTAAAAGAAGACTATCATGGGCACACTGAAGCAGTTGCAATACATCCATAGACTACACTCCAGAAAGTCCATTCAGTCTGAAAGACAATAGCTCCAGTTCTGGTTTTAGTATAGTTTGAGGAAAAAACACATACACATGCAAACAATAGTATGCTAGTGAATACATTCAAAATTATATTGTAAGAACCAAAGATTTAATCTAGGGAGTATGTGACCCTCTTTAGAGCTTTCAGGGTTTAATTTATAGAAGAAAAATGAAAAAAAAAAGGTATATAGATCTTGTCAGATATTGGTAATCCAGTGTGTATCAGTCTCAAGGACAGAGATGAAGAAATGTAGAAATTTGGGGAGGAGTTGTTCTAAAAAGACAGCACTGATGAATGAATGTAGCTTAAAAAAAATGGGGTTTTTTTCCTTCCTTTCTTCTAGAACTCACAAATTAAGTATTTTCATTTGGGAGGCCTTTGAAACAAAAATTATGTTTAGGTAAAAGACGGAAGATTGTAAGTTTTTCTCAAAATGTAGGACAATTCATTAAATTGATTAGTTTTGCTTGCTTGCGTGTTTGTAGTCAGCCAGTCATACCCTTCTAACATAGTAAAACATTTCTAAATAATCCAGGAAGTCCAAGCAAGTAGGGAATTACTAAAAGAAAATATATACTAACTGTGTCTGTTATTTCACCCCATTCAGTGCTTTACTTTCTAATGTGGGTTTTTTTGGTTTAATATTTAAAATTATCCTGCTTTGTCCCATCTGAATAATTGTCAGTTATCAAGTTGCTAACCAGTCACTTAAAATGACCAACCATCCCTAAAATAACCTTTCCATACTGTGAAGAATCTTCAGATCCTTGAAGGTCCCTCATCCAGCAGTTTCTGTCAGAGATATTTGATTTCCTTGCTGAGCAAGCTGCATACCTTTTTCTGATTCTAAGGAAAGGATAAAATCTCTGCTGCTCTGTTGCGGACACATATTTAGCTAACGGTCGCAAAAGTATTCCAGACGCCTTTAGAAGGCCTTGAACAGAATAAACAAGAAGACAAAAAAAGAAAGATGCCAATTAGAAGAACACAGGTGCACATTCCAAGATAAAGGGAACTTGGCACGAAGAACCTCAATTCGGCAGTTTATCTTAACCAATTAGGCTAAGACAAGTTTTGCATGTTTTAGTTAGTATAACCAATTGTGTCCTATGTTTAGGCGCGTGTACAGAGTTAGTATAACCAATTGTGTCCTATGTTTATGCGCGTGGACAGAGATAGTATAACCAATTATATTTTAGCTTTTGGCGCGTGGACAGCTGATGTTTAGCTTGACAAGGTATATAAGCATGCTATTTGGGCAATAAAGGGAGAACAACTTTAACTGTATCGGTGTCCGGTTGTTACTCGGCTCACGTCTCCAGATGGGTCCCTGCTACACTGCTCTTTCATTGGCTTATTTTGCATTCACAGCACAGTTAGTCTGTATGGTCACAACTGCGACTCCCCCAAATTATAATGCAATACATAAACACATGTGCTAGTTTTTTAAGCTTTTAGGGAGAAAGGACACCCATCACCATCAAAACGTTTCATGAAATCCACTTGTGATTGCACTACTGCTGTGGGATCTCCAGGAACAGGCAGGTAAAGGGATCGGTACATTGCACTGGAGGCCAAAATTTGGACACCCTTCTTTATGGTCTCTATGACTAGTATAAAAATTGAGCCATGAGCTTCCTACAGTCAATGGTGAGAAAATGGCACCTCCACAGAATTAATCACCACTCCTTAATATGAGCATTTAAAACAATGAGGTTGGTTGTCCTGATGAAGATTAACATGGATTTAGAGCATTATGTTTTGGAATTCTGAAGGTTGGCAAGATGAATGTCTTCTTAACTGTAATAATACCAGTAACATAGTAGTTTACCAAATAAAATAGTTCAGTGCAATAATGACAGAATACTTATAAATCCCTAATTATTTTTAATAATGTGGTAAATTTCAGCATTTTTTTCACATGTTATTTTATATTCTACTGTGGTTTTGGTTCTGGATGTTTTTAGCTGTTTTTTGAGAGCAAAGAATAGTTCCCTTATCTGAAGGCCCATTATTATGCCTAAATTCAATCCCTAAGCTGTACTAATTGGATATATTCTTATAAAATTCTTTGTAGTTTAAACTACAAAATATGGATCAAACCAGTAAAGCACTGTTTTAGATAATTCATAGAAAATTTTTGAAAGCAGTGCCAGGTAGAAGCATATATTTATGGAGTGTTCTTAAAAAGTTAAAAGTTTATGAATATTCTGATACCAAAAAAGGTAGCTGTTGATTTATTTATTTTAGGCTATTTCTTGCTCCTACATGCAGAACCACTGTACCAAAAGGTATTACACCATTTGTTTTTTGCTGATCATTGTCATTCAACAACTTCAAGTTGATTCACATTTATTCTTATAGTTTGCTTTTACTTTTCTATGGTAGCATCAGCATCCAAAATTATAATTGCAGGTCTTGCCAACTTGCAAAATATTCTATTAATTTATCCTCCAATAATATTCAGAAACTGTGTAAATTATACATCTTACAGTGTTCCTTGAGAGAGTACTCAGTCTTCTTATTCATCAGACAGCTCTGAAAATTTGTGATATTTATACTTACAACTTCTACTGATGAAATACATATACTGTAAACTGCACAAATTTCACCAACATCGTATTAATTATAGCAGTAACAACCGATGTAAAACCAAAACTGCCATCCAATTTTCTTTTTAGTAATGATCTTCAGAAAGCATCTCATGAAGAAATATCCCATGCAAGATTAACATTATCCTGTATAAATAAATCAGTCTGTCTCAAACCTATCTATCTGCCTCATATGAACCCTTTGCCACCCTGGCTAATAAAAAGATCACTCGAAGATTGAAGAATATGTCCAGCACAAGATGGAAAGCACATTTTTTAATTCAGCTATCCTATGCAAAAGATAATGATTCCAACCATTTCTAGGTGTTACCAGATGTCAAATAGATATGCTGGACACCTCCAAATCAGTTTTGTGCCCTAGTTCTCTCCAGTGTTCTTGGACTTCAAAAGCGAATAATAGAAAAAGGGCATAAAGCAGCTGCTAGCCCTAATATTTCCAATTCTTAAATGCCTTAACATGAATTACTGCAATAAACTGATAGTTTTTTGCAAACTTTGACAACTTTATTTACTTGGAGGTAACTAAAGTTTAGCTTACTGCTTTAGACTTCTTAATTAATTTCCTCTCCAAACAATCTCTTTTCTAACACCGGACAGGGAAAAAAAGCAGTGGGAAAATATTTCCTTTCTTTGGAAATATATTAGTCAGAATTTTCTTTTTTTTTTTTTTTACTTCTCTTGCTTGTTTGTATGTTATTTTATAAAATCAATTAATCCCTGTAAAAACGGAATAGGCCCTCTTCCTTAAAGACCATGTGGAGACATCATACCTCAGAACAAACACTCTGAAAAGCATTGCTGTAGAGTTATGATAAACTCATAGCAAGTATATTCCTCTTTTAGATGTAACTTACACTTTGAGCTATTTTCTTTACTTAACCGATGGCAACCACTAGTAGTAAAAATATTTTCCAAATTGAGAGGAATTTTGAATGCACAGACACCCACTTTAACTTTGTAAATGAAAAATTAGAAGTTTTATTCTGTGTTCATTAGCTTAGTCCTGGACCGTTGCAGGACACTTTTCAAGGAATACAACAAAGAGAACTTTGGCTTAAGACCAGACACATGCTTCTTTTCTTTCTCAATATGAAATAAAAGTGTTCTAGACTGAAATAAGATTTTCCTTACAAAAAGGTGCAGTTGTACAAAATTTCACGGTATTCCTTTAAAAAACTAAATTTACTATTTATTTTAATGACTTCTAATTATTTTTAATAGTCTGTACAAAGTTACAAAACTAATCAGTTAATGATATTTATAGCTCAAGCATTTTTAAAAAATCTTTGAGTTTTGCTGCCAGTGTTGTCATAAACACAGCTGTCGTTGCAAATACACAGTTTGGATTGCAAGTAAGGCTAGAAAGTGAATTATATTTCCCGCATATAAAAAACCCCAGCAACAAAAAAATTATCACACATAGCCACTCACTTCCCAGATAAAACTGTGGTCATCTTCAGGAAAAAAGCATTTACCCTAAGTATGTGCTTAATCTGATATAAAGGGACGAGATTTTTTGATCCATCAGAGAAAACAGAACATCAGCTAATTAGGAACTGGCCTGGTAGAAATCCTTCTACCTGAAAATCTTCCATTATTCGACAGGCTTGCTTACAAAACTATCAAAATCAACAAACATCAGCATTAAGAGATTATACCATTCATCACTAAAAATATAATCTGCTTTGCTAGAAAGCAGCAATTAAAACTTGCTTTATCCTCAGATCTCACCTCTGTATTTTCCTTTTCCTCTTCCTCTATTCCTAATTAATTTCTTCCACACCACCAACCACTCTCATGCTTCTCAAGGGTCTTGCCTACATTTCCACTTTAGTCAATAGTATAACCCAAGCAAGTGTGAAGGTCAGGCGCTGGGAGCCAATGGGCACGCTAGCACATTTCAGGAGGGTGGGTTCCTTTAGGCCCTCTGGTCTGGTCCTGTGGTCTGACTGCACATCTTCTGTTGGAGCACTTTACCGTGTGCTCCTGGAGCACATCTTCGCATTCAGCTACACATATACAGACATGCACGCACATATATATATGTTTATGTACGTAAGAGGTACTGTTAAGTAGCCTTTACACTCACCTTTTGTCTTTACAAAGACTGCTCCCTTTTTCAATGTTCAATTCCCTCCGTATTTTATGCTGCAGTTTCCTTTAGCGACAGTTAACTATACTTTTTCTATCTATATGTTTATATAACCTAACAAAGGTTACATGTTCTAGGGCTCCCCAGAATGACAAGAAAATGTCAATCTCCTTGTTGTTGCTAAGGTAGAAAACAAATGTCTTTTTTTCCTGAAATAAAAGTTGAATGTTGCTGAAAATTCTTCCATCAAACACCTTCCACAATGGCTATATTAATAATGGTGAAAATTCAAAGGAAGGTAAATCTGACTGATTAAGCCTTGGAATACAACAAAGAAATATTATATTCTATCTGTAACTCTCCAGACTGATACCGGGGCATTCAGGAAGAATGTGGCATCTATGAAGTGCTCATTGCACTTCATAGAACTGTAAGCATTGGAAGGCTTGTAATAGCCTTCCTTACAGATAGATCACATATGTGCTAGCAGTCTGTTGGTATCAGCAATCCAACCCCTTCTGAAAAGAGTAAACTTGACCTCAGGAGGAATATATCGTAGCACAACTAACATTTGAATGTGAGCGTACAACAGCTCCAGGGAGAAAAATCATGGGAAAGATTTGCTCTCAAGAAGACTTCAGAGGCTTCACTGGATCCTGAACATGAATAAGCAGAAGAGAAAGTTCTTACTGTTGTAACTTACAACAGTGTTTCCCCGTATTTTTAGCAAAAAGTTGCTGTATCTGCCAAGCTTGCTTGTCCAGTGGCACTTATTCTGTGAGTGTGTTAATATCCAGCATATAACAATTATGTCTTGTTGGATTTTCTCTCAATATAGAGCCTACGCTGAAATGAGTTTCTTCTCTCTCTTCTTTATTTGCTACTACTGAATTATTTATTTTTCAATACCTATTCCACTATAAGGAAAAGAAATGATTCCATGAGAGGGTTTTTTGTAGCAATAATAGCTGATTTGGGGCTTTAGTTTCTAACATTCCTATCTTAAAAAGAAACTTCATTCTTGGTAACATTCATGGACACGGTTTGTTCCTTGGAATTTTCAGTTATTATCTTTGCAGATTGACTACTTTTATGGGTATTGCTGTAGGGCAATAGCATGCTGTCAAATGTTTAAAATTTGTCAGTGTTCTTGATTTAGTTGTTTTAACTGCAAGAGCTAAATTCTACTTCAAAATTTGCAAGTGTGAAAGCATTCAAAGAAATGTCTGCACAAGTCTGCATGAGTGAAAACCATAACCTCATCTATCTCTTAGATGTATGATGCTGTGATCAAAACTTTAATCATGACTGATCCCTAGTCAGAGCAGACTGAACGTGACTCAGACCTGTCTGGCTTTGTCTTTGTGGTCTTTGATCTATAGTTCTTCATTTCAGCTACAGCAGACACTGAAATTCCCCTTTGAAAGCAGTTTGGCTTCTAGCTACCCTTTTATTTATTTATTTATTTATTTATTTGTCCTTTTATTTATTTATTTGATCACTTGTCATACTCTAGAGCATAAATATTCACAAAATTGGCAAAAATTAAACCAATTTAAATGAATTCAAAAAGTAAATTTCCAAAGACTTAAATGGTTTATTCATATCTAAATATTCTACACCTACCACTTTCTCAGTTTACTACAATGCTGTAAAATACCTAGAAAAATCAGTGGGTTTTTCACACCAGTGTTATTCAGAGTTATCAACTATTTTTACCACAGTAACATTTCCAGAGTGTACAATCACCTCTTATTTAAACAGTAACATTTTAGTTGATATTCTTACCCTTTTTTCTTAACAGGTAATCTATTTTATATTTTTCAATTCATATTATAAAAGGAATACTTTTTTGCTACTGACATATGTATATATATTGAGGATTTTCAAGTATGCCATTACCTGATTTTCATCATCTACCATAAAACAAGTTTAATTTCTACAGTTTCAGAAAGAACTTAATGATCGCTTACTATAAAAAAAATCTGGTTTGAACATTACTCTCTGGTTTGATTCCTGAATACCTTTGATCATAATGTTTCTACACTTTTCCTTCGAAGAAGGTCAAACTGACTGCTTTGACAGTCCCAAACATTACACAGCTATTATGTTTCTATTCTGTGTGACAGACATTACTCCTCAGCTTTGAGTGGAGCTGTCATGCTTTATAATTCTAATCTTTGTTAAATATTTTATACTTCTGCTTTTGCAAAATTATTGTTTCAGCAGCCATGTACTTAATCAATGGCTATACTCATATTTCTTTGAAGCTTTCTGAAAAGATTGTCAGTAAAGAACTGTATTCCATTGTTGCCCATCTCCAAAGTCAGAATACTGTTCTGCTTTTATTTTGCCAAAATATGTCTCTTCATGTCAATACATTTGTTCCTGTCATAGCTTCCCATCCAATTTAATGATAGAAGCAATGATGACTTTGGGTAGGTCTAAGGCAGAATTGTTCTATTGTCTGCCTGTGAGGAGTCTCCACTATAGTCAGGTCTTCAGTGTACTTCTGTTATTCAAGAGGTTCTGAAGATCATTTCATTTTTTTAATTTCAGGAATTCAACACTTAGGCTATATAAGAGGCCTCAGTGAGACAGCATTATGAATCATAGTAGTGTTATGACAAAGGACTACTCAAGGTTATTTCATATTTTGTTCACAGAAAAGAGGATGAGAATAGCATCTATTCTTCTTATATCAGCAATGATAAGGTCTGATTCATACAGAATCCCCTCAAAATAATTTAAAATAAGAATTCTTATTCCATAAATCTCTCCTTACATACTCCAGACCTGTTTCTATTCATCTGGCTGGTCAATATGTTCTGCTACACCATCTGGGAACTTGTCATTTCAGATCACAACTTCTTTTTTAAATGTTGCATACACAAATTACAAATAGCATCATATTATGCCTTCTATCATTGCTAACATATTCTAGTCCTCTAACATAGAAGTTAAGATAGTGATTTGCGGTTTCTGGTGGGTTTTTTTAATTGTTTCTCACTCCAGTTTACTCTTACAGTATGTTACAGAAATGTGCTTGTGAAAATTCAGTCATTACTCACTGACACTTTCTATGTGGCCATACTAGAAAATGCATCCTCTTTTTTTAAGAACATAGCTGTGTATTTTTATACTTCAGAAATTGAGTTATTTTTTTAATACCATGTCTTAAAAAAAAGACCAAGCCTAGCCTTAAAATACTATCTTTTTACACTCCATTAGAATTTTATCAGGATAAACTTTATAACCAACTTTACTTATAACAAACTTTGGTGAAAAAACAGAACCCATCTTTAAGCTTTTAGAATTATTATCACCAGGAAAAACTGCAAATCATAGGCTTCATTTTTTCTTGATGTATATTTGGTATGTGACATCACTGATAATGAAATGTCACCAATGCAGATCTTTTTCCTGATTTACAGTATTATAAAGTTCAGAGTATATGAAGCCATTCTCAATTAATGGTGTATCAATTATCTATTAGAATTCTATGCTTTGTGTGTTTTTGTCTCTATCTTTTCAACAGTTTTGAAAGATTGGAGAGCTATGAGCCACCAATGCTGCAGAAGTTTAATTTTCCCCTTTATCTTGCTAACCAAAAAACAAGTACATCAATCAGTCCTTCAAAATATATATGGACTATTGAAAACTGATGAAAATAAGCAATGTGGAGTTCATACCACATAATTCTTGCTCTTTGACAGATTGGGTTTCTCTATTTGATGGACAAAAATAATGCTGTGAAGAGTGTGATCACTAAGTTTTACAGTAAATAGCTTTTGAATAAGCTGTGAAAAATGTAAACACAAAACAGAGTCCTCAAGAGAAAAACTAGATGCCAAAATTAAAGTGGATACATTATTCAGTACTGAAAAGCTGATCCTGTTTTGCTTTGCTTTGTTTTTCAGTTTAGCTACTTGTTTAAAGTTTAACATGTTGACTAACTTAGAATGGAAATGAAAATGTGTATCTAAGAACAGCAAAGCTAGAAGGCTGTTTCAGTACCATATGCTAGTGCTGAATTCTGAGAAAAGCAAATAGGTTTTGTTGGTTGCAAAATTATAACAAAGTAGTTTCCTTATTTAGATACCCTGAGTAACTTTGAATCTGTGCTTGGGGCTGGATGCACTCATAACATCTAAGGTGTAACCACTGACTAGGTTTTCCTGTATCAGGCATCTGTAATGATGCTGTACTATGCAGACTTTCTGGTGTTCAATGTGGTTTGACATAATGCTTAGCCTTTATTTCTGTGAATATGGTAAAAAAGGTCACTCTAGTCTACTTAAGCAACATTTTCATGATATCATAAAATATAACACATTTTCAGTTCTCTATCTTCCTGTCAAATTTGATCAAAATTAACCATGTTCAGAATTTATTAGAAGAAATAAAGTGTAAGTTTATTTTTTTATAAAAACACCTGAAAATAAAAAACAGTAACAAATGAAGAGGAATAGGGGCAGGAGGAATGGGAAAAGAGAGAGACAGAGTTTATTGCAACCATGTGGCATAATAAAGAGGAAACATGGATTGATTGGTAAGTGACCCTTCATCTGCTAAAATTTAAAGAAAAGATTTTCATCATTTCATGATCCTCTTTTAGTTACTATTTTCTGGACATTTGGAAGCCTTCAACACATAAGAATGAAAATGCCTTGAATTAAATTATCAGCTTGTGTTTGGATGTCATACAGTGTTTAAAATGCAGCCTTATTTTGCAATAATATAGAACAATTATCTCCTGGTGTTCCAGAAAAGGCTTCTTCCTTAGTCATGGAGTAGCTGATCAAAATACAATTACTACCCCATTAAATATTTTATATGTTTTTGAAACACTACCTGGTGATGGGAAAACCCAGCCAAACAAAAAAAATCCAACAAACACTGGAAGTGTACAATATTTCCCAGGAAAGGTTATGTGTCAATCATATATTACTGTTCTTTTTTGTAGCTCATGATAATTTATATTCCACTATAACTTAAAACATATGAATTATTGCTTATCATTAAATATAAAACAAAATAATTTTTCTTTCTACCTATATCAGTTGGTGTAAGCAATTTATAGTTAAGGTGGCAACTAGTGTGAAATCAAAACAATGTTTTAGAAACAAAGTCATCTTAAGGGAAGGAAAATATTTTATTCTGTCAAGCTGTAGTTTCAGGATGTTCTTCATTGAGGCTGACATATTGCCATAAGTGTTTCAAGATCAGTGTATTGGAACTTTTTTGCGTGACTGCTTACAATTCCTAGCAGAATACAGCAAAAGAGTCTTGGTAGTATTTGGGGACAATTTTTTGGCTTTTTTTTCTTGCAATTACCACTTAATACTGTTAGATTATTTTTTACTTAGTGCTGCAAGTTTAAGCATTTCTTTGTCAAACTTAGTCATTTCTTATCTTTGTTTGAAATACTTAGGTTTACACAAAATCACATAATCACAGAATGGTTGAAGTTGGAAGGGATGTCTGGAAGTCATCAGGCTCAACCCCCCTGATCATGCAGGGCCACCTAGAGCCAGTTGGCAGGTCCTTCTCCAGATAGCTTTTGAGTATCTTCAAGGATGGAGACTCCACAGCCTCTCTGGGCAACCTGTGCCAGTGCTCTGTCACCCTCACAGTAAAAAGTATTTCCTGATGTTCAGAGGGACCCTCCTGTGTTTCAGTTTATGCCCATTGCTGACAGAATCACAGTATCACAGAAAGGTTGAGGTTGGAATGGACCTCTGGAGATCATCTCGTCCAACTTCCCTGATCAAGCAGGGACACCCAGAGACAGTTGCCCAGGACCATGTCCAGGCAGCTTTTGAATAACTCCAAGGATGGAGACTCCATAACCTCCCTGTGCAACCTGTGTCAGTGCTGTCATCCTCACAGTAAAAAAGTGTTTCCTGGTATTTAGACAGAACTTCCTGTGTTTCAGTTTGTGCCCATTGCCTCTTGTCCTGTCACTGAGCACCACTGAAAAGAGCCTGCCCCCACCCTTTTTGCACCCTCCCTTCAGGTATCTATATACATTGATGAGGTCCCTCCTGAGCCTTTTCTTCTCTAGGCTAAACACTCCCAGATCAAGGTGATCTCTCCCTTTCACACTGGGCTACACAAACACTTCTAACAATAGATCTTAAAGACCTGAACTGTAGTCTGCCTGTGATCAGCTGGCTGTAGTGATCACATCTTTATTATCAGCAGCATTATTAACTTTTTACAAGTAATACGAAGAAACTTAAATCTATATGGGGGTGTCACTATACAAGGAGAATTTTTCATCACCTTGTAACAAAATGAGCCAATACCTCTGCAAGTTCATGTACTAAGCAGTACTTGCTTATAAAAGTTGCTAAAATTAATAGGAGGAATGTAACATAATTCTACATCTATTAGAAACAAATTGAGATGTAATAAGAGCTTCACATTTAAGATGAGGGATGTAAAGGTAGCTGCTTTGTGCAGCTGATATAGTTGTTTTTTCTTTCTTTTAATTCTTAAAAGTAGAAAAAAGTCATTCCAGGGGAAAAAAGCAAACATTAATTGCAAAACAGAAATTTTGAATTACTGCTTTTACAAAAGAAGTAAAGGATGCAATGCTTCCTTTTTTCCTGCTTTTTGGAGATGTAAGGAATGTAGTGAGCAGGAAAATTAGTCTTTGTGATGAAATCTGAATACACGTCTCATCTTCCAGAAAAGTGTTCTCACTGTGGTATGTTTGCCCGTAAAGACAATGCATTTTCCTCAGACATATTGGTATGCTCGGATAAATAGACAGACTTCAGGTATGAAGTAGAAGCATCAGACTCTGAAACAGATAGAACAAATACTGTACCTTATCACCTTTTTCTCTTTCCCCCTACTGACACCTACTCTAGTTCTGAGTATCAGCTGTGTTTCCTTTCAGATATGTCCCAGTGCATAACTAAACATGCTCCAAACAATTTTTTGAGACTTATAAAGCTTTGAAATCTGCTGCTTCTATTTCAGATATGAAGAACTGTTTAGGTGTCTGAAAGTGTGGCTAATATTCTCATAGGTGAAAACCTTTATCTCTAGCTACAAATCCTGTACTGTCGAAAATTTTAGACCATCAAAACCATATCAAAGCACTAGCATTGTTTCACAATGGAATTCATTCCCTGCCACCTACACAACCAGAAAAATCTCATGTTGATATTTTAACACTTTACATGAAGTGCTGAGCTTTTTCACTGAGGCAACAAGAAGTGGCTTCACCTATAAAATACAATTCTGAAGAATGTTGCCCCCCACATGATGTTACACCTTTTCCCCATTTTACCTTTCCCTCTTCCTAACTTCAAGGAAACAGAAATCTATTTCAAGGTTCCTGTTACTAAAAGGCAGTGAGGGTGGGGGGGAACTAGATAACTTGTTGTAAGGCTATGAACTGGTTTTGGCTGGGATAGAGTTTATGTTCTTCATAGTATACACGGTATTGGGCAATGTTCCGGATTTGTGTGGAAAACAGCGTTGATAACACAGGGCTGTTTTCGTTCCTGCTGAGCAGTGCTTACCCAGAGCCAAGGCCTTTTCTGCTCCTCACCCCACCCCACCAGCGAGGAGGCTGGGGGGGCACAAGGAGTTGGGAGGGGACACAGCCGGGACAGCTGACCCCAACTGACCCAAGGGGTATTCCAGACCATGTGACGTCATGCTCAGCGTATACAGCTGGGGGAAGAAGAAGGAAGGGGGGATGTTCAGAGTGATGGCTTTTGTCTTCCCAAGTCACCATTACACGTGCTGGAGCCCTGCTTTCCTGGAGATGGCTGAACACCTGCCTGCCCATGGGAAGTGGTGAAGGAATTCCTTGTTTTGCTTTGCTTGTGTGCGTGGCTTTTGCCTTACCTATTAAACTGTCTTTATCTCAACCCACGAGTTTTCTCACTTTTACCCTTCTGATTCTCTCTCCCATCCCGGTGTGGGGAAATGAACAAGCAGCTGTGTGGGGCTGAGATGTCTACCATGGTTAAACCACAGCTGGCTATTAAAAATACAGACTTTTAGTAGATGGCTTAAAAAAATCAAGGAAAATTTGTACTTTCTGAGCTTCAAGTGAGTAGTGAAGTCAAAACACCTGTTTCATCCTTGTTGGACACTGAAATTACAGCAAATTTTTTATCTTCAAGTACTCTGAAAAGATTTTGACCTTTGGTATTGTGCACATTACCCACTGCAATTTCAAGTTTAAAATTGCCTTTAATATTTACCATCTTCACAGCATAAAAAGTAAGGGGTTTTATGTGATATTATATAAATGATTACATTTCTATTGTACACATCTTTGGGAAATGGTGTTTATACAAAGATATTGGATGGATTAATAAATCCTCATGTGTTTGAAATAAAAATGGTTGAGTTGCTAACCAATATACTGGAGTTTATAAAACAGCTGAAATTAATGGCAAAAAAGGCCTACATAGTCACCTAGCACAGTCTGTTCTCTGAGATGAGCTCTGTATAGCTTCATTTCAGTGAGGGTCAAATGATGGTCATGGTATTTCCCTTGGGTGGCTTTTTCACAATCTAATAAATTTAATCATTCAGAATCTGTGTATGAATATTTCACCCATAACCTTTTTTTTCCCCCCCCCATGTTTTATCATACTTCTAGTTAGAAATTACCATACTTTTGGTTGGAACACTGATTCAATATTTAGTTTAGATCATTTTCAACGGTTTGCTTTGTTGTTTCTAAGCGTATATTTTTTTTTTAACGTCAACCAAAAAAAAAAAAAAAGCTTTTTTTTTCAGTGCAGGACAAAATCTTATTTTCAAATGTAGAACTTCTCCCAACTTGGAATAACTTTGATCAGCTAAGAAAAATACTCTTCCGCTACTGTTCATACATTAGTTTGGCTTCAACAGGAACTGAAACACTTACAGGCCAATTTGTAACTTGTTTTCCATGCCTTGAGGCACAACTAAACACCTAGTTTTGATGTTTTTTTCTTTTTAATTTTCCACAGACATTCTTTCCTGAACCTATTAACACCTGAAGGTGTCTCATTAACTTTGAAAAGTGCTTGAAAAGATTATTTTAGAAAGCAGCTCTAGTGATCTTATCACAATCAATCAATTCTCATTGTTTTCTTAAGGTCATTCTCTTTATCGACATTTTTAAGAAACATTCAAATCAATTTGAGAGAGAAAGGTATAAAGATTTTAAAAATGTATCTTTAAAATAATATATTTTAAGTTGAGCCTTTCACAAAGTTCAAAGTGTTATGTCCCCTATGAGAAATGGGTTAGTGAAATTTGGTTGGTTGGTTTCTTTATCCAAAATGCAAAGAAAAAAAGCAACCAAATCAACAGAACTGATAGATGGAAACAAATGACATGATAACATTAAAAAAAAAAATTGAATTTTCTGCTTTTAAAATGTGATTTAGCCAAATGTAATAGAGCGGCCTGTGCATTTTGGTCTTTTTTTTTTTGCTTTCAAATCTTAACAATGTTTATGTTAGAAAGCTTTATTGATGTTTGTTTTTCATTTCATAGTATTTTGATCTTACTGCCTACAGTATCATTATGTCATTTTTTTTTAATCAGCATATTACTGGGGAGGAAAAGACAAAAGGATAATATAATGCTGCTAAAATCTGATAATGCTGCTAAAATCTGATAATGCCATATGACCTAGGAATTTATTCATAAGCCCCAGTCTGTCTGTTCCCCACCCCTCTCTATAAGGAGCTATGTGGAGAAATAGACTTGGAAATTCAAGAACAGTTTAGCTATTCAGCTAGCTGAGATTATAACCCTTGAAGTTTTGATCTTGGAGTTTGATCAAATTTTTTGTCAAATGCAGACTGTAATTTGCAATGAACAAATTCCATTTCTTGGGAACTAGGTCATAAATTAAAAAAAAAAATATGAAGGATCATATTTCCCTAAAATGTAATAGTCATTCTAGTTTTATGTATCTAGAACTCCTTTTAATTTTTCTGTAGTATACTGGTCTTCTATTACACTATGAGTAGAAGCAAAAATTGAGACAAAGAGGTCTCATCTTTGAAATCCAGAATTCCATCTGATCTGGCATTTAGGAAGAAAAATGTAATAACACCTGTTACATTCAATACTAGTTCAGACATCCTGAAACTTCCTCCTTTGTTTTGTTATGCTCTTTCCTACCTTGTAAAGGTACACTTTGTTTTAAATTCATCAGTGCAAAATTTAAAAATTAAAACCAAAGCTGATAACCATTCCATGAAATCTCAAAGTACCTGTTATAGAAGACTATCAAAGCATTTCATACAAATTCATAGAAAAAATGGGAGATTAGTGGTCAGTTGGTCTGATTTTGAGAAAACTTAACCAAGATGAATTATACATTTCTGGTTTTGAACTTTTAATGACTTTAGTTAAATGAAGAGACAATTTAGATTAAAATTTGGAATGATTTTTAAATGAAAATTAAGAATAATATGTTTTAATCAAAATCTAACTTATTTACAGACTCACTCAGTGATACTCCAGTAAAGATGCAACTGGAGACTAATAGTGCTTTTACTCTAGTTCTTTCAAGAATTTTGCTCCAATGATGTGTTTGTTTCCTTCCTCAAAGCTATTTGTGGGTACCATGAATGAGAGAACACAAATCATAAGGTTATTGTTAGATTTTATGGCCACTGTCCAAAACCAGAATTTAAGATGCATCTCTCCTTCCTTTTCTACTTATAGTTCTATATGAACTATAAGACAATAATTTCTATATGATATTATAAGATGATTCTTTGTTCTGCAGGTTGCAATTCTGCCTCTGTACAACATGCTGAGATACACACCAGGTTAAATCTAAATATACCTCAGGTTAAAGCCAAATCTGCTGAGATCCAGAAACTCCAGTCCCCAAGGGTCTACTCCAAAAATCTTGCTTTTAGAAGAAAGGAGAATTTGGTCAGGAATCTGTGTTATCAAAAAGATTGTATGGACTCCAAAGAGGTAAATATTACTTAAGCAATCCTGTTACATACAACAGGAATGCTAAATTTTATTGGGATAGTGCCCAAGAGGGACCCTGGTTGTATCTTGGTAATTAAAAATTTCACATAATAACAGGAAATTCAGTAATCTAGCCTTTATTTAGGGCTCTTTATGTATTTTACATGAAACATCATTGAACAAAAGCTGAATTAATTCTGTGAGTAGGAAACTGTGTTTACACTGCACTGCTAAAGACTTTAGACTAGAATAATGTACAACTGAGGTAACATGATCATGCATTTTGCTAGAAGCATAACCCATAACATCTTGATTATACTTCTGCAGTTCTATATATTGAAATAACTTCATCACAGCTGTTTCAGAGAAGTTCCTTTAATATCAGATTTCTTTTGTCTCTTAATTTTTTTCACTTTTTTCTCATGTGGAGAAGCTATATGTGTAGTTCAGTGTTCTGATGTTGGTGGGTTTGTTTTTCTTTCCTTTTTAACACAGTATTAAGAGTTTAATGGAAGTAAAGACGAAGAATTGCAGCATGTGTTCATAAAGATGGAATTTTCCAAGACTACCAGTTCATATAAGAAATGGATCAGTCACTAAAAAGACTTAACTTTCCACTTTCAAAAGTGATTTTTTTCTTCCTAGTGACCATCTGGGCTAATACATTTCTTGTGTGAAGACCTTGTTGTGCCCCAAATGGCAAATGTTACTTCCCTCTTTCCAAAGTGATGTAGTTTACAATGTGGAGGAGTACCAGGCCTCTCTGTAAGATTTTGGAGGTTAAGATCACTTGTAACCTCAGGAAACTCCTTTATATTATGGAATGAATCAATACTTAGGCAAAATGAGTTTTAGGAAGACTCCTGAACTCCCTGGGGAGTTATCATCATAAGCAGGTGGCAGTAGGCAGGAATCACTCCGGTGTCACTCAGAAAAGAACAGAAGAAGAAATAAAGTTTGCTTCCCTGTGTATGTCTTTATACAGGTGTTAGTGACAGAGAAGAGATTAATTTCTATCATTTGCATGAAAAGGACAAAAGAACACAATGATTCTTTCTGCAGAGATTCAGAGAGGAGCCCACAGCTGAGGAAACAAAGGTTTGCAGATAGCTTTCTTTTGGGCAACTTTGAATCATCAGTGGTGAAGATGTTGGACTAGGCTAGATCATGCCTGAAGTAAAAAACCTTGAACTGCCTGTATTGTACATGTAGGGTTACAGGACCCTACAGCTTTCAGTCCACTGATCTGCTCTGACTGTGCTACATTATGTGGTAAAGTAGGCATAGCCTACAATTCAAGATAACCTTTTATCTATTAACAGATTACAAAAACTATTGTATCCATTCCTACTTTGTCTAACTTACATAGAACTGAAGTACCAAATTAATCACCGTAGCTGTAATTTTAAAATGAGGGTGTATTGCTCTATATCCTTGAACTACTTAAATTATTCTGCCTTTTGTTCTTAGACTAATTTAATTTTAAAGGAATGCATTACTTGAAAGTGAAAATATGAAAAGTTAGTGATTTCTTTGTCATATATAAAATTAGTCTTTGAGGTAATCAATCTTCTCACTCCCAGATGCAACATGACCTTAAACACTCAGTTCAGCTGCCCACTTAAAAGAGTCTAATGACATGCAAAACAACGTAGGGTCCTGCCTACCCATGGCTACTTCTCCTGAGGGACACAGGTTCCTCATGAGTACTGTGTCATATGCAGATGTGTAGCCCACAAAATATGGAGTTGCCATTTGCTTGAAAGAGACCACAGGCTTTGGGTTAAGCTATCATGACTTGTTAGACTTGGCCTGTCTGGAGATTTGTTTTGGCTTGTAATGGTAATAACTGAACTTTTGCTTAGCTTTGTGTAATTATATGTTATAACACTTCTTGGTTGAGGGTTTTTTGGTAGCTTAATGATGGCTATAACAAGTAGCTATTCAATGTAGAATGAATTATCTATGGCCCAATAATAAAAATGCAGTGCAAGGGAATAAAAGTATGGGATGACATGCCCTGAAGAGGCTTTGAAAGTACAAGTAGATAATGCTAGAGGCCCAAGGGCTAGAAACAACTCAACAGCAGTCAGTTACTGGTCATATAAACAATGCAGCCTTGGGAGCCAGGTAAAAACAGTTCTAAGGGTAACAGAAACGAGATGAAGTAGCCAAGATATGTAAATCACGTCATGTATAGTAAATTTGCCTGCAAATGTGAAATTGCAGACCATCAAAGACCTGGGTCTAGATTGTAGCAAACACATAAAAATTACCCCAGCAGATTCCAAAGAGAGGAAGAAACCATCGATGTCAACATCATACTACTCCCAGTGAAGGACTCCTGCTGCTGATGACTTGCCATATATCCTGTACCCAGGCAGAAATCCTGGACATTGATGTGCAGAGGGGCAGTATAGGGTGAGCATAACATCATGGTAAGGGTTAGATATTTGAAAGTTTGTATACATAAAAGTTCAATCATGTATAATATGAACTATCAATGTTTGAACTTTGCAATTGGGCTGATAATTCTTAGTTTAGACTTTTAATACTTTAATTAGACTAACATGAATTTCTTGTTTATAAGCTGACTTCCTTTAGTGCATGACAAGAATTTGACTGCAACAAGCTGAAAGGATTTCAAGCAACCTATTTTGTCTGCTGGATACAAGAAATTAGTAGCACATATACCATCTCCATGTGTTGTTTGAAATATTATTGGACACGTGTGTGGATAACCCAATCTAGTTTTTAGTGTCATCCAAGACATTAGGTAGGAGAAGGAAACAACTTCTTTATCTTTTGCTATTGAAAGAAAAATATAATGGAATCTCTCTGACAAAGGTAAGAGAGATTGTGTGGCTATAAATGTGTGGAAATAATCTGCTTGTTTGCTTTAAATTTACTGTTGTCAGTAAATTGATACTTGAAAGAAGAATTTTCATTATTAATTATAAAACTTTCATCCTCTGATTTAGGAGAAGAAGACTAATGTACAGAAACAATAAAAGGATTTTTCTAAAAATACAAAATTAATGCAAAAGACTTTTTGTGGAATTTGCTGTGTTCATATATGAAAATACAGTTGATGTGTTCAAGAAATTAAGAAAACCAGCAAAAGCCGATGAATAAAAGATAAATATACAAATGTACCATAAAGAATAAAATATCACACACTTTTAAGGCAGCTGGAAAGTTTTTGTAACACTAATGAAAGTTCAAGAAAGCTGTAGAAATCAAAGTGTAAGAATAATTCTCTATAAGAAGTGTAACACTTTTGAGAGACTAATTTTTTTCAAAAATGTTGCCTTCTAGGTTTTAGTGTTACTTGTCTTGAAGTGACTTTCCAGCTTTTTGTCTCCTGCATCTGAGAGACTTCCCTGATGTAATATAGGCAGTTGATTGGCTTGACTTTATATCCATTGGCAGTTGCAGAGACCAAAAATCATAGAATCATAGAATGGTAGAATCGTAGAATGGTTTGAGTTGGAAGGGATATTCAAAGATCATCTAGTCCAACACCACTGCCATAGGCAGGGACACTTTTCACTAGATCAGGTTGCTCAAAGCCTCCTCCAACCTGATCTTGAATTCTTCCAATGATGGGGCATCCACAACTTCTGTGGGCAGCCTGTTCCAGTGTATCACCACCCTCATCGTAAAAAATTTCTTATGTTCAATCTAAATCTACCCTCATTCAGTTTAAAATCATTACCCTTTGTCCTGTCACTACAGGCCTTGGTAAAAAGTCTCTTTTGATCATTCTTATAAGCTCCTTTTATATATTGAAATGCCACAACAAGATCTTCCTGGAGCCTTCTCTTCACAGAGGTACCTACTACATGTTAGCATTGTACTCCTGATCCTCTCCCAATTGATCTTGCAACATATTTCTGTGGCTGTTTTGAACAATGCCTTAGAGGAATTGTCTTTACCATAGCACTGGTTATAAAAATAGTTGTTCAGTAGAAAACTGGGGTTTTCAATTAAATGAAATATTCATAACTATACTAGGAAAATAACTGAACAAAAGTTTTATTTCCATGGAATAGTCATCTGTCTGTATTGCTGGGAGCAGTGGTTTGATTCTTCATGCATCTATTCTGTCTCACAAAGAAGTTCAATATCCTGAGGCTGATATCATTCATGGCCTTTCCACACCCACTGGGGATGTCATGGTACGCAAGGAAGCTGTCACATGATTTGTTATCATGGTTCACAGAAGAAAATGGGAAAAATAACAAGAATACCACTCCTTTGAAATTTCTCAAGTAAAGAATATTTAGTTTTTTATTTTTTTGTTTAAAACCTTGAGGTGCTTGAGGAGCACCTTGATCCTCAGTCAGATATCCTTCTTGTATCCTGCCTCCACTTTCAGATGAGATGTTGCTAAACAACATCTTCCATTATACCCTTGTTTGCCGGGTTTTTTTAATTTTTCTTTTTTTTTTGTTTGTGGCATTTTGGGGGGTTGGTTTTGTCTTGTTTTGTTTTGTTTTTGTTAGAATACCAGGGCTTGTGCACAGGTACTCAAGTAATGAATAAAGCAGTCTGGATAATTATGGGATCAGCACTTGGAAGTACGCTGCAGCTTGTATCTGCCCCAGAAGTCAAACTTGTCCCAAGGCTGTAACCTCAAATCAAAACACTGGAGCACAAACGTTAAGAGGATATAATAACCTGGGTGTTTGCATAAGTGGTGCCAACATGAACCTTTATCTACCCAGTTCATTTTCCAGCATTGAGCATACACATCCACTTTCGCCAGGATTATATGAGGTCATAGTCTGAAGGGAAAAATGTGGTCATGCTCCAACTTTTTTCTGCTAAGATAGCTTCAGAGCAGACCTGAGAGAGCAGGCAACAGAGCTGTGACCGCCTTTTACTGCAGTAAAGTGTTTTTTTCAAACTCAGCACACAAAACCTTCTGGGAATATAGAGTCCGGAAGAGTAATTTTGCCACCAGTTCTGTGCTAGGATAGGTCTAACGTAGACTTGAAAAAAACAGGATAATGCATTTATCCCTCTGTCATTCTCTCTCCTTTTCTCTCTTTCTCTCTCTTTGTTACTCCTATCAGTATGTCAACCATGGCAACTACTTTTTTTCTTTTGTCATGTCTTGCACAGACAGAAAGACAATTATTCATTTTTCTAGGTACAATTTAACTCAGTGCATGGAAATTTTGAATTATTTGGATCTGTTTTCATAAGAATTCATTTTTTTTGACAGACATATTAAGTGGGAGGCCTCTGACCAAAAATACATCCAAACTGCTTTCATATATATCTGAATTAGTCATCATAGCATCTTTTTATAGTTAATGAAAGGAAATAGGCATTCCTAATACATGAATCACCTCATGTAAATGTCTAAAATAGGTCAGATGAATCATGTCGTAAAAATGACTATCTATTCATTGTCTGTAAAGACTGGTTAGCATTGCTAGTTCAGATGTAGACAAATAAGTTAAATTAGATGAATGTTCTTCAACAAACCTTTCAAATAAAAATCTTTAAATACATGTGACTACCTGCTTCTATGTCTACCTTTCATCCATGATCCCAGATGAAAATGTCAGTTCCCAAAATTTAGGCTTGCAAATCAGAAGTCCCTTTCTCATATCATTGACTCGTGCAAAGTGACACTTCACCATTCGTCATTACCAGTTCTGAACTGGTGATTCAGAAGAGAAATCAACTGGCAGTAGAGGCAAGGAAACAGGTGTTTAATACCTAATTAAATGTATACACTGCATATGGAGGTCTTATAACGTAAGTACTCTTTACTATGTACTTCTCCATTAAAGTCAGGGTATTCCCCATCATTGCTTTAGGATTAGTTTATTGTTTTATGTTTTATGCAGATAGAAAGATAGATATTTACAAGAATGGAGTAAAATGTGCATCCAAAGAATGTTCCTAAAATTACTTCTCATAAAAAGTGCATATCTTTAAAGCATGGGTATATGTTTTCTCAATGCCATCCCATATGTCACATAAGAGCTTTCCACTTTCAGCCTGCAAATGTTTAGTATATGCACAGCCGAAAATGAATAACTGGAATGCTCTGTATATCTTCCCCCCCCCTCAAAGAATCCATGTTATGTACATAATTGTGATATATAGCAGATAGTAATGGACTGAATGCCTGCAAAGAAATGAACTTCACTCCTATAGACTTGGAGAAAATTACTTCAAAAGGGGCTTCTAGCAGAAAGCACTGTGCTGCCAGTCACTAAAAATCAACTTCAAGGGACTCATAGGTGCTGTATATAAATGAATATTACTCTATAGAATTATTTGATCCATATTCCACAGAGGACGAATATAGGACATGAATAAGTCATTGCCAATCCTAACATTTCACTTCACTGCATTCATAGCTGTAATCCACCTGCTTCTTATCTACTTATGCATCATTTATGTGTTATTTATTTCAGTCACTTTGGGGAGTTATAGCTTTATTACTGCATTCTTATTCTACCTCTGAGAAATACGATGTGCTTTAATTTGAGAAAAAGCCTATTACTATATAGTTTTTATTTTGTGCTCTATACCTTTGTTAGTCACAGTAAGGAATTAGACAGTGAAGCAGAAAACTAAAGCAATCTGGATTTGTTTTATAATAAATTGTATCAGATTATGCCCAGAGGCCAGAGTAGAAAGAGTTTGTTCAATAATAAGGTCAGTTCATTAAACATTAGACTATTGTGTTGTCTCCCAGAGTTGCATGTTGATTTCGTATAGAGTAATAGTGTTTGCTTCTGTAAGTACATGTTCCTATGAGGCATGGAATTAGCATTTTATATGCCACCATTAATACTCAAATGAGGGAAAAATACTGCTTCCCTAAAAAAATTAATCTGTGCAACTGTAAGTACCTGTGAATTACTAAATGACATATTCTGAATTCCAGAGGGTGAAAGGAGAGGGGAAAAGATTGGTGTTGTTTATATCTGTCTTGTGACAGAGCATCAGCTAATATATACAATTTGCAGAACTTACACCATCATTTTTACTCCCTTTTCAGGTTGCATATCTTAAAAGTGTGATGGCAAACAGTTCACTGATTTTGAAACCAGGCTTCAGTTGGACATTTTTATACCCCTTTATTATTTACAGTTCATATTTTTTTGATGCACTTTGAAGCAAATTATGGTCACTGCATATGCATGGATAACTAGCAGCACATTCAGCTCCCTAGCATTAAACTGAGCCAACCAAGAGTTATTTTCACCTGTATCTGAGAAGTGCCAGGCATGATATATGGGCTGGATGTAGAAGGTGTTGAAATCCAGTGTTGTCTTCTTAGCTCTCTGCTGATTAGCTCTAAAAAATCAAATTTCTTCTCAACCTTTATCAAACAGCTTTTCACACAATGAGTTTCAGCTTCTTCTACTGGTCTGCCACATACTAGTCTGACACTTTTTTCTGTGAACTGTGTTTTGGGTTTGTGTGGCGGGGTTTTGGTAGTGTGGGAGGGTGCAGGGGTGGCTCCTGTGAGAAGGTGCCAGAAGCTTCCTCAGCTCCAGGTTGGACCCGCCACTGGCCAAGGCCAAGCCCATCAGTGATGGTGGTAGTGCCTCTGGGAGAACAGATATAAGAAGGGGAACCTGCAGCAGGGGAGAACAACCGGAATGTGAGAGAAACCCCTGTGCAGACAGCAAGGTCAGTGAAGAAGGAGGGGGAGGAGGGGCACCGGAGGAGTTTGATGCCCCTGAAGCCTGTGGTGAGACAAGACGGCAGGCTGTCCTCCCCCCGCCCATGGAGGGGAGGGGGGGAGCAGATGCCCACCTGCAGCCCGGGGAGAGAGGAGCCCACGCCGGAGCAGGGGGATGGATGCCCCCCAAGATGGCTGGGACTCCATGGGAAAGCCCACGCTGGAGCAGTCTGTGCCTGAAGGACTGCAGCCTGTGGAAGGGACACACACTGAGGCAGTTCATGAAGAACTGCAGACCGTGGGAAGGAGCCACATTGGAGAATTTCATGAAGGACTGTGTCCCATGGGAGGGACCCCAGGCTGGAGCAGCAAAGAGTGAGGAGTCCTCCCGCTGAGGAGGAAGGAGCGGCAGAGACAACGTGTGATGAACTGACCCCAACCCCCATTCCCCATCTCCCTGCGCTGCTGTGGGGAGGCGGGAGAGAAAATCAGGAGTGGAGTTGAGCCAGGAAGGAGGGAGGGGTGGGGAAAGGTGTTTTAAGATTTGGGTTTACTTCCCATTATCCTGTTTTGATTTTTTTTGCTAGTAAATTACATTGATTTGGGGTTTTTTTCCCCAAGTTGAGCCTGTCTTTTGCCCATGACCATAATTGGTGAGTGATCCCTCCCTGTCCTTGTTTCAACCCATGAACTTTTCTTTATATTTTCTCCTCCTCATCCCACTGCGGGGGAGGAGTGAGTGAGCGGCTTTGTGGTGCTTTGCTGCTGGCTGGGCTTAAACCACAACAAACTGTTTTCATGATGCTCTTTGCAAAGTGCTTTGAAGAAGCATACAGTATATTTTAAATGCTAAATTTGCTGGATAATAGTCACCAGATACATCACAACAACCTTTTAGAATGGCTGTACTAAATGAGTAAGGCTCATAACAGCTAGCTATACTCGTTCTAGTATTTAGAAAAGAAAAAAATACTAACATATATTTACTTGGCAGTGACTAAAGACAGTCAAAGTTCTAAAGCAATGGAACTGCTAACTTCAAACTTTGTTAGAATTCAGAATTTGAAAAAAAAGTCTGTAAAATTCTGTTTCAGAAATACCAGTCCATATGCTGTAATAAAAGAAAAATATATAACCCATGTAAGGCAACCTGGAACATTTTCTGCCTCCGTCCTCTGCAGTAACGAGCCAGAAGTCCTTGTCTCATGGGTTGAGCTCAGATTCTGAAGTATTCTAGGCTCAGGGCAGCAGAAGAGAAAGCAAAGTTTCATGTACAGTCAGTCTTACTATTCTGAATATCATCTAATCATGACTTATTCCAACAGCCATACAGACTGTGACAGTAAATATGGACAGACACAGCCAGAGCCTGTGTGAGCCTGCTTTGGTAGTAGTTTACCTAGAATTTAAGTATAAATCAGAATAAATCAGTTACACAACCAGACATAGAGAGAAGTGAGAGATAGGTTAGGTTAGTGTCTGATAAGAACAGTTTACAAGTTTGTTATGCCCTCTGGCCTACCTCAACTTACAAAGAACAAACCAATGTTTCTCTACAAAATCTATGCACCAACTGTTAAAATATCATTTTTGAGAAAACATGGAAGAGAAAATACATATTCTCCAACTGTTTGAATACACTGATGATAATTATATTTCCATTGTGGATAAACCTAGTTTAAGTAGAATTTTGTCCACCTTTTCAGCAGTTGTGCAGGAAATCTTGGCTTTACACATTGTGGAATGAATTGGTTTCAGCACTTTACTACCAACATTCAACTGGACTGGATTTTTCTCATTCAGCTTTAATTATTTAAAAGTCACTTGCCTGTCCCAAACAGCTTGGCTAGGCTCTTTCTGCCGCCATATAGTAACGCTAAAGAGGTCGTTTATCAGCCTAAGTTTGATATCAAAATTGGGTGAGGTAAATGATCCTCTTGAATCACTTATTTTTCTTCATTAATTATACAGAAGATCCAGACAATACAACAATACTTGGTGAGATGAGTATGAGCCTTTACTGTTGAAGTAAAAAGGAGACATGGGGAAATGGGAGCATAGAAATATATTTTACTATTAGGGAGCAAACTGGTTTAGCTAGATTGCTTTTGCAATGGACTTGGAAAAGAGTTTTTGTAAAACAGAAGAATGCCTGTAGGTGGGCAGTGGCAGCAATACCAAGCAGAGGAAATATGTAGGGATATCTTATTTCAAAACTCCTCCACTCCCCATAAAAGGATAAGATCTGCTTCACAAGCCTAAAAATTAGGTTAAAGAAAGGCAATTGGAGGAATCTAATTTGAAAGACAATTAGCTCATGATGGAAAATCCTTTTCACCCAGATCAGAAGAGAGAAGAAGTAGCATCATGGTGGGGCTAAAGACACAGTTCAATGAATTAACTGTACAGAAGAACGATGTTCAAAAAAATGTTGTGAATTGTCCTGTCTTGGAGAAGGAGATATTGATCTTGACTGTAGGAATGTAAAAACCCTTGCTCTGATAACCAACTGGAGGTCTCATAAAGTAAATGGTGGATTACATAAAGTAGTCTGTGCTTCACTTGATGATATGACAGCAACAGACTGTTGTTTTTTTTTCTTCTAGTGATCATGAAGAAAACATGCAAAGAGAAGATCAGAGGGGGAGAAAAATAAAAAAAAAGAAAAAGAAAATCTCCAGGGCCATTGTTACTACAGTTTGTTAGAACATTGTTAGAACACTTTTTCCACAATGGAGAAAGGAGAAGACGCAAATGAGATGTCCCAAAGATGAAGGCATATGCATGGTAGACATGTTACTGGGCCTGTGGGAGAATTATGCTTTTTTGGAGTGGCACTGGGAAGAAATGGAGATACTCTACAGCTACTGAGATAACACTAGAAACTCATGTGGGGAAGTGATTCGAATGCAATGAATATAATCATCAAAGAAAGAGGTAGCTATAGAGTGACAGTATTGAGCAAAAGCTTAACATTTTCAGTGGCTAACCAATCAAATAGATTGGTTAACTAGACCTCCAAGACTTTTTGCATTGCTGTAATTTATGACATAGATGCCAACAATCAACCTGAAGGCAAGTAACTCAATCATAGATTATTCTAATTGATGGAAGGTTTGAATGGAACTGTTCCAACCTGACACAATCTATCTTAAGGCAGAAATTTGAAAAAAGGGCTTGAAAAATATCCAGAAATACTTAAAAGGACAGTTTTCTTGCATATGAATTGTCAGCTGCAGACAAAATCAGAATGATTCTTTTTTTTTTTTCATTTTCATTTTGGCAGAAATATTTCCACTATTAAGAAACATTATTCACATGATGAAAAAAAGTCATAAACGTATTTTTATTATTATTACACTTTGGAAAACAATAGACCATCCTACTAGCCTACCAGACAAACTGCTAACAGTACATTGTCAAAAGTCTTGCTGAAGGGAAGATAACATTCATTGCTCTCCCCTCATTTACTGAGCTAGCCATTTAATTGTAGAAGTTTGTCAGGTTGGTCAAGCATGATTTCCTCTTCATAAATACATGTTGAGTATTCCAAATCACCTTCTTGTCCTTTTTATGGTTGGAAAAAACCTCCAGAATTAATTCCATCACCTTCCCAGGAGCTGAGGTGAGGCTGACCAGCCTGTAGTTCCCCAGATCCTCCTTCTTGCTCTTCTTGAAGATAGGACTGACATTTGCTTTCTTCTAGTCCTCAGTTGTTCCATGGGATTCTGAACAGGCCAAGGTTTTCTCTTCTGAATTCCAGGGCTGTCATCCTGCTGGTTTCCTTCTTCTTTCCCTTCAGTATCCTGAACTCCACCACCTCACAGTCATGGCAGCAAAGCCTGCCCCTAGCCTTCACATCCCAGACTACTCAGATTAAAAGGAAGTTTAGACATGTCCTTTAAAAGTGGAGAAATATTTCACATTATTGTTCATCTAACTAGATGATAACTCAGCATATCTCAAATAAAGCTTTTATTCTGTAGCTTTAAAAAAAATTCATGTACAGTGCCCACAGGTACACTTGTAAATAAATACATGTTCACAGTGTCTAAGAAAGCCCAAAAGAGATTTTTGTAAGAAAAGCATTCAATATGCCTTTATTGCCCTAAGGAAGTAGGTTATCAATGTTAAGAAATGTATATAAATGGGAAAAGAAGTATTAATGGATTGTGGTATTAGTATTTGCTGCCTTTAATACACTTTTGATACCTGCTGCATTCAAACTTACACAAAAATTTTGGAAAAGTCATTACAAAAATGTCGTGTGTGATCACAGAGATAATATTGAACTGAAAGAATATGAATTATGCTTTATAAATATAAATAAGGTATTTACATATCTTACAAATATGTGGCCAAAACTTGCTGCGTGTTTCATGTAATGAGACTCCTTGACTTAGACCGGGCCATTAATTTATATTCCAGACATTCAATACTATATATCAGAATAATGACCCTGTTCTCTCTCCCTTCAGGTCCTAGATTGAAGTATAAATTTATTTTGATTGAATCTGCTTTCACTGGATAACATGTGCTACCCCTGCAGAACCTATTGTCAGAATTTAGTATAACCTTTAATGCAATTCTGGAATAATCAAAGAGACAGACATAGAATACTGCATTAAAATAAAATCTACTGAAGCCACAGTGGTTGCATTATTATGATGACTAACTGCTAGAGAAACAGGAAGAGACTGCTGGTTTTTTGAATACTGCCAATAGCATTTTCCTCTTAGTGTGTCCAGAACAGAAGAGGCCACAGCCTTTGTAAAACATGTCCAGTTTGATTTTGTTTAAAAATAAACAAAGACTAGAATAACAAAAATCTGCTACTGGTATTGTCAAGAAATATTTTTTCTGTGTTTCTTTATATACCTAACATTTTTTGAGGACATTTGTTTGTCTGCTGTGGCACCCTGTTTTGTCTTTTTGTGATATCTTTATTAATAAGTATTTATTCTCATTCAGTGAGCACACCTTTAAAGTGATCAAAGCCTTCTTAATGATGATGGTGTCAAAAAGAACATTCCGGCAGATGCACTTATTGCTTATGTCAAGTCAATTCAAGAGGTTTTTCATCCCTTATCTCTGTCATGACTTAAACTGCCCTTGCTCATAGCAGAAACAAGGTTGTCAAACTGAATTTTCAAATTTTTTGGTTTAAAGCCTCTTTTTAGGGCAAAGTTATCTGTATTGAATTAATTACACAAACACAGAGATCTATGTTTTATCTCCAGTCTGAACAGACTGGGAGCAGGTGGATAAAGTGACTTTCTGACCTGTCTCTGTACATTCGCTGCGGCATTCCTAGGAAATAATTGACTTTTGTTTTTTTTCTTCTCCACACACTATGTGCTTGGCTGTAAAACTATCATCAGCTGTGTTTCAACTCACCATTAAATCTGACAAGGGAAAAAGAGATTAACAAATATTTCAAAAAAGTTAAAATGCAGTGTGGTGGGTTGTCCTTGGCTGGACACCAGGTACTCACCAAGCCACTCTATCACTCCCCTCCTCAGCAGAATGGGAAGGGGAGAAAATAAGGTGGAAAAAAACTCGTGGGTCAAGATAAAGGCAGTTTAATAAAGCAAAAGCAAAGTCCACACATGGAAGTGAAGGAAAACAAAAGATTCATTCTCTACTTCCCATCAGCAAGCAACATCCAGCCACTTCCCAGGAAGCAGGGCTTCAGTACACATAGTCGTTGCTCCAGAAGACAAACGTCATAATAAGGAATGCCCCCCCCCCCCCCCCTTCCTTAGCTTTTATAGCTGATCTGACATCATGTGGTCTGGAATATCCCTTTGGTCAGTTTGGGTCAGCTGTCCTGGCTATGTCCCCTCCCAAGATCTTGCTCAGCCCCAGCCTACTGGTGAGGGGGAAAATGTTGCAGAGATAGCCTTGATGCTGTGTGAGCACTACTCAGCAGCAGCCAGAACACGGGTGTGTTATCAACACCTTTCTAGATACCACCTTTCTAGAGCACAGCACTATGAGGGCTCCTATGGGGAAAATTAACTGCATCTCAGACAGACCCAATACATGCAGTTGCACTTTGAGAAGGCATTCTTTAATAGGAAAAGAAGAAAAAAACAGCTTTCCTTTCACTTCAGATTCACTAGACTTATTTGAGTAACACAAAACAAAGTCTGAAACATTTTCCTTTAATTTTTACATAAATTAAGGTACATGTGAGAACGACATATTTCGATATTCCAGTTCCACTGTGAGAGGTCCATGGAGGTTAGAGATGGTTAACTCCACCTTGTATTTCAGTCCATCAAAAAATTCAGTCATTCACCCTCCATGGGGATCAGTTCCCTTGAAAACAATCTCTCTGCAACAAGCTGTTGAAATGTAGCTTTTAAAATGAACATTATGGAATTTCACACTTCACCAGCTAAAGGTAGTGAGACTCTAGTGATAACATGACAGAGGATTTGGCATTTTCCTTGTAGATATTTCGACTTCCATTAATTATTTTTCTTGTTCTTTATTGGCGCTTACAATCCCCACCCCCCAATAATAAAAAGGTATCATAGACAGACAAAATGTTCAAAAATATTCTGAATACATTGTTCTAGTAGACTGAATACAACCACCACAAGTAACAAAGTTTTCTGCACTCTGCTTTAATTTCTGATGTATGGCATCAGAAATTAGCAATAAGATAACATCATGAGAACAAGTAGAAAGGAATAATATCATATCCATTTCCTATTTTCATTCCTGTCCTTGTCTCGGGCCTGAATACATTTTGTCCCCAGTTCTGCTCTTATTATAGTATAGCCTTACAATTGTAATGAGACTAGATAAACTCTCTACCATTTTTCTTCTCATTTTAAAGGGGGATCAGTTATTAAAGAAATGAAATAAAACCCTGTGGAAATAAATTATGTATTACAATTGCATATGAAAAAGAGTTTAACACATATAGAAAAGCAGGAAAAATTGATTCTTCCAACACAAAAGTCTTAAGACCATAAAAACACTTAGTCATCTTGATCTATTAGGCACGAAGGAAATTTAGCGTAGGTGAAATGGTGCTGTGGTGGCACCTTTGCCAGGAGGCAGATGCTCACCCAGCCTCTCTCTCACTCGCCCTCCTCAACAGGACAGGGGGAAAAAAGAAGGATGGAAAATCTTATGGATAAAGACAGAGAGATTAATTAAAAATTACCATCACAAGTAAAACAGATGCAACTTGGGGAAAATTCTTTTAATTTATTGCCAATTAAAATAGAATAGGGTGGTGAGAAACAAAGACAAAAACTAAAACACCTTCCACACCCCCCCCCCTCTTCCAAGGCTCAACTTCACTCCTTCCTTCCCAGCTTCTCTTCCTCTCCCCTCAGCTCCAAGTGGCACAGAGGACGTGGGGCATTAGGAGTTGCAGTCAGTCCATAACAGTTCCTCTCTGCAGCTCCTTCCTCCTCATACTTCTCCCCTGCTCCAGCATGAGGTCCTCCACAAGCTGCAGGGAAACACCTGCTCCACCATGATCTCTTCCAAAACTTCCATGGGCTATACGGAAATCTCTGCTCCAGTGCCTGGAGCACCTGCTACCAAAACCTTGCCAACTACACCCAGTGCAGGTGCAAACAAGATTCATTTGTTTGACCATTGCTATAATGTCTCTGGGCACCGCTCTCAGAACTCATACTGATGTCCTGGTTTTTGCACCATTCCCGGTGTGTACCCATGGATACACACTTGTGCACCATCAGTTAGAATGAGGAAAAGGAACCAGATCCTTTGCCCATAGTTAGGACAATATTGAAGCTAATTCATAACATTTACTACTACTTTTTTTTTTCCTTTTACTGAGACAGTCTAGTCTCATTACATTGGCTTTACTGGTTGAATACAACTTACGAAAACATAAACTCTTTAGGCTAAAAGTGACCACATTATCTCATCATAAGTGAGGGGGGTAGACATTGCTTACATATCATCAGTCTCAGAAGACCAAGGATAGCACTTAGGATGACTGCATGCTTTCACTAATGAAACTAATTTGCTGTGTGATATCAAACATAGACACTCCTACAGCTAAGAGCTTACCTTGAGCTGCAAGCAGGACCCAGTTTTCCAAAGCCTCAGAAAACATGTATCTCTGAATTACTTTGGTATACAAACGTAGCTAGACTGAGTGGACAGTTTTCACCATTTTTTTTACTTGGCATGAGAAAGATTTACTGCCCTGTTTTGCACGAATAGGTGAACATTATACTGATGACCATCACAGAAGTCAGCCACAGAGCATGAGGCCAAAACCAGGTCTCATCAGCCGCCAGTTAATGCTATGACTTTGGATTGTCCCAAATATAGAAGCTTAATGGAAAATGGAATAGCGCACTTAATTCAGGGCTATGTTCTGAGGTAGGAAAAAAAATTAAAATTACCTCTTTACTTCTATACTATTTAGCCCATAATAAGGATAATTGGTGAAATATTCATAAAAATGATTGAATATTGGAATATTTTAGCATGTTAACCTAAGCCAAACTAGCCTTTTTTGAGGTATTTTCCACTCAACGATAGTTTTGAACTCTTACGTGTGTTTTTACATGTAGAAAAGATTCTTGTATTAAAAGGTCTTAATATTGAGTTATAATGACACCAAAATAAAATGGTAAGTATTCAACTCTGGAAATTTTCAGCATTTCCACAAGTTTTGCAGAGGTTCTTACTAATGTAGAACTTCAGACGAGCATTTGTGGTACCTGAATATTTTTTAAGTGTTCCCTTGACAGTAAGATTTATGTCTTCAAGATAATAAAGTAAAAGATGATTTGGCACTGGAATTATGTAAATTCTTTCTTACGGCAATTGGCAATTAAAGGCAATGATTCAAAAGTAGAGGTGGCTTAATTACAGAGGATACGAACATAATTTTTTTTTTTCCTTTTAGACTTCATGTTGATAGTAAAAAAATAAATTTTTTCCAAAATCTAAATTAAATGCCTCTTTTTTCTGTAAGCATTGGGAAGAAGTAATGCACTTTCCTTTTAAATTCTGTTCCAAATGTGAAGTCTGTGACCATGTCTGATCTCCTCTGGATCAGACATCTTTAGCTCCTTCAGTATTTCTGCACGGATAATGTTTGCTAGTCAGTATTTCTATATGGATAACGTTTTCTAAACATCTGATAATTTTAAGTTCTCTTTTCTGGACTCTGCCATTGGTTCAAATTCTCAAATTACGGTGCCCAAAACTCAATGCAGAATATCTGTGCAGGATTTACCAGCACGTAGCAGAGCAGAAGGATTTCACACATTACAAACCTGCTTATACTTCCTAGCTTGGTGTTTATCTTTCTTATAACTTTAAGACAATGTCCATCAATGTTCAACTTTTTGTCCATTTTAGTCACAACCCTTTTCCACAGCGTTGCACTTGGCCAGCCATTTCTTATCTTGGACTTATGTAGCTGATTTTTTGCACCTAAATACAGAATTTTTTACTTTATCTTGTTGGACTGTGGCCTACTCTTTTTGACCATGTCTCCAATTTCTTGAGATGATTTAACATTTTAATTCTTATATCCAACTTGTTTGAAGTCCATCCCAGGTGGGATTGTCTGCAAATTAACAAGCATATTTTCTGTTCCTTCATCCAAGTTGCTAATAAGAATATCAAATAGTACCAGACCTAGAAAGAACCTCTGGAACCTACTCAGTACATCTGTTTAGTTTAACAGTTGATAACGACAGCCCAAGAACAGATTTCAGGTTTTCTTCTACCATCTGAAATAATAGTTTAATCTCCCTATGTCACTTACTGACACATCTGCTACTTGATGTGTATCAACAAAGGTTTATAAGGTTTGATACTCTTTAGTTTTGATTGAAAATGATAACAATGGATATTTTTATCTTATTTATTCCTGAAAAATTTATACTGGTTATTATCTCTTTCTTGATGTCTAAGTGTTTGCAAATTATAACAACTGCCTGTATTCCTTATGTACTTTCTTCTAGTATAGGCACAATGCTCCTTTTTTTCTGGTCTCCTAGAAACTTTTCCTATCCTCCATAGTTTCCCAAAGAAAATAGATCTATTTTCTAGGTACTTCTGTCTGAATTTCATGAGATACAACTGATTTGAAAACACCTTATTTATGTAAGCACTCTCTAAACTGCTATTTCCCTGTTTTACTACTCTGTCCTTGATACTGCTAGCCAGCTAGTCACAGCTGACTTATTTTGTGAAGACTGAATTAAAAAGACATTAAACATGCTGTCTTCTCAGCACCAGCTTTCCTTTTTTGCTGAACAGTAAACCGACTTGTCTGCCATTTCTAGAGATATTTGTAAAGAAGCTCATCGTTCATTACATGACTTGACTTAACAAAGTTTATGCAATTCTTTTACACTTCATCATCCCTTCAGCTTGAATTTTCAGTACTTTTCCATTTTGCAGAATTTCACAATACAGCCCAGCTGATCTATCATGACCATCCTAGCATTATGCTACTTGAAATAGTTTGTGCTTCTGCCTTTAATGCTGTTTGAAGAACTCCCAACTGTCCTAAACTCCTGGGTTTTTTCCATGTATTTTCTACAGAAACTTCTCCACTGGTTCTCTTATGTCATGAATTTTGCTCCTGTGAAGTCTTTGTTTTCCTGTTCTCCCTTCTTATGCTGCAAGAAATGCAGACTCTGTATGGTCATTGTGTTGTGTTCTGCTTTCACATTCTCACGAATAATGCCAGAAAGGAAACATTTCTGATACTGGGTCCACACATTGACTTCAGAGGAACTATCCTCAGTGAATAGCTCTTTCAGGGCCAGGATTCAAGGTCTTTTACTATAGCTAGAATACCGCTCTAGATGGATCCTTCTGACATCTGTATATAGGTTTTAGTCATAGAAGCATATTCTATGTACCTCCATTAAAGAAAAGGAAGTAATTTTGGAGTTTCAAATTCACCCACATCTCTAGGCTTTTCTCCATTTTCTATAAAGATCAAATTTTCTTTTACATTTTACAAGAAAACTTTTCTAGCAAAATATAAATATCTGCTACTAAGTGTGACTGAGTCTTTTTTCCCTGAAAATTGAACTACTACAAATATAAACATTTTTGTAAGCTTGAAATGCTAGTGGTTTTGCATTTTAAATAATCTCAGAAGCAGAAATTATATTTTCAACACACTTTCAGTTTTTAAAATGGAAACAGACTAATAGAAAAAGGGTTGCATATTGTTAAAAGTGAGTTTCTACTACAATTACACAACAAAGTTTTCTCCATCATTTTACATTCCCAATTGTGTTGTAAAAGTATTCACTAGAGACAAATACTACAAATATAAATGGTAAAGAACATCTTTTTATCTGAGAAGAAAAATAATTTCTAATACACATCCTTTCACTCTGTTTTAAGAGATTTTTTTCCCCTTTTCTATCTCCCCCTTCTTTCCCAAAAATAATGAATAAGCCTAGGGAATTATTTTTTCCACAGCTTAATCACACAAAGCACCTCCTTCATAATATTTTCAGAAACAAGTTGAATTTTTATCTAAGCGGGTGAAAAATCTCATCCCGGTCAAGACACTGGAAATTTCCATCAACTATGTCCAAATTTAGAAGATGAGCACAAGGTAGACACTGACAGCAAAGATCACCCTTGAGGATATTTAGAAGAAAATCTATCATCTGTAAAACTGAAATGATAACAGCCATTAGCTACGAGGGATGTATTGCTTGTCAATTTTCCAGAAAATGCATTTACTAAAAAGATAAACTGTGACTGTCAGGCTGAAAAAAAAACCCAACAAAAGACCAACCATACCTAAAAGCAAAAAAAAAAAAAAAAAAAAAAAAAAGACATTCTTATCATTGACAGACTTTGTGACTAAGAAGATTTTAACAGACTAGTGTAGTGGGACAGTTTGCAAAGTTATTGTGTACTATTCTCTAACCATATGTTTATGAAAGAGGCTGCCTTTTTCTTTTGTATAGTAAAAAAAATTAAACACATTTAAAGTCAGAAAGATTTTGTGAAAAAAAAAAAAATTATATCTCCAATACTTAATATAGTAATCAGGACATTTCAAACTGATCATTTTCACAAATTTATGTATTTTGTTTTATAAAAAAGTTCTCGTGGAAGGGAAACATTCTCATTTCTGTTAATTTGTACCAGTATAAAGCTATTCTGTTGACCAATAATATATTTAAGAAAATTGCATGATGGAAACTATATATATACAGTGAACTCCCATTTAATTCTAATTTCTGCTTTAATTCCCTCTATTCCAGTATGGTATTCAGAGATAGCATTAAACATTGGATGAAATAATGGCCATCCCTATCCAAAGTAATTACCTTAAAACATCTCACTAAACAAGTACATTATATATGTGTGTATGTGTATATATTTATACAATGTATGTATAAGGAAATAATGTTCAGTGCAGCACTGAACATTATTTCCTTATTTATGCCTGAACTTTTATTTAAATTGTGTAAGGCAGAAACTCCAACCCACTCCCTAAGACATTACACAGAAAAGGAACGTTGTCCTTTTCCCAAATTGCTTATAGTCCACAAAGAATAACAGGCAGGTGCTTCAAATATCTTGAAGAACAAGACAGGTAGGAGGTATTTACAGATACTGTGATAAGTAGTAGTCACAGAGCATCAGTTGGTTTATTTGAAACCTGGATTGATTGACTAAGAAAGCTCCAGGGGCTGTGAGATTCCTAAACAATAACAACATAGAGACAGATTTTGGGGACTGGAAATTAGTTTTCCTCATAAGAGATACTCCTTGGGGGAGGTGGGGGAGGGAAGTCCTATGTTAGTGTCAGTATTAAATCTCAAAGAACACATTTAATTTCCTCTTACTGAAAACTGACTGAAGCAAAATATTTTTCAAAGTCCATTTTTGTTTAGAAAAGAGTAAGGTGAAGATCTCAAGAGACTTTCAATGAGGCTGATGTGAAAACCACAGACATATGAGTGTGGCAAGACTTCATTGCTTCAAAAGGTTTTCACAAGTTGAGAAGGGGGAGACCGGAATACCTCAGGTTAGTGAAGCAGCAAGCAAGTTTTACAAAATTGAATTAGGACATATTACCAAACTAAAACCAAGAAGGTATCGTGGTCAGTGACTGCTGCTTTATTGTTTTTAGCTGATGGGAATCACAACAGAAAATAGTGCAGCAAATGAGTACCTACCTACCTGAGTATGTAGGTGGGTGCGTGTGCACTTTAATAACACATGAGACTTTAAAGGAAAAATATTATACAAAAGAAGAAAAGAATAGGATGTTCATTATCAAGATAACACTGATAAGATGAAGATATTTAGTCACTATATGTTGGAAAAATAATAATAATTTAAAAAATCTATTAACTTGTAAAGAGCCTTGTAAGAAACTCATGTGTGCTTATGCCCATGTTGCTATGTACCCATTTCTACAAGCTTGGGAAAAGCCAGCAAAATACCTACTGAGAACTAAGCCACAGGTGCACATATGCAAAAGAACTTTGCATTGCATTTGAACACTGGTGTAAAAAAAAAAAAAATCTATGGAAACTTGGCGCATGTCATTAGTTGCTGTATTGTTCTTCTATATCTGAGCCATGTAGAACAACAAAAAATATTTATTTTAGTAAGGATTATAAATTTACAGTGTGGCTGGATCCCACTATCCACAAGGTATGAGCCATCTCTAGATGTGGAGACTGAACAAGTCCAGTTCAGTCTTTCATGTCTGTAAAAAGAACTACCCATCGAGCCAAATTTCCTCAGCCTCCAGGAGAAGAATCAGCAGGAGTAAGGAATGTGTTGGCTGAAAATGCTTTTAACAGTTAGTCTGGCAGTTGACTGTGTTTTTAAAGTTTGGCAGTACTAAACTGGCCCCACCTATTGCCAGTGTAACTCAACATGCTAATTACAACGGTAGTACAGCATACCAATCAATTTCACAGGAGAAAAAGAAATGCACATTAAAGCAGAAACTAAAACAACTGTTCATATGTGCTACAAAAATTGTGATGTAATTAACTCTGGACCAAAAAGTTCCTGTCAGAGCATATAGTCCAACTGATACATTTATATGAACACTCAGAGATGCTTGATATATGAGAAAACCTTTAGGGTTTTGATGACACTGACCCAGATAGACTACAATAGATATACAGTTTATAAAGAACACCTATTAGCTCTTAGAAAGCTGAAGAACTTGGAGTATCTTTTACATGCATTCATAATCAGTTTGAAAACAATCCAGGATGGAATATATGTTTATAAACCTTGCTGCTATAAAGGAATTTGTAAGTCCCACTGTTCTGCTGGAGTTTATCTACTCAGCTGAAACACTAAGAGTCATGGAAGTTAGAGGCTCAGTTAGAGCAATATTCAATTCCAATAGCATGCTGTACTATGTTTCAGTAAATTGTACATTTTGCTTCCACATGTCCATTCAAGTGAAGAGTTCAGGAAGAAACTCAGTCTATGGGAAGTTCTAACTTTGTGGGTTTTTTTTTAATTTCTCAGTCACTGCCTCCGAACATCTCCATATACATGGCCAATTAGAGTTCTTCAAAACAACATTATTCTCAGTGAGACAATAACTGAACCATTATTATCATTCTTTGCAGCTGGATTTGACAACTAGCAAACCTCAAATAAGATATGCTTAACTTTAAGCATAACTGCTAACGTTGAACATGGTATTGGTTCTGCTGATCTAAAGACTATAATACAATGTAATAAACACATGTAAAATGCCAATCACTCCTTACCTCCTTCTTCAAAACAAATTATAGAGTACTTGTCAAAAATCCCACAAATTCCTCACCAATATGTATTTAATATAATTTTATAGCTAATTACTAAATTAAATGTCAGAGTCAAGATGTTGAGATTAAATTAGAGAATTACATTCATTCATCTGAATATTGAAATAAACTTCTTATTGGTTTTCAAGTTTTCAACATGCCACAGTTTGTTTATGCTAATTAGAGCTATGCGTGTAATGGGGAAAAAAAATGCCTGCTATCTGTTGCCAAAACATATCCTTCATTAATCTCCATCACTTGATTATTTATGTGGAAGGAAATTTAGCAAGTCAAAATACTAATTTTTCATTTTGAATTCTTTCTTTAATTGGGCTAAAAAACCATAGCTCAAATCTGAAGCTAAGCAATTTGTTTAATTCAATTGCATTTCAGCTTTTTTGTAATTGCCTATAAAGAGAAAAACTGTTATTTACACAGTTTTATTGGAAATGTTAAGTGCAAAATAGAATTTTAAAAGGTATTTGTTGTGTTGACAGAATAAAGCTAAAATTTCAGCCAGAAAGGGAACATAATTTTCTCTATGCATGTAGAAAGATAAAATAAACAGTCTAAAATGATCAGCTAAAAAATCTTTTACAATGTGATTTAAATCATTACTAGATTCAAGAGTCATCAACTTCATGAGTTACAATCAAATGAATTCCTAGTCATGTTAAATCAGGTGCAGGAAGAATATCACAAAGAAAATAGTAATCCAAGTTTTCCTGTCTCTTTAGGTCTCAGAAGGACAAGACTGCATTATTCACCTCTCAGCAGTAGTACAGAGCTTGGTTATGTTGTGTGGGATTTTTTGGGTTTGTTGGGTTTTTTTTTAATTATTCTCTTGCAGATTAAACATGTAATAATAATTGGAACATATTATTGCAACAAGGGTAGATACTTCAGCAAATTCTATTAGCACAGAGCTACACAACTTTGTCCTAATATATAAGTTGTCCTAGAAAGCACCTGTAGCAATTTGAACTTCGCTTGATATCCTTTGAAGTCCAGTGGCCTGACACAATTTAGTAAAGCAAAATTTCATACAGCAAGTTTATTATTTCCCATGTGCAACAATTAAAGTGCATTTCATGTTTAATGTTAACCAACAAAAGTAGAACATGAGAAAACAAAAAATCTTTCTTGCAACACACAAGAAATTAAGTTTAACAAATGTTTAGGCAAGATTTTATCTGAAAGTTTATCTCAAGTTATCACATTACAAAAGCCATACCATATGCTATGGTTAAAGCTCTTACTTGTATGGAAACTTATGGCATGAGAGTATTTTTGAGGATATAAAATTAATGTAGAATTATAGTTTTGCATTATTTTAAAAATCTGTAGATCTATGGATTATGAGAACAGCATAATTTCATCTTGCAATTTGATTCACATGTCATTCCTAATAAAATTTCTCGTGTGAGGATAAAATACCTTCTGGGATTTGAGGAATGCATTCTTACAGTGTTTTAATTCAGTGATCATATCTAAAGGTTAAAATGACCTAAAACTTTATACTGAATTTCTCATGCTGAATGTTATCTATCATGTCAGTCATAAACATTACTTGCAAAGAAAAAGAAAAATCCTATTTTATTTGTTGACTATCAGATAGGTATGGAAGCATGAAGAAAAAGTTAGTTCTCATTTTATCATATTTATTTAATACTTAACTCTGCTAGCCTTGTTTTTTACAGTAACATTTCAGAAAATAACTTCACAAGGTTTACAATTATTATAATTTCCTTATTTTTCAGCATTTGCTATCATAAATAAGATGCTTGCTTTTCAGTTTCGCAAGAACGGGATTCTTTTTTGAGTAAAACCTGCAAGATAAGGGCTCACACGGTCATCTATAGAGCTAGCTGTTTAAGAAGAGATTTTTTTTTCTCTTAAACAAATGCTTGAATGAAAGGCACCATGCTAAAACCAGCTAATTTATATTAATGATCAGTCAATATTGTCATGCAGCAAAAGGGGAGAAAAAAACAGTAAGGAAGGTTAAAAGAAAAGAAAAAGAAATTAGTAATAAAGTTTAAAAACTCAAATAAGAAAAAAGAGCTCAGTGCATCTCAGTTGATGATTTAACTCAAATGTAACAAGGAAAACGCTAAGACACTTTTCTTGCACCAACTGGTTTCAGATGGAATATAATCACATTTCTAAGGGTGAGTAGGATCGCACCTTGCCAAAGTCCCTGAAGTTGTGCCTTGTGGTTCACGCTCTCGCAGCAAGCTGTCCTAAGCTATGATCCCTTTCACGTGGTATTTTACACGGTGCAGCTTTATCTGTCTGGGCAAATACCTGCAGCTATGTCTAGAGCAGTGCCCTAAGTGGTGGTGGGGCCTGGGCACCGCTGCACAGCTGGCTGTATTGCTAAACTCTTGGTGCAGGCGTACCAATAGAAATCTGGCATGGTTTTGGGCAGTGCCCACTGGCACCCTCCTCGACAAACGATGGGCAAGTTTGGGGGGGTTAGTGCAGGTCAGGGATCATTCCTAAAGTGTTGAATGCAGTTATCTTATTTTGGAGGCTGGGACAGTTTAATCCTGTATTTCTGGCCAGACTCTTCCGGTTGGCATGAGCACCAGAGAAGAGGCTCTTTTCTATATTGTTTGCTATTATACATATAGTATACTTTCCCTGTACGCAGCACTAGAGTTTCTGAAAAGCACTGGAGCAGTAAAATCATTTGGTTTGTTTGTAGTATTTCCAATAACGAAATCTTAACAAGCTCACCCTGAGTTTTCTCTGTGCTTAGGGGAAAACTAACTGTCTCTCAGAGTACCATGAACATGATATATAATTCATGCGATTACATGTTTCCGTAAGAACCAAGTTAACTGGGACTGTATTCCTAGTTTCAATATCTCTTCTCCAAAAACAAAACCATAATTTAGCTACAGGGAGATCATTGAAAAAGCAGTGAAAAATTAAACTGATGTGGAACTACCACCTTTTCTTTCACTGAAAATCAAAAAGGGCTAAAGCCCCAAGTACACAAAGTGGAGAATTTCAGCATTTCCATATTAACGATTCATTATTCCAGACAATGTGCAAATCAAGATTTATTCACTAAAGACATCTATTAATAATTTAAAACAGTAAATAATTCCAAGCTTTTTGCAATTTGAGAAAGCACAGGTCATGGTAAAAAGAGGTTAATTAGCTAGGTGCCCAGGTATAATTTACCATAGAAGGCAGAGTTCTAACCTACCAATATTTTAAAGAATTTTAGAACAAGGGACATACAACATCTTCTCTAGAGCTGTTTCACTTAAGACTCTGAACTTTATTCTTAAACGCTGCCTAGTTTACATGAGAAAATATTATAAACTGCCTCCAACTGCTGTAGATCTAATTTTCAAGGAGAGTCCTTATTCTATGAATTCAGAGCACCTTTCACAAGTCCGTGTTAACCCAGGATGTGGGCCTTTTAGAGCTATAGAAAAGATCATGGTATCATGGACATCCAGTGAAAATGAGTTTCTTTCTCCACATTTTAACTTACACTTGCCCCACCTTTTTCTTCATTTTCAAATATATTAGTAAGCTTCCATGCAATTTTTCCTCATTTTATTTCCTGTTTTATTATTGTCCCTGTGTATTTTTTATGTTTGTGTATATGTTTATATATATATACACTCTCTAACACAGTACAAATAAAAAAAAGTCTATTGCAGAAAAATATGAACCATCATTTTTCACTGTAATGCTATATTTAAGGTATTGACATAAAACTTTATAAGTTACTCATAAATGCAGCTACTATTTTATAGCAAGATGTATAAAGAATGCGTGTCATGAACAGATTTGACTCAAGGAATGTTAACCACCTCCTGACTTTGCTGAAGTTTAGAGAAAAAAGGTAATAGAGCTTTGCTGAGATAACACATATTATTCAAAGACATGTAAAAGTTTTTTACAGACAATAAAACCCTTTTTTTTGGAAGATAACAAGGAAAGTGTTTTTATTTGAACTCCAGCTAATTTTGTTACAACATAAAGAGTCTGATCCACTGAGAATTTTCTATCCAAATAAGTGACTTCAACTATCACTGTGGAAATGAGGTGACATTCAAAGTTGATATATGGCAAACCCACATCTGTCAGTCTTTATTTGAATGTCAATAATACACATTATTCCAATGAGAGGAGACCTTGCCTGAGGAAGGAAAATTCTAAGCCTGTCAGAAGACAATTTCTTTCATGGTGAATGGAAAATAATTTACCCATGTTTAAGATTTCCTGTCTGTGGTACTTCAGGTATAACAGCTGGGTTTAATGGAATGCTTTATTTTTTTCTTTTGCTAGTGGAGTGTAAAAATGGTAAGGAACAAATCAGGCAAAAGGAAAGGGGAACAAAGATGTAAGGAATCATAACTGCAGTAGTTTGTTGTAACTGTAGTAGTTCATACCAGTTCATTTGCAACTGAAAATGATTTAAAAACCTCCACATAAGGAAGAGAAAGAACCCAAAAGAAATCTTTTAAATATGCTGGACTTAACTACTGCACTTAAGGCAAACACCCAGTTAACACAGTCCTAAATGTTAAGCAGTTTGCATGTAAGTTTTATGATTTTGTACTTTTTATCTAAAAGACTGAAAAATAGCCCCTTCCTAGACCCAGATGTTTCTGAAACAGTTTATGTTCATGGCTAAGTGAATTGTTGAGTTAATCATTGTACCTCCCTGCCATCTTTTGCAAAGAAAAACTAATTCTGACACTTGGTGAGGTGGACAGACCCAAGAAAGACCGAGGTCAGAGCTGAGGTATTCAGAGTCCCACTGGTCAGGCAGGAGGATAAGAAAATCAGTCTCTTCTGCCTTTCTTCTTTATCTTTCTTCTATTTAACAACAAAAATATTTGTTCTTGCAGCTGTAGTACAGCAAGCATCTTTCTAAGAGGCTATAGCTCTCATTAAGCTCCTTGGTTTTCATATCAGGAAAGGTACTTTATGGCTCAAATGGCAGAGACTGAGCAAGACTTCCACCTTCCTCATAGAAATAGAGTCAGTTGGAATAAACTTCATACTTCTAAGCTCGTATCTGTAGAGAAGACAACCGTAAGTGCCATGCTTGCCAGGACTGGAGGGATTCTGTAGGCGAATTTTATGCTGTTCCAGTTGTTATTATTATTACTATTATCATTATTATTATTCTTTACATCTTTCACTGTACTTTATAAGAAGCAGGCATTCTACTTGTCCTTTTCAGTTTCCAACCTTTCTACTTGGTCATATGTTTGAATATATGGCCACATTAAATACATATTTTAGAATGTACGTTTTCCCATTCAAAAATGCTGGATAAAAAGATTTAGTTTAAAATTTCTATTACGTACTTTTGTCCTCTCCTCTCACAGATATAACAAATTTGTTCTGTGAAGTTGTTGCATGACTAAATCTAGTCAAGAAGTTGTAAAACAAAGACTTGAAATGCATCTGAAATGCAGGTTTTAGAACAACCTTATCCAAAGCCTTTTTTTTTTTTTTAGTTGGAAAACCTGTTTCTATTCTGCCTTCTCTCTTTGGAATGAAAGAAGACAATCTTCCATAACCAAAATTTGTCTTTTTCACTTATTCCTAATTACACAGAGAACTTTCATAGTAAAGACACTACAAAAAATCTGAACTGAGCAGCAGTGGATTGTAGCTGCAGTACTAGGAATGCAATTTATAAAATATACAAACACGACAGGCTAAGTAGGGAAGCAAAGTACCTTCAACTGAGACTGTAGCAGTGTGTGAATATAGTTTTCTAAATAAGACAGAAGACAATAGAATATTGGCATTTGTAAAACGAGTCTTGTGAAAAGCCCCACAGATAGATGGCTACAAGTGATGGGAAGATAACTGCTCCATTGGATGGAGTTCCATTCAATGTATTGCTTGCACTACTTGTTTAAAAACCGACATCTTCCTCTGAGATCTTTAAATAGCTTGTGATATTTGAGAAGGTTACAGTTCAACAAAATGAATACAGAAGGGAGTGTTATGCACCATAAACTGTTACAGAAGGAATTGGTTTAAATAGGGCATGTGGAAAACTGTTGCTCTATGTATGGTTTGAATACATTTGCAGTTGCCTTAGGAAACTGTACGCAGGACTGCAGAATATATACATTGTAACCTTTTGACCAATATAAATTTAGTTTGCAAAGGTCGTATAATTATGTTGCGCTTAAGAGATGCAATGCAAAACATTTTTATATTCTTATAGCTAATTTGTTTCTGGAGGAAAAAAAAATCCCTGTTATTGGTATGACAGTCTTAATACAACAGTGTTTCTATTTATTTTCTCTCCAGTCATTTCTGAGTAGATATGACTTGGGAGTTACCTGGCTGCTATTTTGTACCCAAATTCTGACCTCAGAAAGAAGTCTGTGCCCTCTCCACAGAAGAATATGCCCTATTTCAAAGTTGTAAGAATCTTGTATCTGAAGTGCTGAACTTTTCAATAGCTTGGGATCTCATTAGAAAGTTCTCTCCCAAAATCAATAGAGTTTTGGTTTTGTTTTTTTTTTTCCTGACGCCATTCAAGTAATGAAAGGTAATAAACAATTTTACTTACAAGTTAGCTATCTTCCAGGTTTCAGACTTGTTTTTCAGGGATGGTATGGGTTAGTATTAAGTAGAATATAGGAATTTTCTTTCCAAAGACTTTTAAATCAAAACTTTGCTAGATAAGGAACTTTACAACCTGTCTTCTTGATCTGAGTAGAATAAGCTGTGGGTTAATTCTCAAGGATCCTTCCCCAAGGATTCTCAGCATACAATTTTGGCTGGGTTTAGTAACACCATTTTTCCATACATTGGACATTCCTCACTAGGATCTAGTTAGATGGTATTTGAGGACTCTATTGGATATATATCTGTGACAGTTTTATTAACTATAGAAAAGCATTTTAATATGGAAATTGCTAAGGAGTTCATTAGTTCCAACAGGGCAAAGTGATTCTGTGTATGCAAAACAGATACCATGTTTCAAAAATGTTAAAAGCATATTGATTGTTTTAGGTATGCAAAAGTTTATGCTGACAGGTTTATGATGCAATATGCAATATACACACGTATAACAAATGCATTTGTGTCTATAGTGTGTTGAAAAAATAAGAGTTGCAGTAAATAATTATCTGTTTCAGTTCAATTTACTTTCTATTGAGAACATCTCATGCTGTTTTATAGTACTTAATAAAATCTAATCCATTAGACAATGTGATAGAATCTTATAATATATACTGACTGCAGGCCCCCTTTGGTTCTAAAACCAATTTATATGTAGATGATACCCATTTTAAATCTCCTCCAAAATAATTTAGTTTACAGTTTCAAATAGTACAAACTAAGTACTTCTTGAAGGCCAACGTCAAGTTCACAAACTCTTTTCATTGTGCTGTTCATGTAAAAAAAGATAATGAAGCTCAAAAAAAAAGGATTCATTTTTTCATGGTGCGAGCTACAACCCCACAACGTTCATCAATTTAAAAAACAAACAAGAAATGAGACAACTATGATGTAATTTGGGGGCTCGTTCTGAAAGTTTATTGCTAGCATATGTGGAAATACAAATTCATAAATAGAGCAATTGGGAAATTTTCTGGAAAAGAGAACAGAAAAAAACCCTTTGATTTCCTCACATGGTATAAACCCGAATTGATTGTAAAAAGGATTTTTGCTTAAAAAGAAATTTGATATAATTGAAACATCGTTTCATTGTCCTTTTTACCTAACTGTTTGAATGATATATGTGCTTTCTAATTTTTTTTTTTGCTTTACAAGTGTCAATACAGTAAAATAAGGAAATAAAAATAAGGAAACTGAAATAAAAAGAAAACATTTTTATATAAATAGTATTTATTAGGCAGCTGAGAAGGAAGCTAGAGCTTTATATGTCATCCAGAGTCAGAAGGGAAAAAAAACCCAAAAGACATCAGAATCTTAATAATTGCAGGACAGAAAACCTACTTCCCACACAGCCATACGAGAAAATCACACACCATTAATTTGATTAATATGAACTTTATTTATGACAAGCAAAAAACATTAAAAAGAATAAATCCTATACCTCTAAGTTAAATTTTATTATTCTCTTTACAAGTGACTAACTTGCTGCTGTCTTTTAACTTCTAAAAATAAACAGTGTTCTAGGGTTCTTACATGCACAATCACTATATATCACAATTTTGACTGTTGATGGCTTTTGCTGATGAATCCATTACTAGAGAAAAGGTCAGAAATCACAATCCTCTATCTAACATAAAGGAGTCCTTTAAAATGTTCTATAGCCACCCGCATTTGCAGAAGGACTCTTTGCATGTTACATTATTCACATGGCCCCCAAAAGTCTTTTTTTATGACCAGTCTAAAACAGGAAAAAAAGAGGGATTTGGTCTTGCAAACTAAGATGAAACTTAGGAGCTGTTCCTCTATGCTTGTAAATAGTGAGAAGACAGTAGAAGAAAGAAAATAATTGTGACTTCTATTTCCAATTTTACATAAAAAATACTTCTAGAAATTAGAAGTTGGGATAAATTAGTCAACACAATTGAAACTGGAAATTTATTTTGTGCAATTATTATTTATTTATGTCTAAATTATAATTATCATGCAGCCATACTAAAATGAATCTGAACCCGAGAATACTATTCTCAGAGGGAAATGTTTTGTTTAGGACACATCTAACATTATGCTTTACCCTTGGGAGCATTACCTTATAAATAAATATACAGGATTCATGCTGGCAACATTTTAACAAATACGGTCAAAACTAACGTTTCCTATACTGTGGCCCAAGTGTCAGAAGGCAGTCATGGTATTAGCTCAGTTCTTTCCAAGGGAATCATCTCATGTTTCGACTCTTCAAAATTTGACAGCTGAGCTTATTTTAGTTATCCTAAGCTCCTTTGTAGCCGAGAGGGAGAGACAGCAGCTTGCATTTAAAGTAAGAACTTTGCTATAAAGATGGAGTTTCTGGGATAAAAATATAGCAAGCCTGCCTGCTACCGAGAAAAACTTCACTTGAAAGCAAAGCACACACTTATCTAGCTAGCACTTGATAATGGCAGTATAAGTAATAGAAGACAAATTTACAGCACCTGTGAGGGAAGAGCTAGGTGTTTTTCTAGATACTGATGGTACAATCCTTTTTTCTCTCTCTTCATCTCCCCTGATTAATTTAGAAATTCCTAAAACTTTTTTTATCTTTTTTATTTGTATTACTTGGTTGGACCTTTTCAAATAAAGCAATTACCCCAAAAGCCATTCTAAAGTATATGCCTGTGAAGTGAAAGAGAAGAGGATCCAAAAAGATTTCTCAGTGCTTATTTATGAGTAGATATAGCCAGATTAATTGCATTACTGTTTAATGGAATAAATATTCAACTACTTTTGCAATGGCCTTTCAATTAAGGAAACTCTCCACAGACAATTTAAGTGTCAGAAGAATGGATTGAAACCAGACATTTTTAACTACAAATTAAAGTCCATAGATTTTTTTTTCTCCACTCTTATTTAAAAAGTAGAATACTGAATTTTCAATTTTGTGAAATAGTTATAAAATAGGTTATCTACAAGCTTGTTTTATGAATTGCAGTGTAATTCAAGTGCTTCTCTCCACAGAGGAATAGTTACAGTAGTATCTGGTGGAAGCTCCAAATTATTGCACATTATTTTCTTCAAGTTGGCAAGTCCGTTAAAGCACATGGAAATTCCTACATATATTCTCACTATCAATATTAAATAGCAAAATTGAATGAAATAATGTAATCAGAAATATGTTATGAATTTCTAAACATATTGTGGAAAAAAAAATAATTCCCTGTATAAGATACTTTCCCCATTGTTACAAACAAATCATTCTGGGCTATCCTGTGTTTGCCATGTAAATTTAAATTTTCCTGAATTTTTAAATATTTACAGTTTCTCACAAGATTCTGAAAATAATGCAAAAATTTATGAACAATTTAAGTTCATGAAGCTGATTCAGCTTCATGCCAGTAACAGGTGGCAGTAAAGATATGAGGCCAGATTGTTAGCTTCTGTAAGTATTAGAATAGCTCAGCTGATGACAGTGAATATGTGATCCAAGTTCCACATCTAAGATTTTAGGTCTCATAAGCTGTTTAGAAAATAACTCTAACACTGAGCTAACATTGCCTCCTTGTCTGCTTCCTTCGTTGAAACAAATTCACCTATTTGGTCTAATTCTTCCACAGCATATTCTGTTGTGAGCTCAAGTGATTTCAGTCCTATTGATTATAACAGAGATACTTGCATGAAATAAGAATGTTCATTTATTCCTACAAAAATAGAACAGCATCTCAGTCTTTACATGTAGCTGTCTAAAATTGATTTGGAACAGTGATTAGGTTTACATATGTGTATACACACACATATAAGTTTAATATAATATATTGATTTTTAGCTGTAATGAATAATTCAGATGTGCTATAGGTTCATCATTGTAGCTATGCATTTTTTTGCACATTGCAAAACCATTAGATTCAATAGCTCAGACTAAGGGCCTAGATCTTGGTTTAAGCTAGAATACTGTCTCCAGTACTGGCCAAAGGCTGATTTTGAAAGAAGAGCAAGAACATCGTGCTGAATAATGAGTCCACCTACTGGTCTCCAATTTCCTGACTATTTCTAGCTCTCAGGATCTTCTAAGCTGTCACAGTTTGCCTATTTGGTAATCTTCAGTGTGTTTCTCTTTCTCTTCCAGGCTCCCCTTTCACAGTCTCCACTTAAAATAAAAATAAAATTCCTTTAGCTCCACAATTCTACCACCTTTGTGTGTGAAGCCATCTTCTTTTGTTTCTTTTTAACCTGACTGCTGGCAAATATTGTTGATGTTGCCTAATGCTTATACTGGAAGACAGTGAACAGTTATTTCTATTCACCCTATGTCACTCATGACTTTGTAGACCAGTGTCATATTCACCCTCTCCCCCACAAATTATCTGTTTGCCATGAGGTCATATTTTGATGTATAACTGATTATTCTCCCTACAGTCAATCTCATTTTTGTGCACCAGTTAAAATGATTCTTTAGAGGAGGCCATATCAATGACATCTATTTCACACTACATGAGAAATATTACTATTGCCTGAATAAAGTTGATCTTCATTTTTCCTTTCAAATCTTATTCCATCTCCAGTTTCTTGTAACTACAGTGGGGAAGTTACTATTTACACCACTGATGACTTACTTCAACCAGTAATATGAATTTCAGTTCTGTTTATGGATTAAGCACTCAATTGGCTAAGAGGAGCAAAACTGAAAGGAAACAATATTTTTTTCTCCAATTTAGAGAAAAAAAGAGTGAACTTGTTTCATTTATGACAGAATGTAGGACAAATCATGAGTGATTCAATTCAAAAGGGAGGGAAAAAACCCCACAGACACTGAACACAATTAGAAGTTTTGCTGAACAGATGATCTTAAAATGGTCCTTTGAAAATGCTATATACCTTTTTTAATAAGCAACAAAAAGATGTGAAACTGGTACATTTTAGAAACTGCATAAATATTTGTGTACTAGACACATTGCTTGAATAGTCTGAGGAAAACTTCTGCTAGCATACTTCCCATGGAACTATTAATGATGCTGTATTGGGGTCTGGTGCACCTCAACATACTTCTGACACTCTCTTCCTCATTTTGAAGAAAGGTTCTCACATTTGGTAAATACCTTTTCTTTTTTTTTTAAATAACGTCCATCTTTACTACTCTGTTTCCAGCTTTGGCTAATATTTACCTTATTTTCCTATCGTTTTATAGGTGCTTTTAATACGGCAGATGGGGTTTTTGTGGATCCAGAAATTTTCAGTTCATACCACAGTTAAGATTTATCTTGAAATTAATAAAAATTAGGCATCCCACATCTGTTATTGTATAGTCTTTCTCTATGATCAGAGGACAAAGGTACTTATGAAGACAATATATTTTGACTCTTCTAGGCAAATATTTAAGGGTAGATTGTCTCTGTTCAATGAAGATAAGAAAATCCTATCTTTGAGAAGATTAAATGTCTAAAGTAAAGGGTAGAGGAATCCTACTTCATATGCTTTGTTCAATCTAAACAATGAACATATTGTTTCTAGCAAATGATGCCATTGTTACATGCTGGCTGTATAGATATCACTAGAGATGCAAAATTCAAGATACAAAAGAAGTTAAATTGTCTGACACAGGATACTGCACCCCGCTTCTCTTACGGGCAATTCCACAGAGCTGTCATAGAATGGAGAGAGATGAACACTGTAATATTACCAGTGAGAAGTTTTTCTTTACAGACACAATACACAATTCTTTACAGTGACACAGCTATGGCATAATCAGATCGTAAAATTCAGTAGGCTACATTTTCACCTGTACATTCTTACAGAAAGGTAAGTTTAATAGTCCTTTGTATGAAGAGAAAAAAAAAGAAAACAAGGACTGACACTGGCTGCCCTAGTTTCTCTCAAAACTTCAAGGTCAAGTTAGGTGAGAAAGGTGAGATCATATTATCCCAGTGCACCACTTATCATCTGCTTTCATGTGCAATACTTGAGATGTCCAGGCTTAAAGTCTTTTCAATAATTCTTCAAGACATTGCAGCTCAAATAGATCTATAATCTACTGTGGCAGAAGAAATTTCTCACTATATATTTGTGGTGAGCATATTTTCACCCCAGCTAAACTCCAAAATGGGAAGGCAACAGGGAGCTTAAAGAATGGAGGCATTACTTCACCGATGCCCAGAGCTGCACGCCAACAATTTTGTTCTCTGTTCTTGAAAAGATAAGTAAGTATCCATTGCAATCCTGATCACTTTCTTGGTTGCCAGTGAAAACCCCAATCATTAAGCCATTATTATGTGGGTTACCTCAACCCTCATTCAGGAAGGGAAGGATCAATGCCAGAGAAGCAGCTAAACATGAGTAGCTGGGTTGGTGCAGGCAGCGCAGGCAGAGGAGCTCCTCAAGGCCATGCTCAGGCAGAAGCTAAGTGCAGGCAGGTTATTCTCACCTCAGGGAGCCTCTGCACCCTGGCTGACATGGTCACGCTAGGCAGAGCTTGCTGGCCTGGTCGTTATTTCGTACTCAGTCAGGGAGTCAGCTAAGCCCTGAAGAAAACAAACACACCAACCTTTCTCTGTTCCCCTCAAGCTGACCTTCACATAATCCATAGGAAGGCCCTCTGCGCAGGAATAACCTCGAAGTAGTAAAATATTTTTGATCCATCTTCTCTCCAGAGAAATTTATCCTTTCCTCTGCTGTTTCTGAGCTTCACATCCACTGCTAGCACTTTCCTGACCGACAGGCAGGCTGACTGCTGCCACGATCTTCAAGGGCCATGTTGCTTCACAGTATCCATCTTGTTCTCACCCTCTAGCTGACTTAGTCCCCTAATAAAATTTATTGCTGTAATTTAGAATCATAGAATCATAGAAACATAGAATCATAGAATCATTTCGGTTGGAAAAGACCTTCAAGATCATCAAGTCCAACCATTAACCATGCCCCCTAAACCATGCCCTGGAGTACCCTATCCACTCGCTTTTTGAATACCTCCAGGGATGGTGACTCAACCACTTCCCTGGGCAGCCCATTCCAATGTTTGACAACCCTCTCAGTAAAAAAATTTTTCCTAATATCTAACCTAAATCTCCCTTGCCTCAACTTGAGGCCATTTCCTCTTGTCCTATCTCCAGACACCTGACAGAAGAGACCAACACCCTCCTCACTACAACCCCCTTTCAGGTAGTTGTAGAGAGAGATAAGGTCTCCCCTCAGCCTCCTCTTTTCTAGACTGAACAACCCCAGATCCTTCAGCCGCTCCTCATAAGACTTGTACTCCAGGCCCCTCACCAACTTGGTTGCCCTTCTCTGGACACGCTCAAGCAGCTCAATGTCTTTCCTGTAGTGAGGGGCCCAAAACTGAACACAGGACTCGAGGTGCGGCCTCACCAGTGCCAAGTACAGGGGAACAACCACCTCCCTGTTCCTGCTGGCCACACTGTTCCTGATACAGGCCAGGATGCGATTGGCCTTCTTGGTCACCTGGGCACACTGCTGGCTCATATTCAGCCGGCTGTCAACCAGCACCCCCAGGTCTTTCTCTGCCGGGCAGCTTTCCAGCCACTCTTCCCCAAGCCTGTAGTGCTGCATGGGGTTGCCGTGACCGAAGTGCAGGACCCGGCACTTGGCCGTGTTAAACTTCATACAATTGGCCTCAGCCCATTGATCCAGCCTGTCCAGATCTCTTTGTAGAGCCTCCCTACCCTCAAGCAGATCGACCCTGCCTCCCAACTTGGTGTCGTCTGCAAACTTGCTGAGGGTGCACTCAATCCCCTCATCCAAATCATCAATAAAGATAATAAACAGAACAGGGCCCAACACCGAGCCCTGGGGAACACCACTCGTGACCCGCCGCCAGCTGGATTTCACCCCATTCACCACGACCCTCTGGGCTCGGCCATCCAGCCAGTTTTTCACCCAGTGAATAGTGCACTTATCCAGGCCACAAGACACCAGCTTCTCCAGGAGTATGCCATTTAGCTGTGTATTTTGACTATCTCCAAAATTAAGCAATAATTGAGGGGGTTTTGACATCTGAATGACAGGCTTCAGCACTTTTACTGTTTAACCTAATAAAGGACTTGGCAGCTACAATTTCCTGGGGTTTATTTTGTTTTGTTTTGTTTTCTTCTCTTCTCAGTTTCCTACTAAGCAGATGATTTCCACCCCCCCTGAAGAGTATTAGAGGGGAAACATAATTTAAGGAAAATACCTACCTAGTGCCATGCCGATCCATTGGCTCCTCATTGTTGTTCCTAGTAAAATAAAATTTATGACCTCTCCTGAGGTTGACAGACATTCAAATTAAGATCACTCTTTTCTTGTCAGATAAGAAGCTTCATGAATCACAGCCAATAAGAGCTAACATTTCAGTGGTAAATGCTGCAAACGAAGCATACATTATTAAAATTAATTTAAAATTGAATTAATAAATCACTTGGTAAGCAGCTATTTATTGATAGTGAAGATCTATCCTTTGAACAAGCCATATAGTCATTAAGTCAGTATTGTGCTAGAGATTTCATTCCAAAGTGTTTTTTACTCTTAATTTATCTGCCCTTCACGCTTTAGGATAAGAAAGTCTAGCTTACCAGCCAAAACTTTTATTGAGAAACCTAAGCAAGTAGAAAAAACAGCTGTTTGGGACATGCCCTATTCACACAGAAGCTGTTGTAAGGCGCTCTGTTGTTGGGGGATGTTGGAGTTCCCACAACTTTACCATAGCAACAGACCCTCACTGCCAGAGAACTTTTAATTGCCAAATGCAATATAGTAAATTAAATCTAACACAGTTCTTGCCACTCCTTTCTAAATCTAAGCCGTATCCATGAAAAATCAGCTGCAGTGGAGTTCTTTAACAAACTTCTCAAAATCTCTGGCATTTCTCCATTTTTCAGGACAGAATTTCTGGTTGGGGGGCATGGGCTTTTGTTGTTTATTAAAATTGTAATTTTTTGAAGGTTGATTTGTTTGGTGTTGATTCAGTAGGGTTTATTGGGTAAAGGTTGACATTTTGTGAATGTCATGACCACCTCAGAGGATACCACTCCTGGACATCTGTTGAGCTAGCATTGTACCAGCTAGCATTGGTCTTGCAAGCATGGTAGCCATGGAAACATGGAGCTTCCTGTGGTCCACTGAAATTGCATAGGTGGCTGGCCTGCACAGAGCTGCTGTGAGCAGGACGTGAGGTAGCTCATGAAAAACTAACAACTGATCTACTTAGGTTTTGGTGAATGCAGCACCAAACACAGCCAACCATAACCCTTCAGAGGACTGAGTATCTGAAAGGTTTTCCATTTACAAGCTGACCAAGATATAATACAATGTGGTGTTTATAGCATGTTTTAATGGAACTACTGCTCTCAGAAACATGAACTGTAAGAAAGACTAGCCATATTTAACAAAGCAGGATGAAAAAAGGAAAAATGTTCCTAGAACTTTTGCAGATGTGTAGTATGTGGTCTACATTCTTGCTTGCAACTTACACCACCTCTGTTATTTGCTTACAAAAACCAAAAAGCGCAGAACGTTCAACGCCCATGAAAAGAAATGACTACCAGAATGCTTCATAAGAGGTTATTTGATATGGGTAGGTTTTGTACCTTTGCTCCTTTTTCACATGCAGAGTGTGATCTCAGAAGCAGTTGAAGGCAACTTCTATTTAGAAAGAGAGAAGTCAGTGACTTTGATTTCTGAGAGTCACTAGATATATAAACAACTAAACATGCTATAAATTCTTCTTGCTTTATTCCAAAAAGCAATATTCATGTGAGGAGAAAAAAAAGTTTCATCTTCACATCCCTCTGATTAGAGCTGATATTTTCATTTAGATTCTAGATAATGAAGTCTCTAAGCTATGAAACCACAAATGCAAACTCTGAGGTGATTAAAGCCTTAGGCCTATTACCGTAGAAAATGACCTTATTTAGGAAACAAGAACAATTTGATGCTAATGGATTTGGAAAAAGAATAGAAAAAAGAGCTTTCTTAATGTTTATTTACTTTTCTCTGTGGAAACAAGAGTTTGTTTACAAGTATTGTTCTCATTACATATTCTAAATAGTAAAGGGTGCATTTAATTTAATTACATTTAATTAAATTGCATTAGATTTAATTACAGTTAATTAAAATACTAGTTAGCTATGTGTTCCTACATAGTTCTAATCTGATGCTCAGGCCCAGAACCATGATAGGACCAAAATGCACAAATACTGATCTAGTCCAATTTTAGAGTAGTCCTCTAGAGTATGTTTTTAAAAGCTCAGGGTGAATGTTGAGTACTTAAAATCTATAGAAGCCTCAATGTTTGTTATGAAGTTCCTTTACTCACAAAAATATCTGCTTTTCTTAAGGCTTGGAACTATTGCCATTTTTGCAATGCTGAGATCTCTACCCTGTTTTGCAACTCAGCCTGGCCAGAACCCCCAAAGTAAATTATATGCTTGTTAAGGTCCAATGATCCTTACAAGCCCTGTTTTAGCATGTCTAACACAAATTAATAAAAACAAGTCCTACACAGAACAGAGAAGCTACAGCTGTTTCTATTCAGAAATAGAGCAGGAAGAATATATTTTATCCCTTTCTTAATGAAAACTGAAGGTATAGCGCACACACATGATACTGAAGAATTTCATTCTATGCACTCATCAACCAGAGACATTTTACAATTATCTACATTTACAAAATCATACAGGGATAGTAAATGAAAGCCAGAAAGTAGGCTTTTATAAGCAAACATTGATTCCACCCTCCCTTTTTTTTGATGTAAAAAAAAAAAATAAATTGGGGAGGCACAACTAATCAGTAGTGATTAGTGATCACTGATGTCCATGCAAGAATGTACCACCTGGGCTGAAATTCCTCCCTTCCTCCTTTTCATCTCACAATCCAAAAATATCAGCCAAGGAATTCAGTCCTATACTGGGAAGTACCAGGTAACCTAGTACTTAGGTGTCTCTGACAGCTTACTCTTTCAAATATCTATATAAAAAATAGACCTTTTGTCGCTAATAATATATGCATATTATATCAAATTAGTATAAAATTGTTTCTATTATTATACAAAAGTAATGGGATTTTTTTTAATGTTTTCCTACCACACAATCTGATAATCTGTACACAGTTTTAACTTTTGAATGATCTTGAAGCATGAGGAATAAATATGAGATATTTTACTCATGTTATATACATCCAGACATAGAAATTGTGGGAGTAGCAAAGACACAATGCGTAAGAATCAAATGACAGCAAAACAGCTACATAGATTAACTGCAGAATAATAAAAAAAGGGGAGACCATGTGGATTTATGGTCTCCTTTAAAAACAGAAAAAGAAACCATTTAAAAACTAACTTTTTGTCTGTGGAGATAACAGTTACTACATGATACTAACTGGAAAGAGCTTGAAAAGGGTACTTTTATGTGAAAGTGTAACAAAACCTGTGTCCTTCATTATTCTTGTTTTGTAGATAATCACTTTGCAATCAGGTGTATTTGATTAAATGAACATGGCCCAAACAAGTGGCAGGAGACTTTTGCTCAGGGGTAGAAACCACATTGGAAAAAAGAGTTCTGAATTTACACCATTTTTGAGCATTTGTACTGAATGTCTTTATATGTTTCAACAGCCTTTTTTCAGTGCACTTTTATTTTAAAGAGTTTGAAAACCTCAGTAGCATTTGGGTGAAATTTTCTATTATAATCTCTTGCAAAAGCCAAATCAATTTATGTCAGCAGCAAATATTCCACATTTTTTACAGTCTAAAGAAGTACAGCAGCTAAAGAAACTGTGTATGTTGGAGTGCAGAACCCCATATATCAGCAGCTTTCTTACTGCAGTATTCTATTCAGTACAACGTCCCACGAAGATTTTTCACCTCACAAGGATATCTATTATTAATTAGCTTATAGCAGTTGTCATCGATTGACACAGCAGAATGTGTCATGGAACAAGTTGTTTTTAAATTAAATTAGGTTTCTTCTATCAAATTTTAGTATAGTGACTACACTGTACTATGCAGAAATGCAGATATCATAGCCTAAAAAACATCCCAGTGCCATAAGCAGTGAATGTGCAAGAAAAAGGGAATGTAAATTAATCAGAATTAATTTTTCCTTTTTATGTGCTACGTCTAGGGCTTTTAAAATGTTCATGAACAGTCTGAACTGTAGTGCTAGACAGTGCACAAACACAACTATGAAAATGCCTTATCTAAAAATATTACAACTCGTTCCTATCAGATGAGCATGAATCCATAAATAACTTCCCAGTTAACATTTCTAGCTTTTCTCTTTACTTGTCTGATTTGTTTTGTTTTTGAAGGACAACTTCTAAAGATAGCATCATCATTTTAGCCAGTCTTTATATTTCAAGATAATTTCCTCAGAAGCATGCATTAGTTTTAATTTGCTCATTTAATGCTCTTCCTTTGGAGGTTTCCCAACAGCATCTAAAAATATGGATATGTTTATTCTGCATTTGTTGCTTTTTATCACTTTGAAATAGAAACACAGAGAATTTTGAGTGAATTAATGACACTTTCAAGATGAAATTGAAACCCTTGGCATAGGATTTCAGCTGTCTGTGATCCAAGGCCAGCTTGGTGTAACACAGCTGTGTGATGTTAATTCAGTTTTGTTGAGAAAACCATTGTGAAGGTGTGAAAAATTATATGAGCTAAAAGAATTACAGATAAGAAATGTAAAATACAGAAGTTTAATAATTAAGATAGCAATTATTAGGAGCTCAAAGACACAGGAGGAATAATACTAGCTGGAAGCTATAAAATCATAAGGAAACAAACAAATAATTGGAAGATGGTAACAGGAAAACGTCAATGACCAGCCTTCTTCAAGGAATATTGGACCATTCCCCATTGATGATGACTACCCAACCAGCAGAAATTCACTGGGTGTCTCGTTTGGGCTGGTGAGCATCTTAACGTGTAGCCTAGTTGCTTGTTAGTGACTTGGTATCTACTATATACAATAGAAAATAAATAATTGCACTGTACACTGCAGAGCTATACAAATCTTGCCTGAAGTCTCTTTGTATGCCACAGAAGTTACCCAATGAAAGTGAACCAGACAAGAATTGCAAAATTTCTGCTGAAACTGTGCTGAAGTAATATGACTTCTCAAACAGGAAAGCACCATCACCTGAGCTTCCTAGCAGTCATAGTCTGACAAAAGACTAAAGAAAGTTGACAATGGACATTAGTAAAATAAGGTCTGAGATTTACTGCTTACCCACTCACAACGAATGTCACTCTTTCTTTCAAGCAAGCCAACTCATAGGGACGAGCATATATAAAATATTCACAGCAGTCCTAATCCCACAGAGAGTTTATGGAAAAAAAAATAACACCACAAAAACCTTTAGTAAAGGCAGACAAAGTAAACAAAACATTGACTCATCCACTAGATTGGACGTGTTATACAATATAAAAAAATCAAGCTGTATGTATTTCTAATATACATGTTTACTGTTGTTGACTTTGCAAGAGCATTAAATTTTGCTAAAGTGACTCCTTCAAATTCTCCTTAAAATAATCTCAGAAGCAGAGAGCTGAATAGTATTCCCCTTTTCAGACATAAGTCTCAGTATGAGAAAACCCACTGCCAGAGGAGACTGAGACAGATTCTGATCTGCACTACATTTAACCTCTGTTACATCAGCTTTAGTAGCAGACCTTAAACCCTACCTACCTCAGAATTCTTTTGATTTGAAAGAAATACACTTTAAAGGAATTTAAGTTGCTCAGCTAGCTCTGCGCAAGTAGTATTTAAGACACATTTGTCAACACAACAGAGTATAAATGTTCCAACTGTTCTGAAGTGTGCAAATGCCACTTGGGAGTTACTAAAAGGTCTGAAGAAGGCTGCCTTTTTTTTCAACACAAGCTACAAATTACACAAGCCTGAGGTTTCACCAGCTCCATGAGAACTGGAGGAGCGTAATATGCAGCATAAAGCCACTTTTCCCTGTTTTATTTGAATCCTGTAATAATTAATGTAGCCAAGTGAGGACTGATGATCAGAGTGCATATGTGCTCCTGAGAAAGAGCAGAGAACAGAGAAGCAGATAACCTCCTGGTATGAATTTAGCAAGTAAGTAAAACAGGTCTGGCTCAAACTTTCCTACCAAACTCTTTCTTGAAAGAAAACCAGATTTTAAGTAAAATGATCCCTATGACCTATCACCAACATCCCTCAGAGCAAACTAGGCAGCTTGCTCTGAAAAATAGGATTTTTTGCGGGGGGGGGGGGTGGTAATAAGTGGAAAAGTTGAAATTAACAATATTAATTTGATGGAAATGGTTTGAAATCTCTTCTAAAAATTCAGGTGTTCTCTCTCTTTTTTGAACAAAATATTTCAGGAAATGTTTTATAATGTTTAAAGATCAGCTAAATCTTTCCTATCTCCTGTTGCCTGTTGCTTAAGAACACCTAGTTGTCATAGTTGTTCTTTATAACATCAAAGCACTGAGCAAAAACAATGCCATGCTACTTAGTGGTTTTACTACACAATTAGTATCATCTGCAAAGTAGCAAGAGCTGCTTTGTGAAACTGACAATATAATAATAATAATAATAATAATAATAAAATCACAGAAATGCTACAGTTCAGAATAAAGACATTCCCATGATGTCAAATGGAATTTAATTGAAGGTTGCAAAAATGGGGAATGAAAATTTAGTAAATAAGATACCTAGTGATGAGAGGCCACACAAGTAATTAAGCTTTTTAAATCCAAGGTTAGTATGTGAAATGATGACATTCAAGTCATATCTGAATCTTTTTCACTCCCCAAGTTCACATTTTAAAGACTGAAATACCAACCCTGTTCTTGAGAATAATATATCTACAGTAGACACCTAACTCTGCCCTGAGTAAGAGTTGTGCTAGATATATCAGCTACTTCATGAAACAAGCACAGTTGGCCAACCTTATCAACAATATTTATTCAGAATTTGATGTTAATTTTCTTTGAGTTTAAACATTTGACAGAATAGTATTATTGAGGGGAATATTTTTCTGCAAGGCTGACTGTAAAAAATATTTGCAAAAATAGCAAATATTTGTTGGTGTGAGTCTGTATACAGGAACCTTATTCTTGGAGTTACTTATCCAGTTTGCAGACAGTGTGTATTGTTACATAATTTAGCAGCAGTCCACAAGCATCTACATGTGTGAACATCTAGCAGTTAACAGAACAAAATATTGGTCGGTGCCACATAGCTGGCTTATCTGTGAGACCCAACTATCACTGGAGAAGACAGAACAAATCACAGAGTGATAGTGAATTATCCTTACATTCAAAAGAAACCATCCAGCAAGCTTTTCATGAGTCAAATTTTCACTGAGTCCACTAGAAGCATTGCCTGTACAAGGATTCTTGCAACAAATCTCCAATATATATTGTTGTGCATATGGAGAAACAAAATTGCACATTTCAAGTAATGTTTCTATTTAAACGTGCTATTTAAGAACTGTCCAGTTTGCAGCTGCAGATTTAAAGCATATGACCTGGTTTTTCCAGGGATTGTTCAGAGCTTTAATTCATTCCCTTTGTGAAATGTTTTTTCTTTAATTATGTTCACTGTCAAAAATACTTAATTTTTTTTTTATTAGCTAATTATTTCTTGCTATTGCCTGATTACTATTTTGGAATATGCTGTAATCTGTTTGTTTGCATATGCTTAATTTTTAGTTTTCAATAATCTTTCTGACATTCAGTTTATTATCTTCCCCTTTCTTGCATGGAATTGTTTGGAATGTTTTTAGTCTGCTTATCTAAGTGTTTGCTTACGGAGATTTACTTTTGTGTCTGCTTTTCTGTGCTGCCTTAATAATTCCTGTTAGAAATGTTATTTAAGTATCCTTGCAATTCTGCATTCTGAGTTTTTGAAGTGCTTTATAATAACTTTGTGTATCAGGGCTGCAAAAAGCAGTCTGTTTAACCACAGTCTACTAATTCTTCTTTGAGTTTCTGATGAGGTGATATTATACTTTTCATCTTTTGCAAAAACGTTTTGATGCAGTGAATGCTCAGTTCTTTGCTGGTCTGTGTCTGATATAACTTTTTCACTGTTAACCTTTTACTTTTTACTTTTATTTATGGCAATACAGCTTTATGATGTATAATAGCTTCCTTACACACTATAGACAAAGTATAGAACAGAATTATAGGAACATGAAAATATACAAGGCAGAAAACAGAAGAACCTTACTTTAATTAAAGTCTTTCACTTTCAAAGCTGATGAGACCTTTAAGACATTGAGTTGCTGAAGCATGTCCAGAGAAGGGCAACCAAGTTGGTGAGAGGCCTGGAGCATAAGTCTTATGGGGAGCAGCTGAGGGAGCTGGGGCTGTTTAGTCTGGAGAAGAGGCGGCTGAGGGGAGACCTCATCGCTCTCTACAACTACCTGAAGGGGGGTTGTAGTGAGGTGGGTGCTGGTCTCTTCTGGCAGGTGGCTGGAGATAGGACGAGAGGAAATGGCCTCAAGTTGTGGCAAGGGAGATTTAAGCTAGATATTAGGAAAAATTTTTTTTACTGAGAGGGTTGTCAGACATTGGAATAGGCTGCCCAGGGAAGTGGTTGAGTCACCATCCCTGGAGGTATTCAAAAAGCGAGTAGACAGGGTACTACAGGGCATGGTTTAGTGGGCATGGTTGATGGTTGGACTCGCTGATCTTGAAGGTCTTTTCCAACCTAAATGATTCTATGATTCTATGAGAGCAAGAAAACAGCAGACAAAGGCACACAGGACAGAAAAAAGTAAAAGATTTGCTACTAAAAGTGGAAAGTGAAGAAGTATACAGCAATATGTGAAATTACAGGGTACTACAGAGAATAAAGTCTACATTCCAGAAGTATCAAGGTAGCAAAAAAGTACAAAAATGGTAATAGAATCACTAGTGTTAAAAAGTTGGTTAGAAATATTCAGCGCATAAATTAAGGACCTTCATGAACTGTGTATTGCATGATGTTGAAAGAGTTGTGAAGTAGTGGGATTGATTGAATCATGATTTCTGATGATTCAAGAAGATGACAGATGCAAGAGTTGAGTCATAAAAGCTAGAATTATAAAACTTACCGGAAAGGATGTTGCCATGGTGGAAAATAAAGTATAAATGAATATTTGAAACATAAAACACACCAATTTGAGACCAAGCTCACCAGTCTATTTCTCACCAGCATCCAACATGAATAATTTTTGGTATATTTCAAAATCATAGTAGGAAATTATTTGATTCATGGAATTTCAGGTGTAGATGATGAAGAATAAGTTTTATTCTGAATGGAAAAATTATGGAGTACCAGTAGAAGATTCCTATAAAAATAAGAATAAGAGTGAGAATTCTACCAGTGATCTAAAATAAAATATTAACTCATCTGTTAGATATCCTTTCTACGGATAAAAGATGAAAATTTTTGTTTCTGCCTTTTTTTTCTCACCATAGATCAGAATAAATAATATAAACACTCTCTATATAGATGCTACTATGTACAAAGACGTGAAGATTGAAGAAATATCAGCTTTTACATTTATTTGAAGTGAAATGCATTAAACTTACAAGTTTGAACTTTTGATAGTTTATTTTATCCTTCCAATGAACATTTCATCATGAAGAATGGAATTAGTGATCATGAATCTTATCTTGAAGCTTTAGATAATCCTTTAAACATCACAAGCCCCTGCTTTCAGAGTTGACAAAGAATACAGCAACCTGGAACAGAGAAAAAAATCTTGTTTTTCTAAGATATGCTGTTCTGTTTATGTGTTGACTTAGGTATATCGATGCTGATAGATTAATCACAAAATGATAAAGGTATGTATTACTGACACCAACATCATCAGTCTTAAGTAAAGGTAAGATTTTTTTCAATGAACACTGAAGATATTAGAAAGGGTTCCTTAAATAAGGATGAAATAATGAATCCAGCTGCTTTTTCACATAATTAGTTGATCAGTACTGAATGAATTTTAAAGCAGATGAAACTCCACATTGGCTGTGTCATTTCTTGAGTTTCTTTCCTTAGCATAAGCAAAGAGATTTGGTTTAAGCCTGTTCAATGATGATTTGATGTCAATCACACATTGAGCCACATAGGATCTGAGTATAAGAAGTTACTTGTGAAGGAGGAGGAAATCCTCAATTATGAATAAATATAATAAGAATAAATGTGGTAATATTATGACTAAAAATATAAATATATTTTCCTTTGCATAAGAATGATGATGTGATTGATGTCATGATGGCTTGTGAGGAGTAAATATGTTATAGTTAAAAGCAATATTCAGGGCTTGAGATGCCAATAAAGGTTGGACCAGATGATCCTTGAGGTCCCTTCCAACCTGGTATTCTATGATTCTATGATTCTATGATACATAATCATAGCTTAGAAGAGAGATTAAAATATCCTCATATTTGTAACAGGGAATAGAATAAGAAAAAGACTGATTATATTACCCCAAGAGGAAATATACTCCAAAAGGAAAGTCACTGTTGTTGTATGTCTTTGTTGTATGTATGTTGACTGAATGTCTTTGGAGACTAAAAAGTGGGAAACTGTTTAACTCTGGAGAAAGAATCCATGCACAGTGGAAAATTAGTTTAAAGGTGCTAGCATCCAAACAGACCTTGGACAGAATGAGGAAAGGAAAAATACTTTTGCTAGTGATGGCATTAAGATCACGGTCAAGTGGAGGAAATGAGTGCAAGGATTAGGGGAGACAAGCATAGAGAGGAACCTGAAAGATGTTTTTCCTTTATACAGTTTTTAAAGGAGTATTTTTAAAGGAAAGACAGGTGGAGCTAATGTCTTCACAGTTGTGCATCTGCATGCTTTTTCATTCTGGAAGTGGCATTTTCTGAAAGTATTAATCACAGAGTATTGTAAAAGAATACTTTTGCCTACTGTATATTTGAGCAATTGTTATAACACTTGTTAAATAACATGTGCTTAACAAGAATAACATTCATTTACATTGTCATTTGTGGTAGTGAGTGCAATAGCTACCTAACTTTTCCAATTTATCTGAGTTCCCATTGACTGTAAGAATGAACATGACCTTTTGTTAATACAAGTTCTGTCACTTGGGTGAAGTATTTGAAGGCTAATATTTTCTCTTTTCTGTGAGAGGTTGGAGTATGCTGTTATTTTGACCCTTTCCAACCTGTGTATTAAAAAGTGGCAGCCATTTTCATTTTTCCCATGTACTGCTTCTCTATCCTATGAGGAACAGACAAAATATCATGTACTAAAAAATGAGATTTCATTGTTTTCTGTCTTTACATGAAACATGCTGTGTTCTCTCCCATTTTGCTACATTTAACATTCAGATATAAATTATTTATTTCCTGCTATCATTTTATTTTCACCATTCATTCCTATTCATCCCTCACAGTAATACATTAGAATAAGAGAATATTGAAATATAGGAATTTTCCAGTGACATTAATAACTCATGAATGGGCAAGTCCATAGGCAGTATAATAGTGGCTAATACCTTTTAAGGCACAAAGGAATTCTTCAATTTAATTGGTTAAAATATTACTGTCCAGCCTTTGACTGCATTAGCACAGATGCTGCCAGATATCAAGGGAACCTAATTGCTACCAAGGAATTTAGACAGCTGGGGGATTTTTTTGTTCTGACTACAAAATATGCCCTGTACATTTTAGTGCACTGACAATTGACATCCGCACCCATATTCTGTGTTACACTAAAACATTTGGGTGAGACATTACAACCCACAGTTAATGAGGAAACAGTGGACACAGGTGGAAATCAAAGAGTGGGGCTATCCAAGCAAGAGACACCTCAGAATGATTGAAAAGGTTGAAAGGAAGCCCACCTCGAACATCTGTATGTAAATTCTTGCAGCCTGGGAAACATCCAGGAGGAACTAGAACTCTCATTAGGTCACAGAACTGTGAAATCACCAGAATAACTGAGAGCTGGTGGGACAGCTCACATAGCCAGGGTGCTATGATGGATGAGAATAAAGGATGATGGGCAAGGAAGATGAGGAGGTATGTCCTTTATGTGAAGGAGCAGCTTGGATGTACGAAGATCTCTTGTGGGATGGACAACAGACTGGCTGAGAGCTTGTGGGTCAGGATCAAAGGAGAGGCTAGTAAAGGTCACATCATGGTGAGAGCTTGTTACAGACCACCTGATTAGTGTAAGGGAGTGGAGGAAACCTTCTTTAAACTGCTGAAGAAATATCTGCATCACAGACCCCAGTTCTTGTGGGGACTTCAGTCTCTTTGACATCTAGAAGGGCAACATGATAGGATGCAAGCAGTCAAGAAGATGTCTGAAGGGTGTTGGGGACAACTGGTCAAACAGGTGGTGACATACAACTGTATCCTCTATTCACTAACAAGGAGCAACTGGTTGGGAATAAGATTTTTAGTGGAAGCCTTGGCTGTAGTGGAGTCAAGATCCTGGTGGAGTGAGGAAGGCAAGTAGCAGAGTACAGATCCTGAACTTTAGGGTATCAAGAGTTCAGCTTATTCAAGGAAAAGGAAAGGTGAAAGGGAAATGGTAAAGGAATTCAGGAAAAGCTGGCAGGTCTTTAAGGACAGTATCTTCCAGGCACAACAGCAATCCCACCCGGTAAGTAGGTATGTCTACTTGTCAGGGAGACAAGTAGACATATCAGGAGACTGACTTGGCTAAACTAGGAACTCACAATAAGCAGCCAATGCAAAAGAACAGTATAGAGGAACTGGAAGCAGGGACAGGTAGAATTCAGAAACATCACTATATAGGGATGGTGTATGGAAAGCCAAAACTGAACTCAAGCTGAGACTTGCAAGGGACATCAGGAAGAGTTTCTACTGCTGCATTAGTAGTAAAAGGCTGAACAAGGAAAATATTGGCCAGTTGCTGAATGGAGTGGATGATTTAGTGACAGTAGACAGATAGGGCTGAGGTACCCAATGTCTTTTTTGCCAGTCTTCATCACTAAGTCCTCCCAGGTGTCTGTGCTTAGTGAAAGGGTTGAAAGAGGAGAACGAGCAAAGTGTGTGATGATCAAGTGAGAGATTACTTGAGAGAGCTAAACCCATACAAGTTCATGGGACCACCTGGGCTGTATTGAGGTGTGTTGAGAGAACTGGCCAACGTGCTTGCAAGGCTTCTCTCTAACATCTTTGAAAGTTCATGGAGACGGGGTGAGGTCCTTGGCAACTAGAAAAAGGCAAGTGTGGCATCCATCTTCAGAAAAGATGACGAGAATGATCCAGGGATCTACAGGCCAATCAGCCTCATTTTGGTGCCTGGAAAAATCACAGAATGAGTCCTCCTAGAACACACTTAAGGACATGCAAAGGACAGGGTGACTAGGAACCATCAATGTGGCTTTACCTACCAATCATGCCTCACCATCCTGATTGCCTTCCATAATAAAATGACTGGTTTTGTGAATAAGGGAAGACACTTGACTTTAAAAAGTCTTTCGACACTGTCTCCCACAGTGTTGTTGTATCTGAGGTTAGTCATTGTGGTCTGGATGGGCAGATAATTAGACAGGTGAAAATCTGTTTGAATGTTTGGACTCAGAGGGTAGCAGTTAATGGGTCATACTGAACCTGGAACCCATTAACAAATGGGTTACCACATGGGTCTTTTCCTGGGCATGTCTTGTTTAATGTCTCTATCAGTGATCAGGTGACAGAGTGCTTGCTCATGAAGTTTGTAGGTGACACCAGGCTGGGAAGACTTGGATGACATCTTAAGGGCTGGTCCAAAAGGTTGCAGACAGACTGGAGGAGTGAGCCAACAGGAACCTGGTGATATACTACAAGAATATCCGAAGTCCTGCACTCAAAGATGAAGAACCTCTTGTAATAATACAGGCTGGGGACTTCCTGGCTGAGGAGTTCTGGCTCTTCAGAAAAGCCTTTGGGCTTCCTGGTGCACAGCAAGCTGTGCATGAGCCAGCAGTAGGGCATGGCAGCAAAGAGGGCGAACGCAATCCAGGCTGTAGTAGCATAAGCACAGTCTCATTCAAGGGAAGTGATTACTCTCCTTTACTCAGCAATCATTAGACTACATCTTGATACTGCACCCAGTTTGGGGACATTGAATAGAAGACAGACATTACTAACCCAGATCGTTCAGCATAGGCCTACTGAGACAGTCTGGAGCTGGAGCACTTGCCTTGGGAGGACAGGCTGAGGGAGCTGGGCTAGTTCAGCCTGGACACAGCTCCGGGGGGACATAACAAGACCCAAGAGTACCTACAGTGAGGCTACTAAGAAGATGGAAGAAGGGTCTTCAGTGGCACACAGATCTCATGGAATGAGAGACAACATAAATAAATTGAAACAGGAAAAGCTCAAAATGTATATGAGAAAGAACTTTTTCACTATGAGGGCAGTCAAGCAGTGAAGCAGGCTGCCCAGCGATGCTGTGTAGTCTCCATCCTTGGAGGTATTCCAGACTTACTGGATAAAGCCTGAACAACCTGAGAGCTGACCCTACTTTAATCAGGGAGTTGGAATAGAGACTTCCTGAGGTCTCTTCCACCCTGAATTGCTCTGTGATTCTCTGATTCTATGAAGAGGTAGTTGTCTAAATAGCTATGACATTCAAGGAGTCAACACCTGGAGCCACCCTCTTACTTTATTACAATCAAAATGTTCTTTACTGAAGTCCTAAAACTGTGCACATAGCCATTCAGATGAATAAATGACCGCCTGTCACAAAATCAAGTACATTTAAGATAGTTGTTTCAAGTGGCCAGCATATAGTCCTTCAGTCAGACAGACACAGTTATTACTTATTCCCACATCTATGAGATCATGATACTGAATAACTACTTAAGCAGAAAAATGGGAAAACATGTGGCCCTGACCATCACTACCTTCCCCAGTTAATCAGTAACATGAATCCCTTAAAACAGCACAGCAAAAGGAACTCTTCATACATACATGAATTACTCTACCTTTATTTCATGTGGAAACTGCTTATGGAATGGTTTGTTGGTAAGTACAGATTTACATAGTAAATCTTATAGTGAATCTTACTAGCTGACATTTTCTGCTATATCAAAGCATGCTCAGGGGATGGCATGAGAGGAAGATACTGCAAGTGTAATGCTTCTTTGACCCATTTTGTAACAAAATGTGAATCTCAGATGAGACACCATATCACACACTGTGTTTGCAAAATCATTTTTCCTGAGGAGCCAATATCTCCACAAAGAAAAGACAGTGGATTAGATTTGACTAACTTCTTTAGCCTTCACACTAAAGCTTTTGCTGGGAGAACTTAACATTAGCTAAATGTTGAATAAAATTATGATATCTGGACTACAGAGATTTAAAGTTATTCTAAGACTGCATATCAATTTTCCATACTGCTTTCCTAATCCTTATCTTGATTTTTGCAGATTTATGCCAAAGAAGTTTTTAGAACAGTCATTTTCAGATACAAGTTACACTACTGTTTATCAAAGCCATTCTTTCCCTATCGTCTTCTTAAAAAGTGGAAATTAATCTGAATCATTGTCATCATGTCAAATCCCAAATCTAAAATGTGGGTTGAGAAATTCAAGCACATTTCAGCTCAGTGCTGATTAAACAACTACATAATACATATCATATGTGAGATGCTGAAGTCAGTAGAACTAGTCATATAACAAGGTGAGAAAACTTGGTTCACTATATTATAACAAACTTATCTCTAATTCAGCCTTGCTAGTTAAAATCCTCTACAGGTGAAGGAAATGCTGAAATGTGTGAAGCAATAGTTTTGAAGCATATTTTCCTTTTCTTAAATTACAGTTAGAGTTCCAGAAAGGAGGCAGAATGGATGCACTGTAGTCTGAAAAGAATTTCCCAAGAGAATCATTGAGGATCTTTCTTTATTCATCCTAGGTTAGAATTTATGTACTATATCAGCAGTACTTTGTGTGTTCTTTAAGGGTTTTTTTAGAAAGTTCTGAATAACATTAAGGTAGAACATTTTAGGACAGTAAATATAAACATAAAACATAAATATCTACTGCTTGTTTCCTTTTAAACCAGCTCTTCAGCAGCTCTATAGCAGAGCTGAAGACCTGATCCAATCTACCTTCCTGAAGTTCTCAGGGACAGGTAATGAAAACCATACTCCCCCCCCACTTTAGATAATAGGAATGATTTTAAGGAATGTTAAACTTTCAAGGTTTTATAATCACACAGTAACTTTGAAATGTTTTTCCCTCTAGGGACCCTGACTGAAATATAGATTTCTCTGAAAGTCATGCGTGAGTTAATTAATATATTAACCTGCAATAGCTTGAGAAGTAGGTACACAGAGTTCTCAGTCAACCTAGTTTCAATAGCATGATGAGGATAATTTTATTTCTCTTTAAGCTAGACTAGCCAATGGTCCTGTTATTGCTCTCTTCTTATTTCAAACATAACAAAGAAAAGCAGAAGCAACCTAAGGTCATAAAGCATTTTTAAAATCTATTCCCATTTAAGAAATTCTTTTTATGCAATAACTACTTTTATAACTACAATGAGAGGAGAGGAGAGGAGAGGAGAGGAGAGGAGAGGAGAGGAGAGGAGAGGAGAGGAGAGGAGAGGAGAGGAGAGGAGAGGAGAGGAGAGGAGAGGAGAGGAGAGGAGAGGAGAGGTGGAAGACCTCAATTTCTGCAGGGCTTTGCCACAACATTTGATTCTTCTGTCAAAAGAGAAAAGATAGACTCCTGATAGAAGAGTAAGAAACAGATGCATTTTCCTACTAATCCAGTCTGGTTCCATACTTAGTGATCAGTACTAGACTGAAAAATACTCGCTGTATAATCATTTGCATATTTCTCATGTTATTCCTTTCACAGGACCAAGCCCTCTTTCAGTAATCTGTATAAATAGTGTGCAATTAAGTGGCAGCTGTTCAGATTTCACATTGTCCTTTTATTAAGTGTACAGCTTCACCTTCTATACAGCAAAAATACTCTCTTCTGAAGTCATGGACTCTCTTATATTGTTCTCCACTACTGTATTTGAGAATTCCACGATTATTAATAAGCACATGAGGTGTGTTTTATTATTTTCATATTCTGCTTAGAGAATGAATCTGCTCTATACCATCATTTATATTCAGATCACAGCCATTGTTTATTTCAGTTTTATTTTTGAATGCTGAATATTTACATCAGGGTAAAGGCAGACACTTTACATACAGGCTTTTTAAGGCACTGCCTCCTTGGTTTCACTGCCTTCATTCCCTGAGCAATTCTGCTTGCCTCTGCCTGCCTGCCTCATATAACTGTGAGAGAACAGGGAAAGAGTGCCTGTGTGTGAGTCTGTGTGTGTTTATACTGAGAGGAAGGAGGGAAAAGAAAAGTCTGTCTTGAGAATCCTGCCCAGCATTTCATAGGAAATTCATGGCAGTTAAGAGTCCTGTTCTCCAGGATACTAGTATAGCAACCAGCTTGTACAGCAGAGGGGTCTTAGAGATAGCAACCTCCTTCATTTGCTTCATTGCTGTTGAAGGAGCATGCTGTGTATCAAATAACAATGGGTTCTGTTGCATAAAAGAGGAAAAAATAATCACTGTAATTATATTATGTATCATGAAACATATACAAGGGAGCTAAATAAGGCTCTGGTAATGCTGGCATGTTGTGAAATGTGATGGCTATTTAATATGTGAACAGTTTTAACACAGATTATTTGTCTGTGATTTTCTAACCTTTTAAAGAACAAACTGTAAACCCCAGGAGTTTAGATGCAAGGCACACAGTGCATCAATGTTAGTGGTTGCATGGATCATATACAAGATTTAAGTCTGTAGACCTATAATACATACCTGTGGCATTTGAGCTAATGAACTAATTGACATCACTAGTGCGTTTTCTTTCTCTGTGTAGACAAGTTAGAAAAGACACACATTATTAGCCAACATGCTGGCTGTAGAGGAACACTGAACCTCACTAGGCCAGAGCTGTATTTTATGTCCTGGAGAAGAGAGTTTACTAACCATTTTGCTTGTCTTTCATCTGACCCTGAATTAATTCTTTTTCTATCCCCCATCTTTGTTTCAGGCCTACCTTCTCACTAAAGTTTCATATTAGAACTAAAATCCTTTTTCTCACTTCGAGTTTTGGCTCACACATTATCTTCAGGTCCCACTGAATCACACCCCACCTCTCTCTCAGGTCTCTGGTTCCATGTATTTATTCTCTCCATATACCAAAGGCTTTATTTTGTTACCTCTGCATCACAGCCTTAGGGCTGGTGGGCCACACGGAATGTTTAAAACTGCAGATCCAAAGTTTTAATTTTCCTATCTGATACCCTATAGACCAGAGCAACAAAAATAGCAGTTTTGAGAAAACTCCGATCCAGCTACTGCATGTGTCATGTGGAATATGTATAGTGCAAAAAAAAAATTCCTTGATTTTCCTCTGAAACTCAGTAAGTCTTTACTGAGCAAATGCAAGCTGTAGTTTTCTTAAAAAGAATGTAGTTATATTAATTAGGTAGATTTTTCAGAATAAGAGAAAAGAGGAAAAGTAAATTACTAAGAAGTTTTCAAGTATTTTTCCAAAGTATGTGGAATATTTTTTCCCTTTTTTGAACACAGGTTTTATTTTTTTTAATCTAATTTGGTTCACGGGTATAAATCTTATTTTTCTGAAAACTTGAATGAAGGCAGCATCTATGAATAGTATGAATAGAATTCAGTTCTCCAGGACTGAAAATTTGAACAGAGGCACAGAGAAATAAATACCAAAAAAGTCGGAAGCATCTTGGAATGAGGGTTTCCATACCATAAGCCCACAGTATGACTAATAATATCTGTATCTGTACACATAAATTAAGGTTCATATAAATGTCATGGTTTTCACTGAAAACCTAAAGGGCAAATTAAAAAGCCGTACCTTTTTTGTTTGTAGCGGGAGTTAAACATCTCACATACAGACACCACAAAAAGCACACCACCTGATATATCTCATGCTAATGGAAGCAATAGAAGCAGTTAGCTCTTTTCACAGTTTTTTTCCCCCATTCTTTCTTCTGCCTGCCCACCCACCCACTCCCTGCTTCCTCCAGTTCTGCTGAGCTCTCTGGAGCTACTCTGATTCAAGGGGATGTTTCCAGCCCAACGGTTCTTCTGCAACTTATTCACTGAAGGGACTCCTTGGGAAGTATTCCCACACCCTGCCTCTGCCTTTCCATGTCTGCTGCATTGGGGACTGTTGGCAGCAGGCCTAAAGTGGGAATGATTCTGGCACAGAAGCAACGCCAGGATCAGTGAGCCACAGTTGTATCTTTTAGTGCAACATTAAGCTATTCTGATGTCAAATATTGCTCATTCAGAGCCAATTCAGCTCCAGCTGAAGTCGGCAGGAGTATTCCATGGATTTCAATGATCTTCATATAAAGCCAGGAGAAAGCAAAACCTTCTTTCTTCCTTGTGTGAGCAAGATAAAAATGGAAACGGTAATGATTGATTGTGTAGGTCATTGTCAGTTCTGTGAGCTATGTATTATATATAATGTATTAGGCTAACCCTAAGGAAAAGTAGTTTGTGATGGGGAGTAGAGATGACTAATTCTAGATCCTGGGGTACTTGTTTTGATCATCTTGATGTGAACAGCTCTTGTGTTTCACTGGGTCTTAGTAGGACAGAGACAAATTTAGAAGCAAATATTGCCTTAGACCTTCACTCACAGTGTCTATTGACCTAAATGAAAACTGATCTGACTTAGCTAGGGCAGAATTTTGTCTTTACACTTTTGAATTTTAGTAGAATATATATCTATGTCCTAAGGTGCTATGTTCACTTTTCTGATGTTGTTTTTACTTGCCAGTTGTTTTTTTTTAATGCTTTTAAAATAAATATGTGCTCCCAGAAACAAAATAAATTAAAAAAATGCCCCTTTTCATTGTTTTGTATTTTTATTTTAAATATGACCTACATACTCTATAGTGTCTGCTTACGTAAGAAAGGCTTGGTTACCAGAACATGTGGCTCTTGAAGTCATTAAAAATATGGCCCAAAAGAACAACTTAGAAGTGCATGTCAAATGAATATCAGAGCATTAGGTATAAATCACACAGAAATATCTCTCTGCTGCATTCCGTAATAGATATAATACTCAAAATGAACACAACAGAAGTGCAATCTGCAAAAGCCTGGAGTTACTGTAGAATTTAATTATCCAGTTGTTTTGGGGTTTGGTTGTTGGCTTCTTTTGTAAAATATATTGTTGGCAGTGGGAAGAAGTAAGGCACAGAGTGAGAAAAAAAAGCCTTCCAAGCATTTAGGAAAACCTATGTCCTCTCCAGAGATGCTTGATCTATTTGTGGTAGTACAATAAGCTGTTCCTTTGGCAAGAGGAGGTATGCTAGGTGGTTCACACCACACAATTTATTTACAAGACTTCAAGCTGCAACAGCTGCAACTCCATTCTTTGCTGGAAGATAGAGGGAATGCATCCAAGTGTAACATAAATATACAAGTCAGATGTGCCTCTGTCAGATACCATCCTCAAAGACATTTCACTTGCAATGAGAGAATTGAAATCTCCAGATATTATTTCACACAGAGAAAATATAACAATGAAAACAGTGCATTTGAAGAATAGATAGAGGTTTATTTATATATTTATCCTGGGATGCAGCAAGGTAATATGCTAAAGCATCTTTTAAAGGACATAAGTAAAACAATCTATTTTGAATTTCTATTTCCTTATCATAGAACACAGCCTTTCTATTTAGCATGGCACCAGCTATCCAGAAAATAAAATATTTTTAGTGAAAGGCAAATTGTATATGACTGTGATTATCAAAGACTTGTTTCATTTTAATAGTATTTGATTATCAAATACGTGTTCCCTCATGCTAGGCTGAATATTGGATTACCAATGGATCATTAGGAGTTCTTGCATGTTAAGCTGTCTTGGCCAGTCATGTTAGGATGAAATACGGCATATAAGAGGTATCTCACAAGAGATACGTGAGAAGTAGCACAGTTTCTTTATAACACTTTAGTAAATCCCAGCTTAGAGCTAGAAATGGGAAATTGCTTTGGTTCCATTCAGTGTCCTGTTTGCCAAATTAAGATTTTTCAAGATAAAGGATTTGGCAAGATTATCACCCATTAAGCAATTGCCAACATAACCAGGGCCATGAAATGCTCTTTTTCAGACAAGTAATAGTATGGGCTCAGCTGTGCAGCCTCAGATTTCCCCCTTGACTTTTGCCTTGTCCAGCAGGATTCTGCAGTAGGGGTGTTTCCAGCATTCTTGTTTCCCCATAAACAGTAGCCAGTTCAGACTTTGTCCTTACAGTAAAGCAAGATTTAAACAATATTAAACAACTGGTGGATGAGAGTTCTGGCAGCAAACGTAATAAATGACTATGTGTCGTGGTTTAACCCCAGCCAACAACTAAACACCACGCAGCCGCTCACTCACTCCCCCCCACCCAGTGGGATTGGGGAGAAAATCGGGAAAAGAAGCAAAACCCGTGGGTTGAGATAAGAACGGTTTAATAGAACAGAAAAGAAGAAACTAATAATGATAATGATAACACTAATAAAATGACAACAGAAATAATGAAAGGATTGGAATGTACAAATGATGCACAGTGCAATTGCTCACCACCCGCCGACCGACACCCAGCCAGTCCCCGAGCGGTGAATCCCTGCCCCCCCCACTTCCCCGTTCCTAAACTGGATGGGACGTCACATGGTATGGAATACCCCGTTGGCCAGTTTGGGTCAGGTGCCCTGGCTGTGTCCTGTGCCAACTTCTTGTGCCCCTCCAGCTTTCTCACTGGCTGGGCATGAGAAGCTGAAAAATCCTTGACATTAGTCTAAACACTACTGAGCAACAACTGAAAACATCAGTGTTATCAACATTCTTCACATACTGAACTCAAAACATAGCACTGTACCAGCTACTAGGAAGACAGTTAACTCTATCCCAGCTGAAACCAGGACACTATGACATTAATAGAATTGAATTAAATTTGTTTATGTTTTGAGTTGCTCAGTTAATGGAAAGGAGTAAAGGTGACAGTGAGATTGTGAGGAGTTTTGAGAAGCATTTCAAGATCCCATTTCTTTTGCTGTACAACTACAAGAATTGCACATAATTTTAAACAGCGTTATTTACATGAGTATGTGCTTAATGAATTTATTCTAAAGAATCCAGGTAATTAATTTTGAGCTAATCATTTAACATTTCTAGCCTTTTAGTATTACAGGATTGCCTGTCACTCCTTTCTAGCTAAAAGATGGCAACTACAGTATTTTAGTAACATACTATATGATTTAAAGATATTGAAAGTATCCTTTAATTTCATAGATATTATTTTATTGCTATTATTTATAATGTATGTGTATATATGTATGTATGTATATTTATACGCATACATGAATAGAAATCTAGGGAAATATGCACTAGAAAAGATTACATGAATTTAGGTTGTTTAGTTTAGAAAAGATTCTGGAGACACAATGTGACAGTCTTCAAATACATGAAAAACTGCTGCGAAGAGGAAGGCAGCAGTCTGGTTTCTGTATCTGTGATGGATTATACAAGAAACAATAGGCTTAAATTGCAGTAGAATCATTCAAGGGAAACTTTCCAAGCATAAGGACAACTGTACTTTATTATATTTAATAATAAAATTATTAACCTTTGCTTGTAGCTCATCTAGTAAACAGTTTAATGATCAGTCAGCATGAAAAGCTGAATTTCTCTAGCTGGATACATAAATCACATCAAAAGGCTCTGTTAGTTGACCACATAATAAAAAAGCATATGTGTGATGTAAATATTCATGTTAATCAATTAAAAAATTGTTTTCTATAAATATTCACTAAAATTCTTTCAAATTGTTACTATCTGGGAGAATATTCCTCCTGCAACTTTATCAAATATCATGCAATCACAGTCTGCAGGATAAAAGATAATCAATTAAAAATTGAAACAAATATTTGAAGAAAACATCTGGCAGCATTTTTGCAGCTAGAGTTATGTGTGGCGATAATTGAATAGAGCAATAGTGAGCTGATAAATGGAATATCCACAAGAGAATGGGAAATATTCAGCAGAAGGAAGACAAAAGAAAGTATGTCTGACTTGTATATTCGACTTGCTTGAAAGTTCTGCTTGCTAATTGCACATGCTATTAAAAAAAAAATCAGTAATCAAGAGGTTCTGTTGATATTTATCAATGTTACATTATTTGTCCTCATGTAAACTGAGTGCAGATGTAGCCAGTTAAGTTTAGTAAAGATTATCCATTCTTTCCACATCGTCATTTGGAGTCTATGTTATTCAGAATTACTTCTGTGTCAGCACATCATCATCTATGCATATCTATGTAACTAAAGAATATTTAGTATTCATGTTCCAGCACCAAAAAAAACCCCAAACACCTCCCCCCCCCCAAAAAAAACCAAACCAAAGAAGCTAGGTATTATTGCAACACTAAATGAAATAGTATAACACCACCATTTAGGTACCACATTCCATGTTTTTCTTACAGGCCCAGAGGTGTGTAGAGAACTAGTTCATGTAATGACTGAAATATCATTGAAAAAGCAAAAATTATTTTCATAGATTTTGAAATTCAGAAAATAATAAATATGGGAAAAGGCTTTATTAATTTTCTAAATATGGTATCTGTTTTCTGTCTAAGGTGTTTGTAGATCACTTGCCACTGTGATATCAGAGCACCTAATTATTTCAGTACAAATCATAGAATCATACAATTGTTTGGGTTGTGTGAGAGACTGAATTTTTACCTTGAGTTGTTTGTCTCAAAGATTGTTAGGTGTGAGAGACTGGACTGTCATCTCAAGCTATTCATCTCAAGGATTGTTTGATGTGAGAGAGAACTGTTTATCTCGAGCCATTTGTCTCTGGGATGGCCTGTTTAAGCAGGACACTCCTCTGTCCATAAGGAGGATTACCAGGCCACTGAGGCATCCAGGGGAGGAAACGGGCTGGAGCCCGACAAAGAATGCAGGAATGTGGAGACTACTGTCGAAACCTTCCCCGACATTGGATTGGGACAGGTTGGAAGGGACCTTTAATGGTCATCTAGTCCAACCCCCATGGGACATGAAATGGATATTTACACAGGAGAAATTGAGGTAAAATTGGATTGACTGCTTAAGTTACATATATCTTGCATGAATCAGGTGTTCACGAATGAGGTTCACCAAGACTGGTCACCTAAGTAGTGTGGTGCTTGTCAGCCAACAATACCACAGACAAGGTTATCAAGATCACACATCTCATAAAGTGAAGAACTTCACTGCATATATCAAGGAAATGTAAATGTTTAACTGGTTTCTTATCTTGTTTAAGTCACCTCCCTGAGGGCTGTCTCAGATTGGTTTCTTTGATTAAATTATGGAAAGCAAATGGTTGTTAACATCCAGAAAAAGTACCTCATTTCCAGAACTTCCTTTACCTGGAAAACCTTGATCCTACTTATCTGAAAAATAGATACCAGGTTTAGTGAGAAAATTAACCCTCATGGGTGTGGAAGTGGTTTTGCTTTTTGAGTAAGAAGCTGCGACCTGCAGAGTAAGAGAACGAGTAAGAGTAAGCACATTGTCATGGGGGAGTTTGGGGCCCAAGGGGAGGAGGGAGCAGGACTGGCAGTGGTGAATTAATGGAGGGGCCACAATGTGACAGCAGCCATGAGTGTGAGGCTGTGCTGGCATGGACAGGACAACCACAAGCTCTGTGTGCCAGCATCTCCCCACGGACCTGAGTGATGGGCTTGTCCGTCCCTCATGCTGCACTGCTGGGGCAGAGTGTTTGGGAGGGCTCACTACCCACCGCTCCTGTGTCTGCCATGAAGCGCAAAGCCCCGTTGCAAGGGGGGAGGCTGAGAACAAAACAGGACATGCTGTGGGGCAGAGACGGACTGACTGTGAAAGAAAAGCCCCAAGTCTGTGGGGAGGTACTCTGACCCTGATACCCAGCAATGGCCTTCCCCAGCCACTTTTTACTCCTGCCCACCACTAAGTCCATGATGGGTGTGACACATGTTCCTGCAGTGCTGTCTTCCTCTCCAAAGCCACGAAGCACCCTTCCAGCAACTTCATCCCTGCCTATCACCCAACCTGCCACTCAGAGTGGGCCGTCATTGGGGGAATCTTTCAAGGACGCATCCCCAGGTCCCAAAAAGATGCTTAGTCACTGGCATGCACCCTTCCCTCTCAAGAATATGTGCTGTGTCAGTGGGTAGACACTGACCAAGATCTTTATGGACAGAGAAGCTAGAAGGGTCATCTCTTTACCCCGAAGGAGGGCACTCGCTCTAGCTGGGCAAGGGGACCACAGCTGGCAGCTGGCTCTCTGTGTTGAGTCCACCTCAAGCTTAGTCATCCACAGGGAGTCAGGCATCTGGGGAGGTGTTCCTCCAAAGGGCCACTGCTTTCTCTATTACTTCCTACTTAGCTGGTTGGCATAAGCTGCCAACGGCCACATTTATCACATAGCCCCAGGATAATCTCTTTGATTTTTGCCCTACCAAAAGTCAATTGGCTACTGTTACCTGGTCTACTGTCCTAAGCATGTTACTTGGGTGTAAAGATATTAAGAATTCAACTGTGGTTCTTTTTGTTTCTTCTCTGTGTATACCCAAACCATTAGAGGAAGTCAGATGTGGTCCCCAACAATTCCCTGTGCTTGGTTTGTATTCCTCAGTGCATACCATAATCACCTTATGAGTTTATGCTGGGCACATGTAGACAATGCCTCACTTACCTGAGTAATACTTTCAGACAGGCTTCACTCGTGATACTTGTGCAGAAATATTTTTTCTGCTAAACAATGCCTACCTTATGCAAGAATTAAAGATTCTTCTGGCTCTAGGTGACACTTCTCTGGCAATCTTCTTGTTACTTGGTGCCACCACTTGATAATACAGCAATGAAAATGCCTAGCCAGCAAGCAAAAATTGCACATTTCCATTATAGGGAAACAATAGTGTTATGATACAGCCCATTTACTGCATATTTTCATAATTTCTTGGAAACTATTTGCAGCCACAACTTTTCTTCAGGTGGAAGAAAGTATGTTTTTATACAAGTACATACATACAGCTATACATATATATTGAACAAATTAGAAATATGTTTTGCATCAATGTGAATAACAGAACAAAACAATTAATTACTTTTTATAGCAGATGGTCTGCCTGAGACTGAAAACTGTAAGAAAAAAATCCTGCACCTGATAAATACTTTGGCTTAAAAATAAATGTTTTGACAGAAAGTTTATTACAGTCAAAGAGACCAAAAGGCTGGAGAGCTGATTGACAGGTGTATAACTGCACTATATGATTTGTCTTTGTATGAAAGTTTAGTAGTGGAAAGAATGATTCACCATCAAATATTTGGAAAAGGAATTTGTTCCATATTGGAGAATGTTCAACAATAAGAGCAGATTTAACACCTGACAAGACTGAGTTTGTTAAAAGGACTTAAAGGTATCAGTTCAGAGAAGAATTAATCTCTCATAAATGTTCCATAGGTACTGAAAATAATACTGGTAATTTAAAAGTCAGGTGCCACTGCATTTGATTTCAGAAATTATTAGGATCCTATAAAGTTAGATATATATACAAGTATTTGTGTTATTGTTGCTAAAGCCTGGTAAGTTCAAGTTTCTGATTTTCTACCATTTTGTGTGCCTTTTTCAAATATCTGTAGCGTTTTTTTACAGTTTTTTCTTCTGTGTGGAACACCCACGTAGGTACCAAATAAACCAACTATCATACCAAATAGAATCCTACCAACTAGAATCCATATACAAAAAGGAAGTCATTTGCAAAACAAGTAACCATCTATTTTTCTTCTTTTTCTTTAATCAACAGTTTATAACTATGCACAAGTAATTTTAAATGAATGTAAATATCTTGGTAACAATGCTAAATTAAATATCAATTCACTGATCAGAAGAGGTATTAAAAACCAAAAAAGATAATGAATTATTCAATAGTACACAATGCCAGACATTTAGTATAAAAAGACAGCTGAACCTTATAGGAAACAATTCCAGAAATATAACTTGGGGAAAAAAAAACAAAAAAAACTTATTGGCAAAGTCATATTAAATACAAACCTACTTGAAGATCATTCCCAGGTAACTGAGATGCCAATAATCAGTTATAGAGAGACAAGCAGACTCAGAGAGCAAACTAGCTCACCTAAACTAAATTTTCAAGTTCTCCATATGTTGACTACAATGAGAAAGTTAACACAAGTAGTCTCAAACATTGCGTACTACAAAAGTTGCTGTTGGATGCATCTGAACCATTAAACTTTCTTTTTCATAACATAGATGCCATTACAAAATACCAAAAACTCCAATGAAGAAAGGAAAAAAAATATAAACAATAAAAGGTATATCTTGATGTATATCTGTGTCTGATTCCCATAACATTAGTAGTCAAGACAAAAGGGCAATATAGATGGGAATTAGAGAAATACAATCTTGTATCTAACCCACTCAGGGAATGTTTAAAAGTAGTTTTTTCTGTTTATTTTTTCTTGTTGCATTCATAGATATTTAAAGATAAGGATTTAAGATGGGCAGAGTTAGTGATTCATGTATAGTAGACAAGTGTAGCGTTTTTTTTTTTCCCTTTTTTTTTTCCTGTAATGCAGGATTTAAATGACTAGAGCATAATCATTCTGGAGATTGGAGCAAGAAATTGTTCCAGCTAGGATCTGATCCTACCCCACAAATGTAGAAGTGAAATGCAATTCTTGTGTCAACATGGTAAAACAAAATTAAATAAAAATTCTCAGAAAAAGCAATTAACCCAGTTTATTTGTTCTAAAAACCAGATCTTGGGATAATTCCATGTGGCGTAAAATATAGAATAACTTTAAAGAGTTTTACAAAATTTCTTATTGCTGTATCATGTCCCTTGGGTCCTCAGACTCTCTACATCTCTAATATCTTCCACCCAATTTACAAGCTGTGCTTTTTTAGCCCGTTAAAACAAAGTGATACTGTATGATTTCAGGACCATATCTCAAACACATTAGAAAACTGAACATGATAAACTCAAATAGAACAAACTTTTTGATCCATTTACAAAGATTTTTCTCATGTTTTTACATTAAAATGAATTTTTTTTTCACTATTAGAACCTAGGCTTGGATAGTAAAAAAATAAACATTATTTTAGTTGAACAAATAATGTGTTGTGGATTAGTCTGCTTGATGTAGCTGTAATAAGTAAATACAGATATGAATTTGAAATTTGAGTGATAGAGCTGTGAACTGATTGTAATTTCACTTGATTATACAGTCAAATTTCTTTATAGACTTTAGTTACTTACACAAAATCCAACTCCAAATAAACTGTAAACTCAGTCCAAACATAGCAATAACAAGCTTTGACATAACCTGATACTGTAATGGCAGTTGTCACAAAATGACCTGGTTATTTTTTTATCTTCTTGTGAGCAAATGTTCTGTCTTGGAAAACTTCAAGCTGTTTCTAGTTTCAGTAGTTTGATTCTGTGGACTGTATCAAGCAAATATAGAAGTCCTTGAAAAGATGAATATTTGAATAGTTTCAAAATTTTACTTTCTGTCTTAGCTCAAGATACAATACATATAGTTTACTTTGATGTCCAATCTTTTGTCAAAATCCCTCACCAAAGGTTTTCAAGGAAACTAGGCAGAGGAAGTGTTTGGCATAGCTGTTTCAAAGACATACAATATTTTAAGAATATAGTAGGCATAATGGCCTGTCTTGCAATGGGGACAGTTCAATGGTGGAATTCTGGGAAGATATGGGCTACAATCTTGGTGCTAACACACTCCTTCAGTAACCTGGAAAAAACCAGGCAAGCAATGTGGGGAACAAAGTTTACTGATGCTATCAAAGTTATTCAATGTAATAAGGGCAAGATCAAACTGAAGAATTTCAGAAGAAACCTAGCAAGACTCAGCAAGAAATTTGGCAATTGAGATGCCAAATGAAATTAAATTGGATAAATATAATGATCTCAATAGAGAAAAAAATTTTTCACATCATTAGTAAATTCAGTCATTTACCTATGTGATGAGCTCCGAACTGATTGCTTCCATTCAGAAGTAAGGTACTAGTGTTACTGTAGCTAGCTCTATGGAAATAGGATGGGCTTGGTAGTACCCAACAGCAATCAAAAGAATTAAAAACATTAGGAAGTACTAGGAAAGAAATAGAGAACGTGATGGCAAATTCATGGCTCACTCATTCCCTGAAACCTGTATACAGTGCTGGTTGTCTTCTCTGAAAAACGATATATGAGAACTTGAATGTAAATTCAGAGAAAGGCAACAAGAATCATCAAAGGTATGTATTGGCCTCTGTATGAAGAATGATTGAGTATGGTGGGACTCAGCCTGGAAGAGAAATGGAAAGGGGACATGTGATAGAGGTCTATAAAATCATCAGTGACCTGGAGAAGACAGACTGGGACTGACTGTTCACTGTCTTTCTGAACAGAGCTAGTGTCCAAAACATGAACTTAATAGCTTAATTTTAACTTTAGGTTCAAAACAAAGGCTATGGTTCTTCACTCAACAGCTAACAAAACTGTGGAATTCCTTGCCAAAGAATTCTGTGGATCTGAGAAGTTTATGTAGGTCTGATAGGAGACATACAGTGGTGGTGCATTTCTTCCCCCTGTCTGGGCTCATCTACGAACTTGGGAAGTCTTGCTAGGCTTTAGTATAAGTGTAATGAGTTGGGCGGTTAAGTGTCCCTTGACCGTACCGGGAACTCTTGCATGGCTAAGACAGGGAGCTGCGCTGACCGTATCAAGGACTCCTGTTGCCTGGTGGAGGCTGGGGACAGGAGTAGGGAAAATTAGTCATTTTCTGACAACCTTGGGACATATGTCAGTCCTCTCCTGACAGCCTTGGAGCATCCCGTATCTGAATCTTAAGTCATTCTCTGACAGCCTTGGAGCCTTCCTTATCTGAATCGTAACTTATGTGAAAGAGTACCAGCGCTACTGGAATCCCAGTAATTTGCTGATGACTAACGCCAATCATCTCCTGAACCTATAAACAGCAGTACTAAGTGAGACTCTTTGAGCTCTCCTGGACCGTAGCAGGCTGCGACCAGCATCTCCCTCTGAGTGGGACACCTCTCAGAGCTCACAAACTCTCCAGTTTTTGAAGATCAGAGGTCTGTCACCAAAAGCCAATGAGGCCTGGGCTGATACTCTCCGCTCCTTGAGGCTCAACCCTTCGCCTGTTGAGAAAGATGCCGAAGCATTTGATGGCAATATTTTCACTGAACTCGAGGGGAATTTTTAACAGGTATACCTCTTTTACTTGCTTATATGTATATCTCTTAGTGTCTTTGTGCATGTGTGTGTGTACTAACCTGAATATTCTATAGCAAGTATATTACAAATATTGCTTTTCAAATCTATACTCAAAGCCACTGTTGCGAACTTTATTCAACTGTGAACAAATCTCAGGCTGCTATTATACTCATAATCCCCTTAGATATAAACTGTTGACCAAGTCTGGAACTAGGAGTTGATCCAGCCGCGTCTAAGTTCTATAAGGAGTTTAGAAGGCAAGGGGGTCTTCTCTGAACCTCATGACTCAATGGGAGGGTCTCCCCTACCTTTTTACATTCCTGATCTCTGTACAAATCATGTTAAATCAATTCTAACCCGATTTTCTTTTGTATGATTTTCTTTTACCCTATTGCGTCTTTGGTCTCTGTATAGATAATTCTAGTCTGATTCTAACTTAATTTTCCTGTGTATGTTTCATCCATGTAGTAAGGAATAGATTCATCTATTCTGTGAAGTCGTGCTTTTATATAAATTCCTATTACATCTTTTTTGCTAATACCATTGGAGGTGATTCTTTAAGTGGTCCAAACCACTCCATTTCACAACACATGCTTGGAAGACAAATTGACTTATGTTTAGCAGATAAACTGCAGAGGCTCAGGAAATCCCCTGGACTGAAAAAAGACTGTGAGGACTGCTTAGAGGGAATACAATATAGTCTTATCTTATTCCTATTCTTCCATATGCCTCCACTTTTGACCACTGCTAGAGACAACATACTAGGCTAGATGGATGCTTGTTCTTAACCACCAAAGCTGATTTTATGTCCATATGTTGAATTAGACTTTGTCTTTGGAAAACAAGCCAATTTTACTTAAATGTATATATATGTTCATAGTTTAATCTGTCATGTATAGATCTGGGAGGTATACAAAGTAAAGATAGGTAAAATATACTTAGATAAGAATATTCTAATAATTTTCTCCTTTCTTTCAAAGCCATCTGTCAAAGCCGCAATACCTGCTACTTCTCCTCAGGGAGGTAAGACAGTAGATTAAAAAGGACATTAGTTTAAATTCATATACGGCATCTTGCTTTCTAAAATCACCAATATATTGCTTTGAAGTAGATTCTTTTGGAAATCTGGAAGAAAATGTCGCTGTGAACGTGTCCTTATGCTGACACTTTTACTTTATGTGGAGGCTAAACAAAAGAGGTTTTTACCCTTTGGTGCATTTTCTACCTATTTTCCTATTTTGGAAACAAATCCTCCCAACCAATGTTAGAAATTCACAATGAAGTCCTTCCTTGCTATAAAACAAGTTAGTTAATTGAAAATTCAAAAGTATTAAATATCTGTGGCTGGTTTTATTTCTGTTTCTTTCTATTTTTAGGTCAAGAATTTCTGTTTCAAGAATTTGGATACTGTAGTGAAAATACAAAGCAGAATACTGTTTAAAAATACAAAGCAGAACGCTTTTAATGCATACTCTGGCCTTCTAACAACACGCAGAAAACTTATGGCCTCAGATAACGATGTTCTAAGGCAGTAGAGCTCAAATTATAGCTCTTAAGGGACCTGAATATGGCTCTCATGAAACCCATGTGTTTCATTTGTGTTCCTTTTGTTGTAGTTTAGTTCTGGGCAGACAGAAGAACAGTAACAGTAGCAGCAACCCCTGTGCAAAAACATACCTGCAAGGGAACACTTGATCAGTAAAGAGCCACCTTACAACCTTTTCAATTAAGTGAAAGATGCAGGGAAAAAAAGAGGCATGAGGTAGTGTCCTGGTTTCAGCTGGGATAGAGTTAACTGTCTTTCTAGTAGCTGGTACAGTGCTGTGTTTTGAGTTCAGTATGTGAAGAATGTTGATAACACTGATGTTTTCAGTTGTTGCTCAGTAGTGTTTAGACTAATGTCAAGGATTTTTCAGCTTCTCATGCCCAGCCAGCGAGAAAGCTGGAGGGGCACAAGAAGTTGGCACAGGACACAGCCAGGGCACCTGACCCAAACTGGCCAACGGGGTATTCCATACCATGGGACGTCCCATCCAGTATAGGAACGGGGAAGTGGGGGCAGGGATTCGCCGCTCGGGGACTGGCGGGGTGTCGGTCGGCGGGTGGTGAGCAATTGCACTGCGCATCATTTGTACATTCCAATCCTTTCATTATTTCTGTTGTCATTTTATTAGTGTTATCATTATCATTATTAGTTTCTTCTTTTTCTGTTCTATTAAACCGTTCTTATCTCAGCCCACGGGTTTTGCTTCTTTTCCTGATTTTCTCCCCCATCCCACTGGGTGGGGGGGAGTGAGTGAGCGGCTGCGTGGTGTTTAGTTGCTGGCTGGGGTTAAACCACGACAGGTAGTTACTTCTCTGAATAGAAATGCATATGTGAGTAAGGAAAAATAATACTCCTTTTCAGCACTTAAAGCTCTCCTTGCCCCCTGAATAGTTATAGATGTTGAGTCAGGTCAGTAGACAGTTAAAAAAACCCAAAATTTTACTGTTTCAGGTTCTACTTGTAAAGAACCTTCTGTTTGTGCAATTGCAACCCAACCTGATCTTCCATTTCAATCTTAACATTTTCTTCATTTATTTACATTTCTCCCAAATACAACTTCAAAGGCTGACAAAAGGATAAAATGAATACACTTAGTTCATTGTTAGTCCTACCTTGCAAGCTTGGATTTCTATGACTCTGTGAACCTTCAGTACAAATTGAAAAGGAAGATATTAAATGAAAGAGGGTTGGACATAGAAAGAATCTTTGAATACTTTATTAAACCATATTTTATTCCAAAGGCAGAAAGATACTTTCAGTGAGGTTCGTGTAGGCTTGTTCTGAAGTCACTGCTACACCCCTTCTCCTGTGTTATTGTTGACATTTCTGGATCCTTATGCACACAAACTTTCTAATGATTTAATTTTAAAACCCAGCTGGAAGAATGCTCTAATACTTGCTATGAGCTCTCAAGATGGATGAATAATAATTTAAAAAATGCTACGTACATTTGCTTTGTTAACTTTCCATACATTTTTATCCTTTGTGTTTGCTTTTCCCAAATATCTTGGCACATTTTTTTAACTGCCCGTAATATCTGTTGAAACTGATGTTTTGTCCCTCAGTGTTATATCTGAAAGAATATTGCATATAAAATACTGTATAACCATATATCGAATACAGGATCATATGGGTGGACAACGAAAAACCATTTTAACGAATTGTTCTTGCTTATTTGTTTTGACAGTTTGAAGTGAGGTCCAGTCCAACAGAATACTGTGTGCTTCAGTGCTATGTTACATACAAAGGATGTCAGCAGTTGCTTAGAGCTAAGCACTTTGCCCCTGATGCAGTGAGGCAAATAAGCATGTGCTTAGCTTAAAATACAAGAGCAGCTAACCAGGGACACATGGTGAGGTTTGAGCATTTGACTCATTTCCTAGAGCACAGCACAAGAGAAGAAAGAGATATTAATGATCTTAAGGTCAGTAGGCCTTGTGCTGCAAATATACTGGCTTCAGAAAAATAAAAATCATAGAGATATATTTTTATCCTTTATTGCTACACAAAGGAGATATGAATCTTTCAAAAAACCGAACAGATGAAAAACAGAAAAACCATTAGAAAAAGTGTAATCTTTTAATCTCATGTATCGGCAATATTGAGTATGACTAATCATGCCAGACTGGCTGCAGTCCATGAACTGTTTGCAGGCAATTTATAAACCAACAGTTATTTGGAAACCTTCAACCTATCTCTTTTTCTACCACTGTTCTACTATTAGCTGGCACTGGAAATAGGCTATTGAATTAAGTTTGACTTGGGATAACTGATCTTGTGTTTGAAGAACAGTTTATTATTATTTTTGTTCATAAAATGTATGTATGTAAAGTGCTTAGAAATATAATTCAGATTATTTGTCACTGAAATCTGTTAAAATACGTTAAAAGCATACAAGGAATGAAAAAATGAAACTATAAGGATGCGTAATATTTGTTCTTTGGAGGAGTCTTACTCAGTGCCTGCTGCATATATAGCTTATCTAGACTCCTAATAGTCTTTACAACACACGGGTGTTGTAAAATGATGAAACAATAAGGTATAAGTTATTATGTACAATTTACCATATCCATATGTAAAGGCTACAAGGATCTTTGCCCTTCATAAGAGATCATTACCCAAAAGTTGTAGTTAGGCTTTAGACTTACCACAATCACACCCAGCCAGGCCAGGGCTCCTGATGTCAACGTGGCTCCCATGATCATGCTAGCTTGTGTGAGTGATGGTGAAGCCATGTGTCCTTTCCTTCCTGTGGAAGGAAGTGAGGTAACAGAGACAGTAAGGTTGAATTTGGAAATTCTGATTATTAGGAAATTAGATTATTAGTGCTATCCTACAATACATCAAAGAAGCCCTTGAGAGTGCCAAAGTGTCTCCTGTATATGACCAGTTTGTAGAGCTCTTCCTTGCCCATAGCTTTCTGAGATAAGTAGAGTGAGCCTTGTGGCTATGAGCAATACATAAATGCTAGTATGTAATTATTAGAAGATGAGGAAGTTTGGTAACCAGAAGAACATTTACTGTGTTTCTTTCACATTAGAGTATGAGTACATTCTCTCTGAAGATGAAAGATTAAGGTCTTCTTGTGTGCACAGCAGAAGAAAGTTGAGTTCTTAACTGGGGAGGCCAATATATTATAGCACCTTTCTGCTAATCTGATTATGAAATGTGTTTAGCACAAAATCAGTACTGATGACCATTTAGTCCCTTTCATTCTTTAAAATCTACAAACTGCAAAAGTTATATTTTTCTTAGATCAGATTTTTACAGGATTTACACACCAGCCAAAAGAAAGAAACTTTTCAAGTCCCCCCCCCAAAAAAGCTGATAGTAGCAACAACAACATCATCATCATCATCATCTTTCTACTCAGTCTTCAAGTTTTGGAAATAGGGTGTCCAGCCCTTCAACAATTTCCAAGATCTACTGGGGAGAAAAAAACAAAAAAGGAATAATTTTAGAGATTAGAAAAGTCCCATTTGTCCCATTTGCATATTTATCTTGATTTAAAATTCTGAATAGAAACATTTATGGTCCACGTAAATAAAGAAGACTTTTTTTTTTTTTCCCCCCATAAGCATGCCTGGGTACCTAATGCAGTAATTTAAATAAAATGCAGATTTTTCTCTAGTGGAAAGCTTGGTAACACCTTATAATTTTCTTTAAGACACAGGTTTGTCCTTGAATAACGTACTTATCATATAAATTTGATAGACAGTTCAGGGAATGTCACATTTTGCAAATGAGGGGAAGAATTTGTATCTCTTCTCACTAATGAATAGTAGGCTCCAGGGACTCAGTACTCCACTCTGCCCACACCAAACACCCACTGAAAATGCATTTGGGCCTACAGTGGCTATGGCTGCCTGATCTTATGCAAGATATGGAAGGTGAAAAATGTTTGCTCTGTGGAAATAGTTTCATTCTATTCATTCCTTTTAAAGTTCATTTCTGGCTGGATAAATACCTGTTCTGTGAGGGAAACTAAAATCTGTTGTGATGATTATGCTAACAGACTCTACAAATGTTCTGAAGTTTGTTATCACTGCCTTGGACTATAAAATGACTGCACTGCAAGGCAGCTTAATGTTTTATTTCAAACCTCAGCAGTGTGAGAGAAAGTTATTGGGCTTCAATGAAATAATTTCATATAACAATAAGTGGAGCAAGGCAGGTTAGCAGTCATCTCAGTGTCAGATACTTAAATTGAGATATAAGCATTTATAGCTGCCTCCCACTGCATGCTCAGCATTGTCATTTTACAAGTAGATCACTACTTAACATTTTTGTTTTAATTTATGATTAAGTGTGATGTTTGTGCTATGTTGCAGTGCTGAAATCTCCATTGTAATGCACTGATTCATATGCTTTAAAAAGTGTCAGTAAACTGTCTTGTAGCTGTACAGTGTCACCTTGACAATATTTTACTGTGTACAAGTTTGTTGTTGCTGCTGCTGCTCTTGTTGTTTTTAAATTATGGTAGTTTTTATAATTTTATCAGCTTCTCATTAGGATTTTCAGAAGTCTCTCATAGATTAAGTGATGCAGAAATAAACAAGTAAAATGCAGAAAACTCAAACAATGAAAGTCTAATACATTATTTTGCAGAAAACTCTGTGAAGCAGTATATTAGGCTAAAACAGAAGGATATGAACTGCAGATACTGCATACACCCAATTATCTTCAGCTACACAGTCAAAATATTTTGTCAAAGACCCACTGCTGTAAGAGTGAAAGATAATGTATTCTACAGCTTTCAGGTCACATGATTAAATAGGGTTGATCCAGATGTCTCATTAAATGAAAAATGTTACCCTTTATTTAGAGACATATCATTTAAACCTATGACCAAAGTGGATTCTCCCCACAAGAATAATAAAGAAGATAATTTAGCCCCATTGCTTTCTTAATTTCTTTCTACTAAAACCTTACTGTGCAGGGTGGGGAAAGGAAGGACATGCCCTTGTATTGTATCTTTAATTCCACTATTTTCATGTCAGAAAAAGTAGAACTAATCTGTATTATTGGTTAATTAAAAACTAAATTTCTTTCACTCGTGCTCTAGCTTGCCACTTAAAAATTAATTAAGGACAATAAGAAAGAGCAAAATGTTCCTTTCCCAGAATAAGCTCCCCATTGGGATGCAGTGAAAATGTTAATAATTAATCAAATAGTCTAACTTGGTATTATTTTTGTTACTTCACACATATACAAAACCCCACTGATGTTGTTTGACTTTTTTGGTTTCATAAATATTTATATATAATTGCATTTTCCTTGTAAATTGCAGTTTTTCTGCCCAAAGGAAGGAAAAAAACAATTTGTGTGTTAATTTTATCTCACTGGTTTTGTTCAGCATCAGTAGTTCTGTATATAAAACAAGAGATTAGATAAAAAGAAACGCACACAACCTGTGTTTGTTAATGTAAAGAATAACAATTAGGGAATGTTGCTAATTTTGTAGCAATTCAGGTACCTTACTACATACCTACATACAGTGAAAAGCAGGCAATTCAGTGTTTCTGTTCCCCCTACCTCCCAACTTTAATAGTTATTTTGTTTAGATTCTGCTGCCCCCTACAGAATAGTTGAAAATATTTAGGATTTTACAAACCCAAGGATTGCTGTCCATTATTTTTTAATCTTGCGTGGACAAATAAATGCACAGCTTTCATAGCCTTGTAGGGAAGCAAAGCTTTATTTGTTGTCCTTGTACTTTTTTGATACGTTCTGCATGACCTGTACTTAAAAAATCTTACCACTTTGTGATATATTGATAAATAAAAATAGAAGTGATAGGCACTGTTATTGAACCACTGAAATAAGGTGGAACATATTTTACATCCTCCAAGAGAACAGAAAGCGAGTTTACTAACCTTTGAGTCTCAGGAAGTAAGCTAATTATACACTTTATCAGCTGCTACCCGTATACTACTATACCTTCCAGACCATACTATCTGTAACAAACAGCATCAGTTAAATGCAATGATGCACTTAAGACTCTAATAGAAAACAGACTGTCAATAGGACAAGGGGAAACAGAAAAGACCTTAAATGTAAACTGTATACTTCAGTTACAGTTCAGAAATATACTTTTTGTACTATTTGTACTAATTGATATTTCTAAAAAGTAGCTAACTAAATAAAATCCAAGACCTAGATTATACTTCCTGCAGCTAACCTCAAAGGTGAATAGCAAAGTTTGTTCTCCATGGATATGCCCTGGCTGTCTCCATTGCACTGTATCTGTCCATCATTTAGGAGATTATGCATGAAGGACAGGAGGCCAAGGAATCTTCCATCATATCCTGCCCTTGCAACTGTGTGGAGAAAGCAAATAAGCAGGAGATTTCATATGGCCTGAATTAGCTCCCTTTGTACTGCTCTGCTGAGTTATAAACTGTGTTACCTAGAAACCAGGCGTTAGGGGGAAGAGGAGTGTCATAGATGTGCTTAAGTTTCTCTTACTGAATACTTCCCCAAACTCACATAGCACAGAAACTCACATGTCCTTGGCTTACTAAGATTAGCAAGAAGTTGGGACACTATATTGATGACATCTCTCAAATATCTTCAGTTTTCCTGAGTGTTCTCCTAAATGCTCAGAGAAGGAACTAGTCTTGAGGAGACAAGTACAGGTTACATCTTCCAAGGCACATGGTGAATGCGTCACGGACCACAAAAGTATTTGAGCATGGCTGGTTTTGCTTACAAAATAACTTTGTAGAGATGCCAGCAAAACCAAGAAAACTTACAGGCATTTTGATGCCTCAGCTCCTTCATATCTTGGAAACAAGTTTTGATCAATAGCTCCTAGCTGTCCAGAATCTTTCTCATTCTCCTCTGGTTTAAGGCTTCCCTTCAATATCCTTTCTGCAAATCTTGTTTTCCTCTGTTAATGTCCTTTTTCTTTAGCCTTGACTCTTCTGCTATTTTAACTGAGTTGCTTGTCCCTAAGTATCTGCTTTTCTCTTGCTATGGCTCAAAACTTTCTGTGGGCCCACTGTTAGTATTAGCATTCTTTGTTCTCCTTACTATACTCCAGATCAGCAAAATAAGGCTAATTACACATATCAATAGAAACTGATAGAAAGAAAGTCCAGTTAAAAACTTATTTTAGCTGTTCCAAATGTGTTTCTGGAGGACAGTTTCTGCCCCTTCTTTCTCTTTCCATTATGTGCAGGAGAATCCTTGAGAAATAAATTTCTCTGAGTTAACATTAGCCTTTTTAAACAGTACCCTAAAATGCATCCCAGATGTTTTCTAAATGCATTCCCTTAGGAACTGGCCAAAGTCAGCTGAGCATGTGTCATTGGATCCTTCTCTTGTGAGCTGCCTGGTCAGACTGTATGTCAAGATTTTCAGTACTTTGAATGCCTTCAGTAATTCAGGTACAAATTCATGTCACAACTAAGCTGATCTGACAGCTAGATCTACTGATGGAATTGGCTGTGTCTCTCTCACTCTTGGCCGTAAACTCCTGCTGCTCTCCTTGTGCAAGTTCCAGTGATCTTCTGAACATTTGATGAAGGGATGAAGCATGAAAAAAGGAATAACCATCTCCTTATTTAGCTCCTTAAGTCTATTCACTGTGCTGTAACACAATCACTATACCAAGTGCAAAGGAAACATCCCACTTGGAAGGGGCAGAGTAATGATGGCTATCTTAGGTATAGCCAAAAACTTCAGCCTCAAATTATAGGCCATTACACAGCACTTTCTTTCTCATTCTCACTCTTAAATGAGGTCTGGATCCTTCAAAGATTTTGGCTGTGGCCAGCATTGCCCATAAACAATCTCACTCAGCCTAAGGGAAGTAAATGCCTGGCTGAACATGCTGCACATGTTTTGGAGAATTGGTCCTATCGTCTTCTGAGGAGGAATTTGGATTTCTTTTGGATTAATTATATACTAAATCCCAATTTTTAGTGGAGCCTTTGCATATTATTTATTTCATAAGTAAATAACAAACAAGAATTAGCTGTAAATGAGTAAAAAATCCATGAAGACAGACTCAAAGACATTAATGGGGAGTGCTGCTTAAATAACCATAGTACCAATGTCCTCCAAAATACAAAGATCTTTCTCAGATGAGAGAAGTATTTTTCTGATCTTAGCATTTGTTGTGGCAACCTCTGCACCACTAAATGCAACAAAGACAACACTACATGTGTATAGAATAGCTTGCCCAGAGAAACTTGCTGGACAGGATTCCTTTCAAATAACAAACTCTTTGTTTTGAAATATATTTCAGTATTTTCTCACCTGTATGTTCAAAGGATTAATATATTTTCTGGAGATAGGAAAAGGGAACAGAAAGAAGAAAAAGAGGCTTCAGGAAAAGCAGGGTTTATTTTTGAAGCCTTAGGCTTCTTTTTTTTTTTTTTCTTCTTTTTTCTTTTTTTTTTTTTCCCCAGAAAGGAGACATTAAAGATAGAGGGGAAAGCCCCCTGCAAAAGTACCTGTTAAATGTATTTTCCAACTTTCATCCCTTCTCTTATTCTAAGAATCTGCCATTCACTCAACAGTGCATTTATTTCCTATACATGTCAGAAGCATATATGTTCACTACTTCACAAAAAACTATAACTTAACATACAGCACCAGACTATTAAAGCTAAAAGCTTTGAGAATAAATCACAAACCTGACACTTTTCTATGGTTTTAACTTGACTAGGTTGGGAGGAGGAACTGAATAAAAGAACAGCATTGCAAGCTTCATCTAATACTTCAAATAGACTAAGTACAGATTTTGTAGATTTAAATATTCACATTAATATTGATTTGCAGGAGTATCAGGGAAGAAAAACAACACCATTAAAAAGATAAAGACATAATTCCAATTATAGTTGTTGTAATGGAACTGCTGCATTACTAAAAGCTACAGTCTTAGATTAGAGAGGCACAGTAGTGATTCAAACCCAGTGAGAAAATAAAAGGAACAAGAAACATGTCATTGCTACAAAGCCAGAACCAATAAAGAATGTAGCATTTAAACAATAAGACATTATTCCTCACAATAAAACTGTGCCGCTATATGGAAGAAAAACTCTCAAATATTTGTCAAGCAAAGGACTGAAGACCTGTAGACTATAAATGAGTCCTGGGTTCCAGTTCAGACTTTCAAGACTGTTTCTGTATTTTACATACTTGCTCTGTAATTTAAATAATAAAGAAGTTGTTGTTCTATGAGCAGAGTATGGTAACCATAAATCTTCTTATGAGTTCTTTAACTACTAGGGTACAGTCAGGCTTGTGCTCCTCTTCACCTTTCTCCCATGTGCTCAGCCCTGGTCTGAGACTTTTATATAACCCCAAAAGCTGAATAGTGCTACCTCCCCCAATTTACATTATAGCTTGCTCAGAGAAAGAATTTTAACTGAACATTGGTCAGGAGACCACTTAGAATATGGGTTCCAGGAGGTTTTAGGTATGTATAATGTGGTATTGCAAATCAGGTGATCTCATGGCTGGTGTGACCTGTTAAAGGAAAGGCCATGGAGGAGTGTGGATGGAAGTCATCTTTGGGGTGCAGCTGTAAATTCTCTGCAAAGACAACTTTTCTTTATTACAGTGTATATTTCCTCTTCTGTTTCTGATAAGGAGCCAGTTTCATTGTTTTGATAGCACACAGCATTAATGTCAAGGCCCATCTATCTTCTCTGAAACATAGCGCTAAAATAATTTCCTTGGTGTAATCCAGAATTTTAGTATTTCACTGGAAGACATATAGAAGAACCTGAGGAAGTGAGTTTGCTCTCCAGCTGATGAAGAGTTGCAGAATTTTAGAATTTGATGTTCTTTTTCCACTGAATGCAGCAAGAAACCTTTTTTAGACAACCTCAAAACTGTCCTTGAGATCACCAGGTACCAAATAATACAGAATTTATACACTTGTCTCTGAAACTCAGAATTATTTGAACTGGTAGTCTTAATCACATCAGAGAGTGATATATGCTTCCTTTAACTTGAATGACCCTAACTCTGGCTTTGAAAGTTCTTTCAAACATTGGTCACATTGTGTCTTTCAGGCCCTGGCAGACACTTGGTTTGTGTAAAGATCAGATCTGCCAGCACGTCAAGTGTCTATTCAGGGTTAGAAATAAAGATGTGCAGAAGAAAATTTCTCACACTTTCAGCTCTTAACTTCTTTGCTCCTTCTAGAAATACTATCAATGCAAAATAAGAATGAGGTTTTGGCAGATTAGGAGCAGGCACAGAAATAACTGCAGATCTGGCTTTCTGTATGGAAGATTACTTCTTTCTTTATAATTTTTGGCTTGTGTTTTTTGAAGCAATTTAATTTTGTCAATTTTGTTTACTTCACTGCCTTTTTTCCATTACTGTCTTGCCATTAGTATTTTGTTTCAATGATGTGGTTCATTAGTATGGCATTAGTAGCTCCAAGTATGCAAATTTTAAATCTAACCTAAATATTTAAGTGATGCTCATCTTTCCTTCTCAACTTCCTTTTATGTTGTGCAGCACTACCTTTTGTTCGAGCAGGTATTTTACTGGTAGGATTGGATTCTTTTCTGGTGAGACATTTATGGCAATATTTGTATACAATGGAACTGTTTCTCTTTCTAATTTGCCTTTTCATATGTTAAAATGTATCATAAAGAGGAAATTTAAAATACGCAGCTAAGTGTCAGAACATATTTTTAATTTAAGCTACAACTCTCTATGTCAACCTAACATATTTAGTTACTTTTTATATGGATATGGCGTCCCATATATTACATGGAATTATATGCAATTGAAATAACAGTGCATGATAGGCAAGGCCAACACCATAAGTGTAGTAAACAACATACACACAAGATACTGCCTACTTATCATGAATGCACTGAAACCTATTCCTTTCCTTTTATAATTCTGGTTTACAAAGTGAAACTCTAGGTTTTGGTGTGAGTGCAGTAACAGTAGAGATAAGCTTTGCTTAAGGGAAAGGATTCTATATGGCTCAGTGCCTCAGTGAGCAATGTAGTTCCCTTCGTAAGGACAAGAGGTCCTCTATTCCCTTAATGCATCCTGTTGTGGTTCATAATTTTAGCCAATCACTGCTCCACCCTATCATCTCTCCCATCTAGTCCTGTAGTTTGACAGACAAGGTCACCTTGATATGCAAAACAACATGATTCTCTATTGAATTCACATACAATATAAACCAGTAGGAGACTGCATGATCTCATTCAGCATATGGCAGTCCCCAGAATTCTCTGTCTTGTCATGATACTGGCCCACTAATCTTTTTACAAAAAAATCAGTAGCAGCCAGAAAAAAGTGTTAACCAATTGAGAGCACATGCATCCATTCCTGCTGGAAATGAAGATTCTTGGGTGTTCCCTGGCCACACAGGAGAAAGTAACTTGGATTGGTCCTGGTTGTTCAGTTTTAATCTGAGAAACAGCTCAAGCACTGGGTGCTATTACTACCTGCATGTCCTGTCAGCTTGCAGCAATCTGTAGCACAGGCCCTCCCTGAACTACAGGTTGTGCCTGTATGGCTATGCTTTAATAGTTTTCCATTACTTCAGTGACTTAATATAGTATTGTCTTAAATTGTTTGGTTTTGTCATAAAAGCCATCCTACCACAGTGAGATACAGAATGCAAGTGTGCACTATGTGAAAAATGTATTAATTTTTTTGTTTTATTTATTTTAAATTTTTAAGAAGCTAAGTGCTCTTTACATCTTCTAACATGAGAAATGGTAACCAACTTTTCTCTACATATTTTTTTCTAAATCATTAATTACTTTATCTACTTTTCCTCTATCCCTTCTATCTTTCTCTTTTCCATGCTGAAAAGTCCTAGTCTAAAAGAAATGTTTCTGTACATACTGTATAAGCTGGATTGGCTTTTCGTCATTGTATCATATATATATGTGTGTACTGATGCTATTTTTTGTGATGGTTTGCTTAGCAAAAATCTTTCTTTGATCATCTTCATTGCCCTTCCCTTCATTCTTTCTTCTGATGTCCTTTCTCTTGGACAGTCTGACTACAACCATACACCAATATTCAGGACATGAGTGGGTTCTGATTTCTATCCCTTTAATTCTAAAATTCAATTTACTTCTTAGAGCATTGCTGAATGATGTTTTCACAAGGACTTAATGTCATGGGCATGGAGTACCTGCAAGGTAGTTGCTAATTTTGAGTCCACTGCAGTATATCTTCAGTTAGGATTACATTTCTCCTTGTACACTTGCTTTTATTTATGAACATTACATTTATTATATTTTAAAATTTATTTCATAGTCAGTCAGCCTCATTATACGATTTCTCAGATGTTCACAGTCTGTGTTACTTTTGAGTAACCGGAATAATTACGCATCATCAGCCAGCACTATCAGTCACTTTTCATGCCTGAACTGGACAATTCATGAATACAATGAGCAACACAAGTCCAATACAAACCCCTGCGGGATTCTTATGATTACCCTCCATCCATTACAGGAGTTGATAATTTTTCCTACATTTGTTTCCGGTCTTTCAGTCAACTATTAATCTGTGACAGGACTTTTCCACTTTCCCCAAAAAGCCTGTCAAAAGCTTTTTGGAAGCCCATATATACTGTTATGAGCCTTACTGACAAGTTCATTGACATCACTAAAGACCTCTTCAAAATTTGTAGGGCGTGACTTTATTCTGCAAAAGCTGTATTGACTTTTCATGGTAGTATCATACATTCACTTAATCTATTCTTTATTATAGTTCTGACTGCTTTGCTTAATACAAAATTCAAATGCACTCAGACCAGTGTCTGTATTCGTACAGATTTCTTCTAAAAAGACCTTTGTGAAAATGACACTTCATTTACCATCTCCCTTTCCTGTGGTAGCAAGACTAATTTAAATGTGAGGTTATACACCATAGTCACCACTGTGGTAATTTCATATTAAGCTTCTTCAGAGTTTATGCATAAAGAGAATCTAGTCCTAGCTGCTTATTTCTCCTGATGGATCACCTTCTTCTAACAATACTTCAACATGAGATCATTCTTCATATTTATCCCCTATGAAGACCTCTACTGTGTTAAACTTCCAAACTTCTCTGAAGTGAACAGTTAAAAAAAAAAACTCATTTAGCTTTTCTGCTATGACACTGGCTTCTCTGAGTGTGCTTTTTATAGTTTCATTATCCATCAGTGTGAGAAAAGCATTCAGAGGTTTTGTTTTGATAGAAATCTTAACTTTAAAGCTCTGTATCAATGAACTGCTGCAAAAGAGCATGTACCTGAATGCACTGGTCCAAGAAATCTAAGAGATCCCACTTTCTTGCTTCTCAATAATTATTTCCTCCCAGAACAGATAGCCGTTGAGCTTCCCCAGCTAGAAAACACACACATATACTGGAATTATGTAATATGGATTTATTTATTTACTGTAGGCTCTTGAATGCCTCTATAAAGGGTGAAGTTTATAAGTGTTTTTAAGCTTTTGGAGAACGCAGAACAAGTCAGTAACTCTGAGGATTATCTATAGAGTAATTTGGCTACTGCAACAGTGTATGCACTCAGAATAAGAATATGCTTGAACAAATACAGGGATTTCCTACTTTTTGTACTTGTGTAAAATTGAGAGCAGGTCTGAAATTCCAAGTGTTAGACCCAGATATTCCATAACTGTAGCTGAGAGAACCCATGGTATATTTATATATCTCATTATATACTAGATAGATATAGTTATATACTTTACTAGCTTCAAACTCCGTTCATATGCCTACTGTCATAGACCATGGTGAGGCAGGCTGTCCCCCTGCAGCCCAGGGAGGTCCCCGGTGGAGCAGTTATCCATATTGGAGCCTGTGGAGGACTTCACACTGGAGCAGGGTCCTGGTAGGAACTACAGCCTGTGGAGAGGGGCAAATGCAGGAGCAGATCTTCTGGCAGGACCTGTGACCCTGTGGGGGACCCACTCTGGAGCAGCCCATTCTTGAAGGACTTCACCCAAGGACCCACGCTGGAGCAGTTTGTGAAGAGCTGCAGCCCATGGGAAGGATCCATGTTGGAGAAGTTCATGAAGGACTGTATCATGTGGGAGGGACCCCACACTGGAGCAGGGGAAGAGTGTGAGGAGGAAGAAGCAGCAGAGACAAATGTTATGAACTGACTGCAAACCTTATTCCCTATTTCCCTATACCATTTAGGGGGAGAAGGTAGAAGGGTTGGGAGTGAAGTTGAGCCCAGGAAGAAGGGGAGGGTGAGGGGAAGGTACTTGTAGTTTTGTTCTTATTTCTCATTATCCTGCTCTGTTATTTATTGGCAATAAACTAAATTAATTTCCCTAAGCTGAGTCTGTTTTGCCCGTGATGGTAATTGGCAAGTGATCTCCCTGTCCTTATCTTGACTCATGAGCTTTTATTCATATGTTCTCCCCCTCTTCTGTTGAGCGGAGGGAGTGATAGAACGGCTTGGTGGGCACCTGGCAGCCTGCCAAGGTTAACCCACCACATTTAGATACTGAAATCAAAACCAGCCAAAAACCACACATACAAATTTCGTTTAACAGCCTATTTCTGTTCATATCCATGTAGGTTATTCTCTCTTGCAACTCCATTTCTATCAAGGAGTTGCTCATGGTTGCACTGTTTGCAACAATGCACTTCATGTAGTTACACTTATTATACTTTTAAAAAAGCAATTTGCAATGTCTCCATGCTGTTGGCCTTGTCTTTTTCTCTACAGTACAGGCTGCAGAGAAGCTGCAGAAGAGTTTTCTCTTGGAAGCTTCATGTGTCCTCTTCTGCATCTAGAAATAAAATGTTGCTTTGCTTTTGGAAAATAGTGTATATTCCATGGGTAATATAAAATCACAAGTGTGATTTATAAACTCAAATGGACTTTCTTCAGATCATATAGTCTGATTTCTATATAGAGGTTGTAAAATACCACTTCTATCTCTGTAATGCAACCAATACTGCAATGTGGTTAGAATGTATTTCTAGAAAAACATCACATACATATTTGATAAGAAATAGATGCAATGTACTATAACTCTGTAACAATTTGAAGGGACTGGTGGTGGTGGGGTGTGTGCTTATTTTTACCGTTCTCCTTATTGTATCCTCTACAACAGATATAACCCTGTTCTATTTTCTCTTCAATAAAAGCATATGGAATTATATTGAGAGGGGTAGCAGCATCTACATAGCTAATATTGCCCTTGAAATAGCATATGAAATAACATTGAACACTGAAACAGCATTGAACATTGAAATAACATATGTCAAACCACTAATTTTGGCTCTTCCTAAAGACTCTCACTGGTGCTGAAAAGTGAAGTTATGCCTGGTAGCTGTAGCTGGACAGTGGTTCCCTGACACAATCGTATGTGGCAGGCAGATTTGCACGAAAACAGACAGGCATGACAACAGACATAGCTATCGGCATAGTCTTCCTTGATTAATAAACTGTAGTAGATACAGTTGTGTAACAAGACAGGTCTGAAATGCAGTTAATACTGCTTATCATTAAGCAGCTATGTGACTGTGACCTCTGTTTCTTTAAATAGGTCTGCCAGACAGTCACAGTTCCCATGTGCACCGATGTGAGAGACTAGAGACTTCTTCCTTTAACCCCTCAGGCCCTTATTCTTTCTTTGTTTCCCTTATAGAACTAAAGTGAACCAGGACGATCTCCTGCCTAGGGTTTTGGAATAGGCACATTCAAAATTATTATAGCTTTTGTCATATGTAAAGTTGGTGCATCAGCATAACCGTTCTGCTGTCTTGTCAGTGAATGTGGTAATAATATGTCTGCAAAGGACCTTCTTTGCTTTTGAAGTAAGCAGAGGTCCAGTTGCAACAGAGATTCTTCTGGGAACAGGGCAAACTGGCTGCTCTTCACAGTTTTCATACCCATCAGAAAATAAGTCCAGACCAGATCATTAACCTTATCTAAATATACCCTAAAATCTGACATTTAAGGGTTTAAATTCTCATTAAAAGTTACAGGAAGCTAATAAAAATTGAAATTAGACAGTACTGTCAGCCCACTACACCTTTGCAAGAAAGTAATCTCAAGGTTGAGTAACCATGGGATGAGTATATCAGAAAAAAAACCTCATATGGCCCTGAGAAAAAATCCAGAGAATATCAGAGCATTATTTTCCACTGCCTCACACTGTTGCCAAATGCCAAGCATAGCATTAAGCACCCACATTGCCCAGCTATAGACAACCATGCGAGCTTTTGGTTAAAAGACAACCAGACACTTAAAATTACCTGCCTTTAAAATCAGTGAAAAAAACCCCATTCCATGCAGCATTTCGCTTTCAAGATTTAAGATTCCCCAACAACTGTTTAAAAAAAAAATATCTCAATAGGAATCAATGCATTTCATCAAATAAGAATACTGTTGAGAAATTAGGTTCTTATATTTAATTGTTTTATACTCTAGACTGATTCACAAGTGGTCATAGATGCTGAGTGAATTTCTTCTCAGGTAATTAGGTGTTTACTGTGTAGGTATCTGCACCTAGACTAGTCACCTTAAACTTAGTTTATAGTCAGTGAGGAAAGAATAAGCAATCCCAGGCCATGAGTCTTTTGACTTATTTTAGGCATCTACTTTAGAACCAGATAAATCAAGCCACCAAAGTGCCTACTGACTTTGCTGACTGACTGGAAAGAGAGGCCAAATGAAGCCCCACATTTGGTACATAAATCCTGGCCTCTGAGACTTTGGTGTGAGAGCACAAGGTATCTTACTGTTACATGCATGGCTTCATAGTAAAATAACAGACCTAGAAGAAAAACTGTTCAAAGACAGTATGTGTGTGAGAGGGGAACCTGCATTTGCAGCTACTACAGAACATCTGTATCTTGGGATGAGGGAGAGTCAGAAAAAGAACAGAAGAAAAGATGAAATAGTCATCTTAAAAAAGTGAGCTGATGCATATGGCAGAGAGTAGCAATCAACCCCTGCATCTGTGATCACTCTCAGATGTTGTAAATACCTACAGACTGCTTTGGCCTTATTAATGTTGTCCAATCACCAACCAGCACAAAGAGTCAGCTTGTGAAAGTAGAATGGCTAAAATATAGGAATGAAATGTATCAAAATGGAAGGCAGAGGCATAAGCTCATAGCAGCCTTTAGTGATACCAACAGTGAATACTGTCTTCTCTTTGTCCTGTCACTGAGAACTGTATTCCTCTCTATTCAGCTGTTTGGGAGGCACACAATTTCTGGAATCCACATCATCATTTGTGCCTTTTCCATCTGGTTTGCAGTATTTGCAGCTGTGTGGCAAGAAGCATTTGAATTGCCTATTAAGAACTTTGTATTTATTTATTTATTTACTCTGAAAAGCATACTCATGCATGCATCATCAATCATCTTCTATGAGCTTGAGTCAGCTATGGATCCTGAGCTGACCTGCTGACTCATACTGACATCTAACACATGGATTGTATTACTGTTAATTATTCTTACTGATTTTATTAGTGTCACAGGCACAGACTGGGCAGACCGAAGTAAGGGTGTTTTGTACCTTAAAGTGAGAGCTTAATCATTGATGAGATATATAGACATTCTGTATCTGCAACTTTTTTAAGAGGCCTTTGGTCAGAGGAGGTACAAAAGCAGTAGTTATGTGACTTTATTGTGACAAGTAACTTTATCCATTTTAAAAATGCTCAGCCCTAACAAGGTGCGTGTAATATAGAGTCAGAAGGAGCAAAAGCATGATTTAACCTTACCATATCAGCTGAACTCTGTAAAAGCTCCAGGTCTTGCAACATTGTTCTGGGTTTGTATGGTGGGGTTTTGATAGCAAAAAGGGAGGGGCTGCAGGGCCGACTCCTGTGAGAAGCTGCTCGAAGCTTCCCTGGCTCCAGGTCGGACCCAGTGCTGGCCAAGGCCAAGCCCATCAGTGATGGTGGTAGTGCCTCTGGGAGAACAGACATAAGAAGGGGAACCTGCAGTAGGGGAGGAGATTAGAATGTGAGAGGAACCCCTCTGGAGATACTGAGGTCAGTGAAGAAGGAGGGGGAGGAGTGGCTGCCCCTGCAGCCCGCAGTGAGACAAGACAGCAGGCTGTCCCCCCCCCAGCCCACGGAGGGGAGCAGATGCCCACCTGCAGCCCGGGGAGAGAGGAGCCCATGCTGGAGCAGGGGGATGCCGCCCAAGATGGCCAGGACTCCATGGGAAAGCCCACGCTGGAGCAGTCTGTGCCGGAAGGACTGCAGCCCACAGAAAGGACTCACGTTGGAGAAGTTCGCAAAGCACTGTCTCCTGTGGGAGGGACCCCAAGGTGGAGCAGGGGAAGACTGAGGAGTCCTGCCCCTGAGGAGGAAGGAACAGCAGAGACAAGGTGTGATGAACTGACCCCAACCCCCATTCCCTGTCCCCCTGTGCCGCTGGGGGGAGGGGGAAGAGAAAACCGGGAGTGAATTTGAGCCTGAGAAAAAGGGAGGGGTGGGAGGAAAGTGTTTTTAAGATTTGGGTTTATTTTTCATTATCCTTGTTTTGATTTGATTGGTAGTAAATTAAATTGATTTTGTTTTTCCCCAAGTTGAGTCTGGTTTTTGTCCATGACCATAATTGGTGAGTGATCCCTCCCAGTTCTTGTCTCGATCCTCAAGCATTTCTTTGTATTTTCTCTTCCTCATCCCACTGGGGGTGGAGGAGTGAGCAAGCAGCTTTGTGGTGCTTTTTTGCCAGTTGGGCTTAAACCACAACAAAGATACATGGGATTGCTGGGCTAGAAGAGAAGCAATAGGTGCCTTGACCTGATCATTTTACTCTGTACTTCTTGAGCTGCTCTAAACTTCCCCAGCTCTGTTATGTAGCTCTGAATTCCCATACCAGTGATATGTGATGTTGACAACAGGGTTACATTCTAAAATGAAACCTGGGGGGGTATGTATAAAGCTTGAATGAATGAAAAAAAGGAGCGGGGACACCTGGCAGACAACAAGGTGAACATGAGTCAGCTTCTCAAGATCTGGTACATTTCACAATAAACCTTATACATAACCACACTGGCTTATCAACAAGAGCATAGCGAAAAGTTGAGGGAAGTGATTTTTCCCTGAACTTTTGCATTCCACAATACAAAGCAAGCTGGATCTAATTATTGTGATGATTAGTGGGTGGAGCAAACAATACATAGTTTGAGGCTGAATGAAATTGCTTTCTTTAGCCTGGAGAAAAGAAGGCTGAAAGAGATCTTACTGCAGACTTCTGCTGAAGGGGGACTGCAGAGGAGATGGAGCCAGACTTCCTCCAGCAGTGCACAGTGAATGGCAAGATGCAACAGTCACAAGTTTCAGCAAGGGAAATCCTAACAGGACATAAAATAATCTTTGCACAGAGAGTGTTTAAGGACTGGAGCAAGTTGTGCAGAATGGCTGCAGAATAACTACCCTGAGAGATATTCAGAACTTGACAAGACTCAGAGCAACGTAGTCTAACTTAGAAGCCAGCACTGCTTTGAACAGCAAGTTGTCCTGAATGATCACCAGGGTTTCCTTCCAAATGTTCTTTCTTTTTATAATGCTTTGCTTCCTGTTAGCCTTGGAAGCAAAGAACTCTCCCTTCGGCAGCTGTGGCCATTAATATTTACATAAAATCCTGCAGGGGTTCTTGGCCAGCTACCTTCATCATTGGGCTGCTCAAATCAGTCACTTAGACCACTGGTGACTAGAATGTGTTGGAACAGACAAACGTAATATAATGCAAATTAGAGGAAATGATGAAAATTACTTGCATCCTGAATTTGTTTCAGGGAAATAGATCATGCACATCATTGTAGCCATTCACTGAAAACATCTGTTCAGTAGAAACTAAAAGCAACTAAGATTTTTAACTGAATTAAAAAGTAATAGAAATAAAAATCATTGAGAGTCTGACACTGAGGCATACCTCCTCCTATGATCTGGCCTGCAGCTATTTTATTTATTCTCGTTTTCATAGCAAGGTTAAAGGAATGTTACTATTAACTTACTGAGTTAAAAAGTATTTCTAAGAGAAGTTTTCTATCTGCAGGATTTCTGATGTCTTAATGAACTCAGTAAATTACCTCACTCAGTATGTGATGGTCCGAGTATCAGAATTATGGGTTGTTGTCTGCCTTGAGATGGTTTTTGTTCCAAATGTCAGATGTACATATTCTGCCTTTTCACCACATTTATCTGTAAGTGCTATATGACCTGGATTTCATAAATTGTCAGGCATATTTATTGTGGGAGGGTAGCTTTCTGCTTCCAGTTCCTTTTCCATTTAGAATTGCTAATTAGTTACCTCACAGTTTAAGATGATATGCCATAGATTGCAAATTATTTCAGGGTAGTTATAAGCTAGATGAAGAGAAGCTGAAAACAGGTGTCTGCCTTTTGATTGGATGCAGTGCTAGAAATGAAGAGAAAATAATGGTTGCTGAAGAAGGAAGCTGGATAGAAATCTTTACCTCAACGTGTAAGTGCACCTAGTATGCTTGACATTTTATCAAGAAAGCACAAACACCACCTCTTTTTAGAGATTTTAATGGCAAAACTAGAACAATACATCAGTGAAAGTGTAGGATACCAGCAGGCACATGAGGATTTGCATTGAAAATTGTACACAAGACGTCCTTTATACCGTTTAAAATTTGGGCACTGTGGAGGAAGCAGAGGTCTGACTTATCTAGTTAGTTTGCATCCCAGTCTCAGACATGAATTATGTCCAAATTTGGGATTTTAAATTCATTATGCTATGCCTTTCTATAGTTTTAGTGTAGTTTTAAACAGTTAAAAGCGTGGCATGCTTAACAGTATGGATTAAAGCTCTTCCTTCTAGGACAAACTATACACCCTCCAAGTCAAGAAAAGCCTTAAACTTCTGACGTGCAAAATCCTTTGGCATGCAATAATTTCACTAAGAATTAGCTCTTTTTAAAGTAATATGTATATAGGGCCAGAGAGAATTTGCCAATTTTTGAATGTCGTTCCTTTAGCTGGAATGACTCCCAAAAGCCTTGTTGGGAAACTTTCCTGAAAAAGACAGCCTATCAAGTTCTACAATGCACAAGTTCAAAGACAAATTCTGTCTTAAAATAGGGAGGATAAGCAAGAACTTCTAACCTTTCTTGAACCTTTTTAGTCACCTCTAAAGTTAGTCAGCATCATTTTCAATAGCATAAAGCAACTTTTCTCTCTTGTCAGTTATGACTCCTTGAAATTTCCTGGAAAAAAAGCAAACAAGCAAACAAAACAAACAAAAAATTATGTAGTAGTTGGAACCTTCTGCCTTTTCTCAGCTTTTGTGGGTGCAGAGCATAGAGCTGCAGTTTCTGCAGTCTGTAGCTGCCCTTTCTGTTCTTACAGAGATTGCTAAGGAAGGAGGGAGCCTGAAAAGCACAAAAGACTGGAAGTTTAGCTGAAACTGGACTGCTCTGAAAGCCACAGGAGCTCTGGCTTGAAAAGCACATTTCCATGACATTCATGTCATTTGCACGTTATCCATGGCATTCTAGACACTTGGGCAGTGTGACTCACACTGCCTAGGAAATTGTCTCCAAAGCCAGAAAAAGACAGAAAAATCTCTGGGTCTGGTGCAATACTGCTGATACAATTTTTAGCCCTGCAATGTTGTTTCATCCCACCACTACTAGCAACAAATTCAACTGAATTGTTGGATTACTTTTAACTGCTATTACATAGCACACGTCCTACAAGTGCAATTTTGTTTATAAATAAACATTTCATAATTAAATACTGAGGATTTTCAGTATTGAATTCTTGAGTTTACCATTTCATTCTGAGTAAGATTATTATTTTTCTAGAAAACAAACATACAAACACATAAAAATTCAATTTCCTGATCACTTGTTGCAAAACTCATTTAGAACTCTGTGTAAGAGAAAAGTGGTTTTAGTGACACCTTTGACAACAGCCCATCATAGCATGGATGGAAAAGGATAGAACTAAGGTTATTCCCTAACAAGAAAATCTTGGAGCACAAATTTGGAAAGCAAGTGCATGAATTTTAGCCATTATAAAGAACTTAATAGAAAGTTATAATTATTTCTTAATATGTGCAAAGATTATTCAAAATACCTATAGAAAGGATATTTTTTCCATCTAGGAGCTATAACTTTATAGAGTCAGCTTTTGTTATTAAGAACTAAAACTGTTGTGGGAGAGCTCTTGACAGGGCATGAGGACAGTCATTAATACAAGGCAATGCAATAAGGTGAGCCCTTTCCTCTCTGCTGGAAGGACTGGAGCTTTGCTAGAACAAAGAAATGTCAGTTTGTATCTTGCACAGTCTGGCACATAATGTGATATATACCTAATTTGGCTTCAAGCTTCAGTACTTGGAATAGAATAACATTTGAGATTATGACATCTAGATGGAGATGTCTTCACAGTGATATATTTAGGTCCTGTGGATGTCCATGCAATAAGGGATGTGTGACTTGATTCAGTTTCCTAAAAAAAGTTTTGTGGGGTCATTTTAGGTGCCCTACAGTATCTCACCAAGCTTCTAGCTGCCACTCTAGAATGTTGTGGGTGTCCTGTAGGTCTCATGTCAGATCTGCTAGCCACATGGGAAGGTCTCAGAAAATTTCATATGCCTTATAGGCAGCTGAATTTGAAGCCACAATGGAGGTGAAGGTGGACAGCTAGAGCACAGGTACCAGTTTGAATGCCCCAAAGTAATGCATAATAAAGGACATACAGAAAACTCATGCCTTTTTGAAGTGGCAGCTGGAGACCCAGGAGAATGTCCTAGGACTTCATCAATAGTACTAAATTCTATGGGTGGGCATCTGAATAAATTCCTCAGTGCTCATGTAAGCTACTGATTTATGCAAGATACAGACACCAACAAAATTTACAAACTTATTCTTCTTAAAGATGAATTGATTGTCTAAAGATATGTGCTTAATACTAACAATCCCCTCTTCACTATCCTGAGAAACACATGCTAATTTTGTTTATTTTTCACCAAATCTGGAACAGATAATTTTCTCAAAATATATATGAATTCTGGTTTAACATAAGAGAGAAATGGAAGAATATTTGAGAAATGTTTACAGCTTCCACATAAGTATCACAGATTATCAGTCTATTTTAAGCTGTCATCACAGTTTCATAGAGTCTATTTCCTCAATTAAAGCAGCAATTGGTAAGTAAACACCAAGGCATTTGTTGAAGCTTGTTTGTTCAGTTTTGATAGCATATTAACTTATTTTGGCCCAACAAAATAAAATTGCAGTGCAACTTTTCCTTCATTATAACTCTTTTTTGAGCAACAAATATAATCATGCTCACTCTTCATTAGAATTGCTTCAAGAATTATTACTAGGCATATATTGTAACTGTTGGAAGTTCTCCTAATTTTTTAATAGACAATACTTTCTCTTTTCCCATTCATCCTCTAAATGACTGAAAAACTCTCAAAGTGGCGGTCACCAAGAGTTCTAGATAAATTAATATTCACAAACTTGATAAAGCAGTCTCACTAGGAACTGATCTGGCAGAATTCATCCTTCTGTATGGCATAGTTGTCTCTACCAAATCCATGTTTTGCTTACTCAAGAATTTATTTGAAAATATAATGATTAAAATAGGAAGACTTCCCAAAAGCTTCTGAAGACTGATTGAGGAACAGAGGAACAGAACAAATGGAACATATCATTGTTCAAAATCATTGCTCAAAATTAGAAACAACTCACAATGGAAAAGACTATTAAAGACAATTACTCAGCTAGATTACAAGCAGACCATACTTGCTTCCCAGAATATCATCTAGTGTTTTGTCTTTTTTTTTTTTTTTTCCTCTCTCTATTCTTTCCATCTGCTGATTGGTCACATTAGAAACAGCATATAATAGTAACTAATTACTGATTTTCAATTGGTCTGAATTTTTAATTTCCATAGTATTAATTTAGTGAACATTTACTGTTTTTCTGTGGTTTTAACAGTGGAATGATTATTGCAATATGGCACAACCCAAGTTTTTTTGGTTGGTTGGTTGGGTTTTTTTAATAGTGTCTTTAAAGTAATTTATATACCATGATTATTTATGTCTTAAATAAATTAGCTAATTAAAAAAAGTTAAAGGAATCAGAAGTTAGATTTTTTTAACAGCTTTTCTTTCTTTTGATATAGCTGTGAGCCCTACTGAGACATATAAAGAAAGTAATCATTAAGTTGATGCTATAGTTTATTTCTCCCAGTAAATAACAGAATGAAGATTGAGACCAAACTGTGTATCTTTGTTCCACTCCTCAGAGAATACTATGCCATCCCTGGATAGAAGACAAGAAATTAAGAAAAATTAAATGAGCTGCTAATTACAGTTTATCCACATAATGCAGATGTATATAGCCCTTTTAAGATGAATAAGTTAAATTGATCAAATTTTTCCTAGAGTTTGGGTATGCAGAATAGTTTCAAAGCAAGTTGCAAGATTCATTTCAATGTTCAGAGCAGCATGTATGTTCTCTAAAATGAAAATAAGAAGAAAGGTATTGGTTTAAATGAGCAAAGTGGGTGCAAAAACACGATGGAATATAATTTATGGATTAAGGGGATAGTCAACTGCCTCTCAAAATTAGGGATGGAGGGGAAGCAACAGCAAGACAATGACTGGATAGGACTTAGCATTTCTGCAATGCATGGGTGTTGACTGGACCAGCAGGGAAGATTTAGCAAGAAAGAATGTCTATAAACATGAAGGTTAAATAGGAATAACAGGAGCATTGTAGTAAACTCTAAGAAGATATGTAAACAAATGATCACTAATACAGCTCACGTACATGTTGACACTGAATAATATGCCTTTACTCAGTGACAATTTATTGCAGGTAATTCTCTCAAAAAGAGCTTTATTTGGGTAAGTTAAGTGTGAGCCATGGCTTTCATCTCTCAGCCATTACCACATTTGGGTAAAATACCTTCTGTTGCCTTTTTATTACTAATACACATATAGTTTCATAGCTGGCTTCTTGCAAATGTTAACATACATCCTTGAAGAACTATAGCCAGCTTCTTGAAGACCACATTCCACAGCAACTGTTGTCTTAGAAAGATTACTAAAAGCAGGATTTATCCTGCTTTTTATGCTTTACTTTTTATGATCATATCAGTTTCATATGATGAAATTTAGAGGTAAATTAGTTGAAAATTGTATTAGAGTGATGGTATTCACTGATAAACTGAGTGAAACTGGATTGTTGGATTAAACACTACACAAAATCATTATCACACAATGGGGGGAAAAAAAGCCCAACATCTAAAAGAAAGTCAGAGACTAACTGACACAGTAGATGTTCTATGGATTACTAAAATGAATTAAACACATAAGCAGTCCTTCACAAATGGAGCTATGATGAATAGAAATGGAAGAGAAAAGAGAGATTCATTATAAAAAAGGGTACCAGAAAGCTGAAAAGAACCTACAAGATTTGCCATATTTTTCATGCTGCTTCTTGCAGTAATTTATTTCTTTGCTACTATGTTTCAGATTTTGACACTAGATCTCTTTAAAAAAACACATCTGAAACTTTACTGTAATGTAGATAATATTTCTAGAAACAAACTGTCTAGCTTTTATTACAATAGCAGCTAAGCTTCCTTTCTTTCTTTTCTTTTTTTTTCTCCCCCTCATGTAAACATCTCTTTCTGGAGAGCTTGGAGAGACAGATGACAGCAGAACTGAAGACATGCAGCCTGGCATCTAACTAAATTGACTAGTGCAACGTAATACTGTTGCCAGTTTGCATTTGTCAGAAGTAGCTGTAAGAATGAGGACTAAAATATGTTTCTGAGAAAGACAAGAAGTTGGCCAAACCAAGTGGAAGACTTTGCAAACAAAATTATGTGTAGACTTTGAGGACTCCTGGAATAAGGACATGCCCATTATAGGAATATGAGAAACTTTTTGCAGTTGATAATAAAAAATGATGGCTTGCAAACACATCAGTTTGTTTGTTTCACAAGTTTCCTTAAAAACAACATTTTGTTTTGCAAAAAATAATCTTGAATGGCAAAAAGTATGTTACTAAGAAAATGATTGTGGCAAGTATTGAAAACCTCAAGCATTCAAAAAAAAAAAATAGAATCTCATTTGAAAAATCATGAGCTGTTCTTTTATTTTACTTAGACATTTTGTGAATTTTCAGGAACATTCCATTGTATTTACCATTTTTTCCTCATATAGTCTATTGTAGTCTAGTAATTTTGGTTTTAAATCAATGTAAAGATTTTCTCAGATTTTCAAAGATTTATCTCTTGGATATCCCCTGAACTTGGATATTTGAAGATATGTTAAATATAATAACACTGAAAGTACAAAGCCAACGAGTTTTGTCATAGCATGTGTAACCTTTCATTTACATATTCAAAATATTTTGAAATATACAGTAACAAAAGTTACATCATCACATATCTGTGATGATGCTATTCCCAGATTCTAATGGAACAATAATATACTACAGTTCCCAAAAGTTAAGATTCCTGGCAGCTCATTTATCTTTTGCAGAAGCCAATACTGCACCCTCCAATGGGACTAGAGTTGCCCACAGGCAAGGCACCCGCATTATTTATGAGCGGGGTTCACTGTCTGTAGACACCATGAACTGAAGCATAAGCAAACCCAGAAAGCATGTACTTACTTCCCCCCAGTCAGACACGTTAAAATTCAGGTAAGATCCAAGCTCTTGAGAACCAGGATAATGACAAGAATATGACAATTTCAACTGATTTCAGATCTTACTTTCTATCAGAAAACACAAATTCAAAGGTCAGTACAACAGCCAGGAGCACAGTATACAATATAAACGAACACTATCTAAAAAAAAAAAAAATCCACTGAGCTCTTGAGTAAGCAGAAAGTTTTCAGGTTATAGTAGTGGAGACAGAATAATCTCATTGGGCCTGGTAAGATTCAACCTGTAGCTTGTGAAATATTGATCAGTCCAAGACAAGGTATTTGTACTCATTTTCCTGTGGAAGGTTTCCACTTGGTATATTCTTACCTTGAAAGGCACATACTTTTTACCCTTTCTTTTCTCCCCTCCAATTTTGTATTAAAAAAAAATATATATATATATATATATTTACTGATAATGCATATCTGTTTACCCCAGAAGGGTTTTTTCCCCCTCTACAGATGTCCTGGCAAACTCAGTAGCCATGGAAAGATAACATTTAAAGCAATCTCAGCAACTCATGGCTATTTTCCTGAGGGATCTTATTGTCAGGTTTACAAAGTTAAAATCAACAGAATCCTCAATCACTCTACACTTATTCTATTTTTGGTCTATAGTTATCACATGAATTTAACATTGTTCAACAGTTGTTTAAAATGACTAAGTGGGTAGAGAAGTGTTACCCAAATTCCCTCATTGTGCCTCATAGGCAAAGTTCTCCTTTAAGACAACTGCAAGTTGCGCCAGCCTTGATCTAAGAGCCAGTGGCATACTCTTTCTGTATTCCCTGTCTTCCACAACTGACTTCACATTAGGATGACAAATAGCTGTCCTACTGTTTGAATACCAAACCCTTCTCTCAATATTCTCAACATCTCCAAAATTAATCATTACATAGAATGTAATGATTAATTACATGATTAACATCACTACAGAAGTTTATCTGTTTTCATGGATGAATCCAATAGTATTTAAAATAAAGCAACACTAAAGGAGGACAAGTTTCTTCCTCCCAGAAAGAAAGGTCTTTTACTTTCTGTGTCCACAGTATTACCAATTATGAATAGCAGAATTGCTATCACCATGAAATATTGTGTCCTTTAAGTTATTTCCTTAGTTTAAAGGAATTTAAAGAAACTTTTAATAACTTAGTTTCAATACCTCCTGTTATTTATCAATTTCAGTGAAATGTTGTATAGAAAAAATAAGCTGAACAAAATTACAGTAATGCAATTCTGCTATTAATTTCCATTTTGGATGCAGATTTTGTTCTCCTTATGTGAAGTTCTGCTTATGTTCTGGTATGTGATGTCTCCTGTTTCAGTTTCTGGCCATTGTCTCTCATTTCAGAGGTCACAAGCTGTGATTGTGTGAGGATTTTCCAACTGCTATAAATTTAGTTACTGGTTTCACATTAGAAAGCATGGAAATCTGGTAGTCCAGTACTACTGGAGAAGCAATGTGTGGAAGGAGAGGGAACGGATGCAAAAGATATTTCTGATCAACTTGGTAAGATGATTTTTCCAAGAAGTTCTATATTCTCTGGAAATTCTTGTCATCAGATATGGAAAGAATCACAGGTCAGCAGGAGAGCACCTGAAGAGCAGCACAAAGGAATTCCAGCCAGTAAGTCAGCTTCATCGGGAGCCCAACCTAAATGCCTCTATGCAAATGCACATAGCATGGGGAATAAACAAGAGGAGTTAGAGGTGTGCGCACGCTTGCAGGGCTATGGTCTTTTTGGCATCATGGAGATGTGGTGAGATGGTTCGTATGATTGGAGTGTTGGAACGGAAGCATACAGGCTCTTTAGGGAGGACAGGCAGGGGAGACAAGGAGGGGCTGTTGCCCTCGTATGTCAATGACCAGCTGGAGTGTGTGGAGCTCTGCCTGGGGATGGATGAGGAGCTGACCAAGAGCTTATGGGTCAGGATTAAAGGGAAGGCAGGGACAGGTGACATTATAGTGGGGGTCTGCTGCAGGCCACCTGACCAGGAACATCAAGCAGATGAGGCCCTCTATAGACAGACAGGAGCAGCCTCACGTTGACAAGCCCTGGTCCTCATGGGGGACTTCAACCACCCCAATATCTGTTGGAGGGACAACACGGCAGGGCATAAGCAATCCAGGAGGTCCCTGGAATGCGTTGATGATAACTTCCTTCTCCAAGTGATAGAAGAACCAATAAGGAGAGGTGCTATGCTGGACCTTGTTCCCACTGACAAGGAGGGGCTGGTGGGGAATGTGAAGCTCAAGGGCAGCCTTGGCTGTAGTGACCATGAAATGGTGGAGTTCAAGATCCCTAGGGCAGCAAGGAGGGTGCACAGCAAGCTTGCTACCCTGGACTTCAGGAGAGCAGGCTTTGGCCTCTTCAGCAGTCTGCTTGGCACAGTACCATTGGGATACAGCCCTGGAGGGAAGAGGGGCCCAGGAAAACTGGTTAATATTCAAGGATCACCTCCTCCAAGCTCAGGACTGATGCATCCCAGCAAAGAGGAAGTCAGGCAAAAATGCCAGGAGGCCTGCAGGGATGAACAAGGAGCTCCTGGACAAACTCAAACACAGAAAGGAAGCCTACAGAGGGTGGAAACAAGGACAGGTAGCCTGGGAGGTATACAGAGAAATTGTCCGAGCAGCCAGAGATCAGGTTAGGAAAGCCAAAGCCCTGATAGAATTAAAATCTGGCCAGGGACATCAAGGGCAACAAGAAAAGCTTCTGTAGGTACATCAGCGATAAAAGGGAGACTAGGGAAAATGTGGGCCCTCTCCAGAAGGAAATGGGAGACCTGGTTACCCGGGATATGGAGAAGGCTGAAGTACTCAACGACTTTTTTGCTTCAGTCTTCACCGGCAAGTGTTCCAGCCCCACCACCCAATTTGCAGAAGGCAAAGGCAGAGACTAGGAGAATGAACTGCCCACTGTAGGAGAAGATCAGGTTTGAGACCATCTAAGGCACCTGAAGGTACACAAGTCCATGGGACCTGATGAGATGCATCTGCGGGACCTGATGAGATGCATCTGCAGGACCTGAGGGAACTGGTGGATGAAGGGGCTAAGCCACTGTCCATCATATTTGAGAAGCTGTGGCAGTCTGGGGAAGTTCCCACTGACTGGAAAAGGGGAAAAATATTCCTCATTTTTAAAAGAAAATAAAGGAAGACCCGGAGAGCTACAGGGCAGTCAGTCTCACCTTTGTGCCCAGCAGGATCATGGAGTGGATCCTCCTGGAAACTATGCTAGGGCACATGGAAAATAAGGAGATGACTAGTGACAGCCAAAGTGGCTTCACTAAGGGCAAATTGTTCCTGGCAAATTTGGTGGCCTTCTATGACGGGGTTACAGTGTTGCTGGATAATGGAAGAGCAACAGGTGTTATGTACCTGGACTTGTGCAAAGCATTTGACACTGTCCCACACAACATTGTCTCTAAATTGGAGAGACGTGGATGTGATGGATGGACCACTCGGTGGATAAGGAATTGGCTGGATGGTCACACTCAAAGAGTTGCAGTCAACGGCTCGATGTCCAAGTGGAGACCAATGACAAGCAGCATTCCTCAGGGTTCGGTACTGGGACCGGCACTGTTTAACATCTTGGTTGGTGACATGGACAGTGGGATTGAGTGCACCCTCAGCAAGTTTACTGACAATGCCAAGCTGCGTGGTGCGGTCAACACGCTGGAGGGAAGGGATGCCATCCTGAGGGACCTTGACAGGCTGGAGAGGTAGGCCCGTGGGAGCCTCATGAAGTCCAACAAGGCCAAGTGCAAGGTCCTGCACCTGGGTCAGGGCAATCCCAAACACAAATACAGGGTGGGCGATGAGTGGATTGAGAGCAGCCCTGCAAAGACGGGCTTGGGCGTTTTGGTTGACGAGAAGCTCAGCAGGATTCAGCAAGTGCATTTGCAGCCCAGAAAGCCAACCCTACCCTGGGCTGCATGAAAAGAAGTGTTACCAGCAGATCGAGGGAGGTGATTGTATACCTCTACTCCACTCTCATAAGACCTCACCTGGAGTACTGTGTTCAGCTCTGGGACCCCCAACGTAAGAAGGACATGGACCTGTTGGAGCAGGTCCAGATGAGGGCCGTGAAGATGATTACAGGGTTGGAGCACCTCCCCTATGAGGACAGGCTGAGACAGTTAAGGTTGTCTAGCCTGGAGAAGAGAAGGCTCTGGGGAGACCTTATAGCACCTTCCATAATTTAAAGGGGGCCTACAGGAAAGATGGGGACTCTTTATTAGGGAGTGTAGTGATAGGACGAGGATTAATGGCTTTAGACTGAAAGAAGGTAGATTTAGATTAGATGTAAGGAAGAAGTTCTTCACTGTGAGGATGGTGAGGCACTGGATGCCTCTTCCCTGGAAGTGTTCAAGGCCAGATTGGATGGGGCTTCGAGCAACCTGGTCTAGTGGAAGGTGTCCCTGCCCATGGCAGGGGGGTTGGAACTGGATGATCTTTAAGGTGCCTTCCAACCCAAACCATTGTATCATAGAATCATGGAATGCTGGTAGTGCCTCTGTGATCATATATTTAAGAAGGGGAAAATAAACCCTGCGCAACAGTAACTGCAGCCTGGGAGAGGAGTGAGAATATATGAGAGAAAGAACCCTGCAGACCCCCAGGTCAGTGAAGAAGGAGGGGGAGGAGGTGCTCCAGGTACCGGAGCAGAGATTCCCCTGCAGCCTGTGGGGAAGACCATGGTGAGGCAGGCTGTCCCCCTGCAGCCCAGGAAGGTCCACAGTAGAGCAGATATGGAGGACTCCACACTAGAGCAGGTGGATGCCTGAAGGAGGCTGTGACCCTGTGGGAAGCCCATGGGGGAGCAGGCTGCTGGCAGGACCTGTGGTCCCGTGGAGAGAGGAGCCCACGCTGGAACAGGTTTGCTGGCAGGACTTGTGACCCCACGGGGGACCCACGCTGGAGCAGTCTGTGCCTGAAGGACTGCAGCCCATGGAAGGGACCCATGCTGGAGCAGTTCGTGAAGAACTGCAGCCCATGGGAAGGACTTACATTGGACAATTTCATGAAGAACTGTTTCCCATGGGAAGTATCCCATGCTGGAACAGGGGAAGAGTGTGAGGAGTCCTGCCCCTGAGGAGGAAGGAGCTGCAGAGACAATGTGTGATGAACTGACCACCCCCCATTCCCCATCCCCCTGTGCTGCTGGGGGGAGGAGGTAGAGAATTTGGGAGTGGAATTGTGCCAGGAAAGAAGGGAGGGGTGGGGAGAAGGTGTTTTAAGATTTAGTTTCTATTTTCTCATTATCCTACTCTGATTTGATTGGTAATAAATTAAACTAATTTTTCCCCAAGTCAAGTCTGTTTTGCCCATGATGGTAATTGCTGAGTGATCTCCCTGTCCTTATCTTGATCCATGAGCATTTTGTTATATTCTCTCTCGCCTGTCCAGTTGAGGAGGGGAGTGATAGAGCAGCTTTGGTGGGCACCTGGCCTCCAGCCAGTGTCAACCCACCGCACCAATAGGTAAAAATTGATTCAGTTTGTAGAATATGCATTAATGTACTGTAGGAATGAGGTAGTAATCTTTTGATGCACAGGGCTTATAGAAGAGATACAAATTACATGTTAAAACAGCCGAACTTTTCCATGTCGTCAGTGATTTTTAGGGACTTGTATTTCTCAACCTATGTTTCTTCTCCAAATCCTTACCCACATCTGCCATGATACCTTTACATTAGAAGACATTGAAAGAGGCAGAAATATGCTTTTAAAAGCTTTATAGTTCATGGAACAGTAATTCCCAGCTCAGGGAAATGTGCAGACATAGTATTCCCTTTGCACCAAAGCATTAGTACAGAGGAAAAAGAAATGATCCAGATAAACTTGATAAGCAGTCCAAGTTTGCGTGAAAGATTTATTCAGTTTGGATCAATACCAGAGCCATGCTACTCCTCCTGTCATCTTCTCTGCTGCTCTTAATCCAAGGCACACCTGGAGCCATCTCTGCTAATATAACTCTGATGTATTCACCAACCAGGTTTCTGTAATTTATTCAGAATAATGAGGCCTGATGATTATAAAAATCTGATACTATATTGTCTAGCAAAAGCCAAAAACTCCAGATGAACATTTTTTCTTTAGAACAGAAGTGAAAGTACCTCCATGGTTTAAGACAAAGGACAGATAGATGTGATTGTGAAAAGGAACAATAAATAATTAATAAACTTGTTATTTCACTATTTGTGGTAGTCTGTGTCAGTGACTCATGTACTTTAGCAAGCTTAAATCAAAGTTAGTGAAGATTTTTGCATGAGGATTTTGTAAAAAATATATACCAACCAACAGTAAAATGTAACATAATAGAAGCAGGATATTGAATTGATTTACTGTATCCAAGATGAATTTGGTAACGATATTAGATTTAAGGCTAGCCAGTTAGTTGGCTCAGTGCTGTAATATAGTTGTCTCTTCAGAAATGCATTAATTTTTTACTGTGTCATTACAGGTTTTTTGATCATGAATAAAATTCTTTTATTCTTATGCTTTTCCGTCTTCAGATGTCAGCCTCCAGCATTCAGGTATCAGGAATAATCAGCATGAAGTATTCTCATCGATTTATAAATATGATATACACATGTGTGTATATATATATATATGTATATGATGTCATTGCCCAAGAGTACAATATAGGTATTTATCATGTTTATTGGCTAAGAGCAAAAGCAATTACAATTTAAAGACCAAGAAAAGTAATTCCTGTTTAAATAAAATTAACTTTATGTATTCCAATTATCTGTTCCAGTCTCTGTGATTAACCAAAAGTTCACTAAATTAACTACAATAGTTTAGAGACTACAAAGTTATTGCTTTTATCATCATCTGCAGCTCCCCTGAATACAATTTTTCAGGAACTGACTTCTCAGATCATTTCAGGTTTTAAATAGATTTTCTTTTCTTTATTGTATGTGTACAGGCTGATGATTTAAATAATGTGAAAGCCATTGAAGGTAAATTAAAAGTTGAGTTAAAATTAATCTGCAGTGAAAGAAAACCCCATAACAGGGCCCATGAGGTGATATTCACATTAATATCAGATGAACAATTTTACTGGAATAAATAGCAGATGAATTTAAATTGCTGAGGCCATTAATTAATATTTCATTGAGAAGTGCATGAATCTGTCATACTTTCAGCTTATTATTACGAAGGTAAGCAGGCACATGACCAGGCCCTGGCCTGAGGTTTAGCTAACTGAACAGACCATGAGAAACTACTGAGTGCAACAGGAAAAACTGCTGAACATAAAAAATAACCAGCAGGTGTTGGAACAACTGTCCCTGACAGGCCAGAGGCTTCAGCCCAGATGGAAGGTCAGATGGTGGATGCAGCCCTGCAATTCCCAGGCTGCAGGGAGTGCCTGGGGCCTCTCTTGAGTGCCAGGAGAGATGTCCCTCCACCCTGCAGGAGGTGTGCTCTTTGAAGAGCTGTGTTGTTAAGTGGAGGAGTTACAGGAGGAAGTGGGCAGGCTGCACAGCATCATCAGAGGAATAGACAGGATCTTCTCAGAGACACAACAATTTGAAGAGCCCTGGTCCCCAGCTTCAGTGGAGACACAGGGACTGTCCATCCCTGGTGTAACAGTAATGCAACCTGTGGGGAAAGTGAGGAATGGAAGCCGCTGACTTCTGGCATCAAGAGGTCTCCTGCTTCACCTACAGGCTTACAACTGTGAAGCTGGTTCAATTCAGTCAAAGTTGAAGAGGAGTCAGATGTACTTTTAAGCCAAGCATCTGGACCACCTCACCCTAAACCATGCAAGACCACTAGGAGGAAGATGGATACGGCTAGTACTATGAGGGTGGCTGGATTTCACTAATGGTTAAAGGGGAGAGACAGTCATGTGAGAGACAGCCAGATATTCCCCTGATAGTGCAGGGGAGTATCGGGGCCTTTTCAGGAGCAGGGTCTTGCAAGGCCAGCAGTGCCTTGATGACCATATCAGTGATATTATTTGAGGCTGGTGTGGTATAAGACCTAGGTAGCAGTATTGGAAGTACCAAATTTATGTGCAGAGATAGCAAATTCTGGGACTGATGGGAAGAAATTAATTAGAGGTGGGTTGTTTATCTGAGAGGAGGCAATCCTGGAACAGGCCTCACGGAGCAGGATCTCAGTAGACATGCAAAGATGAAGGGAGCCCAAACTGTATTTCATGCTCCCAGGCAGTCACTGTGCTTTACCTTGAATGAGACACAGTGGGATTCATGTTGCCTGATTTTAGGTACATTTATATCTGAGCTAGTCAGCATAGACTTTCTGTGTAATCAAAGATGAGAAAAAAAAATGGTTTCAGGGCACACTTTATCTGACCTATTTTAGACATCTGTTCAGGACGGGATGAGTCATAGCCTGAAAGAGCCCATTAGAAGATGTTGGATGGGGAAAGTGGTATTTATTTACAAATCTCGAAGTCAATTTTACCCACTCATATTCTTTGTCATAGATTTCATTCTCACATTCTCTTATTCACATACTCACAAGCACCAACACTCAAGTTTGCATGGTCTGACCGGGATCAATTGCATGTGACAGAGAGGTCACGTGACACCAGTATTGAGCCCTCATCATGTCTCTGGGATTCTTCTTCTTAGGTGATGACAAATGTGTTATTTATGTCCTTAAAGTGTCATTATTTGGCATGGAGTGGTCCTTTGCCTCAGAATCTTGCTTACTTCATCTTCCACAAGTCCTAGCCAAGTTGCCTGTTTTACCTTGTTTGAAATGTCCTTGCATTTGAAGTCCTCCTGGAAACTGGGAAAGGAACGGTATAGATGATACGTTGCAACACTGTTGCCATCCTCTTATTGTCAGCACTGGGTCTTCTGCCAATGGGTCCTTTATGCTGCAGTCTTATGAGAACGCAGGCCTTCCTGGACTTCACATAAACAATATGTTCTTCAGTTTTACTGCTGGGAATAATATCTTAGGAAAGGCACTGGGAATGGTGTCCATCATTATCAATATAGGCCGTTCTTTTAATCCTTGTGCTGCTGTTTTTTCTTGTATTTTCACACACGCATTTCCATTCATCTTTCCTATGGACCAATTTCAATATTTCTGCTACACATCTCTGTGCTATGCCAAAAACATCTCCATTAAACAATACATATGAAATACACACCATCTATCCAGAAAATTCTTTTTTTAACCAAGAAAGGGCTATACACATCTGTATAAACTATTTTAATAATTTATTTCTATTTTGAGGCCTTTTTTTTTTACAAATGATTTTTCTTACATATTAGAAGATAAATATTCTACTTATGGTTTAAATAAAAAATAGAAATTCAATTAAAATGAAGAACATATTTTAAAATGCATTATGTAAATAAAATTACTTTACATGTTCTTTTTGCACAAGAATGAAAAAAATATGTTCTTAGAATACATATCCAATTGAAGACTAAATTTTCACAAAGGAACAGAGTGGGATTCAGTAGCTGAAACACAGGTGTCTAATGCCATCCTAGGAAACAGGTTTCAGAAGAAAACTTCCATGTACCACATCCAAGCTTTAAATGTCAAAATTCATTATAAACTTGGAAGTACTTAGTCCTTATCTGTCTACTTTCTGCCTTGAGGGATGAGCAGAACTGCCAAAGTGTTTGTCTGTACATGAAGAGGAAGATTGGGAAAGATCCAGAAGCTAACATCTGTGCAAGGCAGAGAAGCTATTACTTCAGTGAGGTTCTGAGACTGACCTATGGAGAAGCAGGTTAAGGATAGTAGCACACACCATGAGGACATTTCTGGTGGCTGAGGAATGACAAACTGGTTAACACATATTACAGTTATGCCTCAGTATGTATGCAGTTTGAAAATGTGTGATTAGTGCATACAGTTGTGTCTGTCTTATATACAGTGGCTAGGCCACTTCTTGAAAAAGTCAGATTCAGACTTGTTTTTCATATCTCTGGATAGATATGAACATAGATTTCTTACTTTCAAGAATCTAAAGAGTTGAAATAGTCTATGAGTTCCTTCATTTAGCCATTTTTAGTTTGCTAAAAATATTTTAATACTCATTAGGTTAGACATGAAAATGTTGTTATATTTGCCTTCTAAAGTAATTCATGTGGGATGTAGATGATTCAATCTTCAGTCTCTTCTCTATGTCTAAATCAAAAAATCTCAAATTCATTTGTAAATGGCGCTCTCCATGGAAAATAACAATTTATAATCAATGTAGAATTTGGCTCTCTATCATATTAAATGTTTAGTTTTCGAGATTCAAGGAAAGTTCCAGATATTCTATTAAAAACTCTTTCATGTTTGCTCACAAAGGTCTATTTAGTCAGGCCTCTACCTATTTGAAAATTGTTTTCCTATTTTCTTTAAACCAAAAACATTCCTTCTAAAAGACAAATAAAACCTTAGGATGTAGCTACCCACAGCTTACAGACCTACTATACTGCTTTCTGAGACTTAAAAAAAAAATGCAAATATTAATTTTGAAATTCTTCAGCTTTAAAAAAGATAACTTATGTGCATCTTGGAGCTTAAAGTCAAATTTCTCAGAGCTTGTTGTATTCTGACAGTGACTAATTTGGACAGTCATCTAGCTGTCCTTAAAGCAGACTTGTTTTAGAAGAATGAGGTCAACTCAAAATGGCGATTTTTCTGTTCATCTATCAATGCCATATCTTCTAAACAGTGCTGAAAAGAATCACAACCTAGTTCACTGATATGTATTTACAGTGAGAGGCAGGACACCATGTCTGTACCTATCACTTTATATAAAAATACATAGGCATATAGCTATCTACCAAGAAAGAAAACAACTGTTTAATGCTAAACAGTAACAGATTTTAACATTCTAAATGAGCTATTTATATAATTTCCTGTATATGTTTTCCATTTAGCTAAATCTCATTTTCCAACGCAATTTAAAGGGATTAAAGAATTTTTTTTCTTATTTAATTATATTTCTACAAATGTAAGCATGTCTATAAGCATGTATCTGTGTATGGGAGTTTATAAGCTTTAGTGTGTAGAATTTCTGCATTGGTTCTGTTGTTTCAATGCTAGGTGAACAGTCTTCCATAAATATTGCCAAAATGAAATGCCTAGACTTTCTTGTGCCGTGAGCTACCCACTGTCAGAATCTGGACTATTATGTTTTAGTCATTTGTTCTCATATGAAAGGTTGTTTTAATGATGGAAGGTGAGAATAATTTTGTCTTTTATCTTGACTATAGTTTCATCCTGAGCTAGGCAATGGCAAATTACTTGATGAAAGTTAATGATTATCTGTCCTTTTTTTAGAAGTGATATAAGTTTTATAAATAATGGGTTAGTAATTCATTACATAACAAGCTGTTGAAGTTAGCCCATTAGTGTACTTTCTGTTATGGTTATAGGAGCCTGCCATACATAGCAATTCAACTTACAGAAATATATCCTATGTTGCAGCAGCACTCACTAGAACCATGATGATTGAGCTAAGGTCCATTTAGCATTTCCATTATAAACCATGTTTTTCGGCTACTAATTTTTCAGCTGTTTCATAGACTATTTGGATCAGAGTTGGTACAAAAATTTAACACTCAGTCCCTTACCCTTCTTCTTTTCTCTTGCAAGAGCCAAAATAGACAAAATGTGGAATTTTAAAAAATTTATTTCCCTGTATGTACTTTAGAATGCTCTTTGAGGAAGACTTAGCTGGATATGAACTGAGTATGTATATATAGATCTACCTGAGGTTAACGTAGCCATTTATGTGATATGAAATAAAGAAGCTTTTTAATGACTACAATATGTAATTTAAAACTTTGCTACCAGACATGTACAGTTGCATTTTTATATCTCATTATCAGAAGTCCAATCTTCACTGTGATACCTTTGTTATAAACCAAAATTTTACTTATATTGTATGGTTATGTTCCGTGGGATTTCACATTAGTTATTTAGAGATGATTCTTCAATTGCAATTTTATGTCACATAAAAGATTCAATGCAAGAAACATAGTACTTTTGGAAAGATGTTTTTATGACTTACTTCAAAAAAAAAGAGGAACAAGATGCCAGGAAATGGAAAAGAAAAAAAAATGTTATCATTCCCAGATAAGACTGAAAGTGGATGTAAAAGAGCACTGAAAGATATAACTATTAGTACATTACTACATACACTTTTTTACATGATTGTCAGGTTTTCCCCAGAAATTTGGAAGCAGGTTAGCTTAGAAATAGCTCAGAAAAACACTTCTGCATTTAAGCAAATTTAAATAAATTTACTAACTGGCCCAGTGCAAAGGCAGTAAAGGTATTGTTTTCAACTCCAGTCTTTACAGGGCCAGATATAATTATTCTTGTCAATTGTGATTCAGTATTTTGCTTGAATTATCCTAATATTTTCAATTGTCTCTCAGAACTGAATACATCATATTCTTTCTAGGGGCAAATTTGAATTTTTAGCTATCCCAACAAATAAAGTTCAGATTGTTAATTAATTTCAACCTTCTAAATCAAAGTCAATTTGGATTACTGTTAATTACATGAATAAACAGAGACTCTTTTAATTTATGAGCTATTGTTCACATCAAATCAAGGAGACTCAATCCATCCTCAATTAGTAAACCATCTGTAACAACTTTTTTTTTTTCCTTAAAAAATATTTTGATTTACTTTGAAAGTTTCCTGCAATAATCTGAGCCACAGTTGAAGCAGAAATGGGGGAACTGAAATGTGGAAAATTGCTCATTCTTGGGGGAGAGAAGCATGTTATACTATTTTCACCACAGCAGAACTCCTCTATCTCTTTAAATCCTGCCATCAGTCAGGAGTTTGAAAACCCATCCAAGTATTTCCCATCCAGCTGGAATAAGGCTTAGTTTGAGGATGTTTTATAAAAGAGCTCTGTTCAGGACCCTTGAAGAAGCAGAGCAAACAGTAAGGAGCATTAGCTTATTTCTGTCAGTATAAAGCAAGTCAGTGTCAGAAATTTAACTCACTGTAGCTGGATTAAGAAGGTTATGGCCTTAGATATAACATGTTCATTTTTCAGGGTATGGGGAGATGTGATTCAAACTTTACATATATACTGACAAACAAATAAGATTAAAACTATAGACTAAACTTCTTCCTTACTTTTGTATCAGCATCTAAAGTTGGTGAGAAACCAACATTGTGTAAACATTTAATATTAAAGTTGCTAACATAGACAACCATTTCTTACAAAAGTCCAGTCATTTGGGGGAATAAATGAACAAAAAGTACAGTACACAGTTCTGAGACAGTCCACTGAAGAAAAATGTGCAGGATTTAAAAGCCATATTTATAATTTTGTTTTTCAGAAGCTATTTTATCTTTCTTTCTTTCTTTTTTTTTTTTTAAGTGAAGAAGATGTGTAAATAACACAGGCTATTTATGAGGTGTAATACCAAAGTGAGTAATAGAAATAAATCATAGAGCAAATGAGTGGGGAATTTTATTTTGATAATTACTAGCCACTCCAATTGACCAAGATAAGTTCATTAACAATTCAATAAAACTGACCAAAACTCAGATACTGCCTCAGATACCTGAGGCGGCAAGTGCCTCCAGTACCCAAATACCTCATATAGTGCATGTTCTGATACATGCTCTTGGACAGATTTGATGATGAAAACCATGTGTATGGACAAAAACCACTTTATGTTCATAACTCTCCATCCCCTTTCACTGACATGTCAACTGGATGATAAATTCTGCATGCAATTCATTGGTGCATGTTGACCAAATCAATATGACTAGAAGGCATCATTCTACTTCCCTACCATTGTATTTGAAGTAAATTTTTAGCTGTCCTGTGAACTAAGAATCCCAAAGAGAAAGACTTCAGAGATGTTCTGAAGAAAAGTACTTCCTCCCCAATGCAGCTTTGCATGAGCATCTTGAATAGGAATTAAAAGTTTGCATTCATCAGGATTCAGCTTTGGGATTCTTCATATGTGACAAGGAGAATTATCAGAAGTGATTTGGTAGGCATCCCCTTTACTGCAGTAATGCAAACAACCTGACAATGCTTAGGAAGCTGGGAAGTGGATTGCCTCCTCTTATGCCAGTAAATATTGTTTTGGAGATTTTCTTGAAAAAGGAAGGTACCTTCCAGATGCTTGCATTGTTTAAATGCCATAGGTTCTCCTGGAACTAAAGGATATTTTAGGATCCCTCATGAAAGTGAGAGGAAAGTTAACTAGGGAATTCTTAAATATTGTTTGCCTGTTTTCTCAGCTAGGTTTTCATTCACATCAGGATATCTGGATGTTGAAAGAATCCAGAACTGAATCACTGGCAGTTCTGTCACCTGCAATTTATCTGGTGCAACCTGCAATTAGTTTGGTGGAACCGAAGTCAGAATAAGATAATTCCACACAGGAGGACTTGGTGAGGGCAGGGCTCTCTCTTACAAATCTTTCTCTCTATGCAATTTCACAGTCAATTCAAAACAAACCAAGAAAACAAATCCTTCATACACAATCCCAGATATGTTTGTAATTGAGCTTTTTGAGAACAAGAGACTGAAAGATGTTTTCTGACACCAGCTTGCAAAATTACCTCATAGTAGAAATAATGTGATAATATTTCCTGAGTTATCTTTTTAGTCATTGAATTCCTTAAAGATTACATATTAGTGTGCTATAAACTTCCTATATTTTGACTGAATTTTTATGCATTACTTAGTATCAGCTAATTTTCAAAAATTAATTTTCCATTTCTTCTGTGTCTGATATAAACTGCCAAAAAAATTACTGAATGCAACAAAAATGTGAGTTATACTGCACAATTTTACAAGCTGGCAATGTTGTTGGCTATTATAGCCTTTCTTACAAGAGCCTTTGAAATGAAAGATTCATCCTTGTCAAGAACCCTCTCTATCGAGACAGCGTTTACATGACACTATTGTGAAATTCAGCTTCAAAAGAAGACAGAAAAATCAATTCACACTTTACACTTCAGTTAACAAATTCAGAGCCTTACCTCTCTTGAAATGTCATGGAATAAAAAATAAATTTCATGTAATAAAATACATGGAAAAAAAAATAATTAATATCTCCTGACAGTAAGTTTTCTGACTCTTACAGGCATACCTTTTATGATGTAATGAGTTACTAAGGCACATGTAAAACTACATGTGTAGGTAGGGTAAATGATGCACCTTTTGGAGGGCTAGTGAGATAAACTGTTAGTAGTGTTGCCATAACTGTCCTAAGGAATCTCGTCATCTCCCTAACAATGTTAAGTGAAACTACTTGAATTAGCATAACTGGGCTGCAACTGACCTTTGTCTTCATCACCTATAGGTGAAAACTTTTTCTGTAGTTTTCTTTTTCTTTTTCTTTTTTTTTTCTTTGTGTGATTGATTTTCAGTTTGGGGTTTGGGTTTTATTTTTTATTTGTTTGGGGGGGGGCTTTTTTCAGCTTATAGGAAAGTATGTGTTTAAGTGGAAATGTTTTCTGATTTTGTCTTGTAGATCTTAATATAGCAAGGTACTTATCTCCTGCTGAGAGGTAGGGTGCATAATTTAGGTATTTGTTTCATCTAAATTTCATTTGATTAACATGGGTTATCAGTTTTGTCTTCATAAATCAAGCATTTGTAATTTCTATCCAGTTAGTGAAAAGAAGTAGAATCTATGTCAACAGAGAAGATCTAGTACATCTAATTTAGGCAGCTGCCTCTCTCTCCATCGGATGCCCTAAGACTTTGTTGTAAGGTATGTAAATTCATATATACTTGGTAGCCCAACCACTTTTGTTAATTAGTTTAATTATTTATACTATAACAATAATGCTTGTATTATGTAACAGATTTACGATAATTTCATTTTAATTACAGTTTTACATTAATATCTATGTAGTTTATATAGCTCACTTGAGCATTTTCATGGTGTTTTATTTTCCTGGGAAGGAATTCTATTATGTAAATGTCTTCTTATCCAAATTAATAGCCCATTCTTGTTTGATGTGGAGGGTAATTATATGGTGTTAAATTAATTTTAATAAAATCAAATATCAATTTTTGCTTGCATCCATCTGTATATCTACCTAATTAAAATGTCATGTAATGTTTCTGGAGGATAAAGAAGAAATAGCTTATTTCAGTGTACTGGCATTTTAAGTAAATATTTATATCAGATGGTGCATCCAATAACAATACGATTATCATCTTCCATACTGTGTTACAGAAAGTTTTCATTAACAGCTTAAGGAATGGAGTTTTTCTGAAAAGGCTATGGAAAATTGTAATCTGTTCCAAGGCTCTTTACCATTTATTCATTCATAAGGTGTAATTCATGACCATGTTTGTGTTTGTTGGGGGATTTAAGTATGCTCTTTGCCTCCTTCTAGCTACCTTTTTATGCTTTAGTGCTCCTAAATGGGACAAATGTAAACTCAGTCCTTGTAATGAATATTGAATATGAGACTGATTCAAAACCTTTCTTCTCTTGACATTTCTAAGAGTTCCATATTATGAAAGTAATGTATCTTGAGCATCTTTCTATTTAGAAGCATTTAATTCTTTTAGGAAGGGAAGGAGATGAGAAAAGACAGCAAATGTTAATGGATAAAAATTATAGCAAAATACTTAAGCTTTGCACAGTCTGTGCATTGTATTTAATTTCACTACAGCTTACTTAACATGCTGAGATATAAGACTCAAAAATAAAAAAGTAATTTTGGAATGGGATATTATATTTTGTGATTCTGAAAAAAAAAAAAGGCTTCATATTTCTATAACAATAAACAAAGGTCCCTTCCTTTCCCTGCAACATCATGGAAGCAGAAGGTCAAGTTCAGTCAAGTTCATGACTTCTGTCCTATTAAAAGAGAAACAAGTTTCCCCTAAAGAACTTTCCAGAAGGTAACAAAAGAAGCAGACCTAGATAAGTTGTTTTGTTGTTTTTTTTTTTTTTTAATGTAGTAATAAATTAATTAAGCAATGTCAAAATTAGCTTACAGGCAGGTTTTCAGTTTTAAGAGTGAAAGTAAAGTAATTGCTCTGGTAGCTGCTTCTAATCCAGAAAAGGCATACCTTACTGTCAAGACTAACCTTTCAGAAATCCAATTGCCTAACTTTCAGCTGATTTCTGATTCAATCAAATTCTGCTTCAATTCAAGGAAAATATTTTCAATGAACAAAATGTCATTAAAGAGGATAACCAAGCTAACGGACTCTAGTTAGTGATGCTTGCATTAATATGCCAGGCTAGAAACAATACTAATGATGGGAAAGTAAAGAAAATAAGGACTGCAGAATGGTTCAAAATGAAGTTAATAACCGTAAGTTGAAAAATCTTTGGGCCTATTTTCTTTTGTTTTTAACAATGTTATTTGCATCTCTGCAGAAGAAAAGCAGAATAGGCATGTACCAGCTGAGAAACCCAGTAGAGTTTTAACAGTTTTCCACAATTGTGTATGATTCCAAAAGATAACAAATTAAAATAAAAGTAATAGAATGAAAAATTCTAAAGTAACTTTATTGTGTTATTTCTGTATCTTTGTCCTAATTTTGTGTTTCCTCTCAAAATTCAATGATACTTAATTGCTTCAAACAGAAGGAAATCAGATGAAAGAACTGGCTGCAAACTGAAATCTTTCTAGCTTGATTATTAACATAAGCTTTACTAAGAAATCAAACATGAAGTGAAGTATTGTTACTTTTGAAAGTCCTGAAAGTCCTAAAAGTCCACTAAGCTGTGGGAATATGGGAACAGATCACGCACATTCTTAACCTAGAGTAAGCATGACATAAAATATATGCGCTTGATAAAAAAAGATTTAAGTTATGGTAATTTATCCTGAGTTTGAAAAAGTCTGAAAGTGCATATAAAGTTACTGAAGTTAAGTCTCAGTTACCTAACCAAAGAACTGACAAAAGAGAAGCATAATTAATGACATTATACTGTTTACTTGTTTAGTGTAATATTTATGCATACTAGATACAAATCAAAATTCATATATGTATGTCGTGGTTTAACCCCAGCCAGCAATAAAACACCATGCAGCTGCTCACTCACTCACCCCCTACCCAGGGGGATGGGGGAGAAAATCGGGAAAAGAAGCAAAACCCGTGGGTTGAGATAAGAACGGTTTAATAGAACAGAAAAGAAGAAACTAATAATGATAATGATAACACTAATAAAATGACAACAGTAATAATGAAAGGATTGGAATGTACAAATGATGCGCAGTGCAATTGCTCACCACCCGCCGACCGACACCCAGCTAGTCCCCGAGCAGCGATTCCCCCGCCCCCACTTCCCCATTCCTATACTAGATGGGACGTCCCATGGTATGGAATACCCCGTTGGCCAGTTTGGGTCAGGTGCCCTGGCTGTGTCCTGTGCCAACTTCTTGGGCCCCTCCAGCTTTCTCGCTGGCTGGGCATGAGAAGCTGAAAAATCCTTGACTTTAGACCAAACACTACTGAGCAACAACTGAAAACATCAGTGTTACCCACATTCTTCGCATACTGAACTCAAAACACAGCACTGCACCAGCTACTAGGAAGACAGTTAACTCTATCCCAGCTGAAACCAGGACAATGTAATATTAAAAGATTTAATAGAGAAATTGTGTTTGACATCTTTCATAACATGGCCTACAGAACTTTATGCAAAAATACTGAGTTCATAAAGTTTTGCTGAAGTAGTATTTTGGCAGCATATTTACCAAAATTAGCTCTAAAGTCATGAACACCACAGCTTTCACTTTTCTTATCAGTGTGGGCAGCCATGCTGGGAATCTGGCCCTAACTGGCAACCTGAAAACGATACATAAGTATTCCTAATAAATGCAAAATGGTGTAGCTTTCTCCTAGGCCTGCTTCCCTTCCTTCTTTTGGCATCAGTAATTTGAAAGGATTTAGTGAAAGCAAAAGGGGTACCACCTATTTTATACCAGTTTTCAAAAATTATGAAGAAAAATTTGTTCTCAAAGTGATAAATGAAAGAAACAGATCTCTTTATACTTCTTTTACAGATGAGAACTTTTAAGTGTAAGAGAGGTAGAGTGATTTCTCTGAGCTCATGAAGCAGCTATGTTGCAGAACCTGAACTAAAAACTTAAACCATTCACATTGCACTCCAGTACACTAACTTCAATGCTTCACAAAAGCATTACCAACGCATGTCAGGAAGAATAGATCCTAGGCTCGAATGCATCACAAGAACTTTAGAAGTCTCATCATTCCCCGATGCTCACTATGGTGCAGGAAAGCATTTGAGCCTATAGTTAATCTCCAGAGTGTTCAAGCTTGATTACTATAGTATAGTATAGTATAGTATAGTATAGTATAGTATTAATTATGTTCTTAATTGCTCTGGCTGCCTAGCCTTTGTACTACACATTCTTTCCATATTTTGGCATACTTTAATTATAGAGTCAGGAGATTTACAAGAGTAAAGATCCTTATTTTTAAAGATTGTATGGATACATATCTGCAGTGAAACCTAGGTTTTAGCAGTTTTCAGAAGTCTGTTTCAGATACACAGACAGGCAGAAAGAGTAGCCTCTCTTCTTTTCTTGCTAGGTATCTCTAAGAAAATCACTAAAGGAAGTTTAAACAAATGTTATTTCTCTACTCCCTTGGGTGTACACATAATTTTTGCTTACAGTTTAGAAAGAAGACATTACAGTACATTTTGCTGATTAATGGGTATGCAGTTGTCTGCAAGAACTTGGTATAATTTCAGCAGTATGAGTTCTTGCTGCTGATATTTAGTGAAAGTGTTTTCCTAAGAAATGTCATGGCTTAAGAATCTAATTTACAATGAGCTGGAACTTGGCATGCAAGATCTCTAGCAAAAAAAATATTTCAAAGCACTGCTGTTATTCTAAATTGTCACTTTATGGGAAAGATATAAAAAATTAAAGCTACAGTGGGTCATTAACCATACTAATTTGTTAAATTATATTTCAAAAAGTCAGATTGATTACCATTCTGCATTTCTATTGAACTTGCAGCAATTGTCTTTTTGTTTTTAATACACACTGTATTTCATGTTCTACCTTTCCACTTCTTCAGGCACAGTATGGATGAGACTTAAATGTTAAGCTTGACACTGTATTCCAGTTTCTTAGATTAGGGGTATCTCTCACACCCAAAGTCTATACTGACATGAGCAAGGAAGGAAGGAAGGAAAACGGGGAAAAGGGAGTGAGGGAGACATCTTTATAAGACAGTGAATGAAAAAATGTTCTTCTCCAAGCTGATATGCTTTCTCCTGCTGAAAATTTCTTTTAGGTGTTAATATAGAGATTACTATTTTTATACTGTAAATAATTTCAAAAATTTATTCTCTGCAATGTGTTGGTTTAAAACTTATCTGCTAACTGATTTCATTAGCAACACCACCTCAGGCATATGGGGGTGCAAACACTATACACTTTATATAGAATATTTTTCAAAATTTCTAATGATAACAACTATAATAATAATAATAATAGTAATTACTTAAAAAAATCTCATATAATCACATAATCATACAATTGTTTGGGTTGGAAAGGACCTTTGAAGGTCATCTCATCCAACCCCCCTGCCATGGGCAGGGACATCTTTCACTAGACCAGGTTGCTCAAAGCCCCATCCAACCTGGCCTTAAACGCTTCCAGGGAGGGGGCATCCACAACCCTTCCGGGCAACCTGTTCCAATGTCTCACCACCCTCAGTGTCAAAAATTTCTTCCTTATGGCCAATATAAACCTACCCTCTTTCAGTTTAAAACCGTTGCCGCTTGTCCTGTCGCTACAGGCCCTGGTAAATTGTCTCTCTCTGTGTTTCTTGTAAGCCTCCTTTATATACCGAAAGGCCATGATAAGGTCTCACAGGAGCCTTCTCTTCTTGAGCCTGAACAACCCCAACTCCCAGCCTTTCTTCATAGGAGAGGTGTTCCAGCCCCCTGCTCTTTTTCATGGACTTCCTCTGGACCTGCTCCAACAGGTCCACATCTTTCTTGCACTGGGGACCCTAGAGCTGGACACAGTATTCCAGGTGGGGTCTCCGAAGAGAGGAGTTAGAGGGGGAGAATCACCTCCCTTGATGGGCTAGCCATGCTGCTTCTTATGCAGCCCAGGATACAACTGGCTTTCTGGGCTGCAGGCACACGTTGCTGGCTCATGTCAAATTTTCATCAACCAGTGTCCCCAAGGCCTTCTGCACAGGGCTGCTCTCAATACAGCAAGTACTGTTGTAGTTCTATAATACTGTAATGCAACACTGCTTTGAACTTAGATCCCATTGGACATAAATGCTACAACCATATATTACTCTTTGGCGTGTCATTTGTTATTTGTATGCTTGTTCCAATAGCAACTCTATTAATAGTAACCAATCACATTAAAACATTAAAGAATGTATGCAATTATAATTAACAGAAATACCTTAGTACTAACTCCCATCTTGCATTTTAATAATGCAGGTCTGTAATCTGTCCTTTTCTGCAGCTTAATATTGTTTGGTTTTAAGGACAAAAGCTACATTATGCTTGTCAGAAGTTATTTCAATTTCATTAAATAAAACAAGCTATAAAGGTGAATATCAGAATTTCTTTCTTTTTTTTTTTTTTTTTTAATGTAGGGTGTATCTATCTCTTTATTTGTTTTCCCCCAGCATCCTAAAACTATCAAGCAGAACACTTGCATCTTGGTGTATGTGATACAGCCAGTATGAAAGAAGAGATGACACATTTTATTTGCAACATCAAGCCATGTTTTTGTGATGCTTTTAATCTCCAGGATCAATTATAAGGTGGATTATACTAGGAAAAATGAACAGCAGAATTTTACTTAAAATGTTTTAAAACTTTACAGACTGATAGCCCCTTGGGTACTCAGCAGCTTCACTTTTACAAAGATGGTTGATCACAGCAATCCGTCTTCCTGGGAGATGAAGCCTGCAAGTGACTCTTTCTGGGGCCTGCAAGCACCATCTTCCATATCAGCTAGAAAGGGCAGCATAATCCCTCCAAGGGCTAAAGCACACAGATTAAGCAGTGATCAAATACTCCAAGACCAAGAGTGAAGAAGCTAGCTAGTTTAGTTCCCACCAGAATGCTTGAAATAGAGTACATTCTCATCCATTTTCAGTTAAATCTAAGGAGCATTAAACCTTTTGTGTAAGGAGTATGAATCCTTTAGTCTAGCTCTCCAGGGACCAGAAGAAGTTTTGTACAAATTCTGAGACAGTAAATTAACAAGAATGAGACATAATAACCCACTTAACTGGTGCAAGTTTTACAGGGTTGTGAACAACGGAGGTTTTTTGTGGATAGCATTTTATGGGCAATAACTTGTTTCCACTGAGATCTTTCAAGTGAAAACACAATTGAAAGTGAAATCTCCCAATGGAAGACAAAATCTGAAAGAAAAAAAAGGGATACATAATATAAAGCACGATGCAATAACTAAAAACAAGGCATCTATAGAGTTTCTGCAACAAGCCAAAGCTACTGGGAGCTTTGAATAACTTTCATGCTTATGCGCAGAGAGCTCCAGACTAAATAAAATGCTAACTACTAGCCAGATATGCCTCCCATGTGCTTTTCTAACCTTAACCTTACACCTTCTACAGGTTAACCTCCACCTTTTACAGACAGGCGACTGTATGAAGTGGGGTGATTACACCACAAGTTTCAAAGCTTTTACTTCAACACTGCAAACAACTACACCATGACATTTACCCTTCCAGCAGGCAAAACTTGGATCTTGTGAAAGGAAGTACAACACCTAAGTAGTATCATTTTATACCACATCTGCAGAGAGTCGTTAGGGAATCTCTGACTAGTGCTAACTGACTAAGGAACATAGCTGCTACTGATGTTTGACAGGCCCTATATTCCTTGATCAAGTCAGTATATTTGAAAATCCCATTTCTTATACTTGCTTCTTTGTCTGTGTTAGGAAATATTTTATCATGGAGACTACCACAACAGTTGCTGGGAGAGTGCATTAACATTCCGACAGTGTCTTCAAAACATTAAGTGTTTTAAGTACTAGAATATTTATTCAAATTCAAATAGGTTTCCTAAATAAATTAATTAAGAGAAGAAAATTTTATTGAGTGGTTTTAGCTACAACACTAAAATGAACTCTCTTCCTACTGATTGTACCTCTTGACATTTCTTCTTTAGCTTGCAGTGCTGAATCTTCAATACTCCGGGAATGAATGCTGAAATGTGAGTGAAACTCAAACTGGGTGAAATTCAACATGAGTTCAAGCAGCTAAGGATGCATGTATTGCACTGTCTGCTGAGAGTTCATACCTATGGGACAAGATGAAAAAGAGTACTCTAGGAACTGTCAGTATTGTACTTGTGTGGCAAATCACCAGATGTTACAAATAATCCTCATACATTTTTCTTCACAGTGATTAAGCACAATTTTTAGTCTTGAAAAAAATCTCTATGTTGCTAGATGTGTGTGAAAGGTTCCCTGTAAAATAGAGATACATAAAGCAGGTGATACTTAGAGAAGACCTAAACATAGTGCCATAGGTTGTTCTTCTGTGGAGATTTCAGGATTCTCAGATTTACTGATTCTTGTTCACAAGCACAGTGCTGGTATCAGAAGAGAGCACTGGGTTCAGAAGAAGCCAAAATAATTCTCTTATGAATAGCATAGCACATGGTTATTTACATTTCTGAACGCTATAGTGCAGTTATTACATTAATTTTAGCTCACAGCTAAATCTTTAATTTGATCATTATTTGGAGCTCAGCAGCTAATTAATGTTTTGAGACCTAATAATATTATTAATAAGGAACTGTTAGTTTGCTTTTAAATGCTAATACTAGAGATTTAAAAGTTTTCAAAGAATTTCATTAAAATATTAGAACCCTAAATTTTAGTTAGTTCTCTGTATTTTAAAAGATAAGGTCGAAAGAGAAAACATATGATTTTCTACACATTAATATGGCTGTTTCATGGATGCCAATACAAAATTCTTCCTTGGTTTCATTAGCAATAACTATATTTCTGTTGAAAAAAGACATTTTTATCTCCAAATAATCTGTTTGTGAATGGAGTAGAGTCAGATGAAGTGGATAGACACTAAGGATAAAATGTCTGTGCTGGAAAAATAATATGAAGAGTTTGCATGTTATTTACTCATCTCCTGATTATCATAGAATCCTACAATCCTCAAATGGTTTGGGTTGGAAAGGACCTTTGAAGGTCATCTCATCCAACCCCCCTGCCATGGGCAGGGACATCTTTCACTAGACCAGGTTGCTCAAAGCCCCATCCAACCTGGCCTTAAACGCTTCCAGGGAGGGGGCATCCACAACCCTTCCGGGCAACCTGTTCCAATGTCTCACCACCCTCAGTGTCAAAAATTTCTTCCTTATGGCCAATATAAACCTACCCTCTTTCAGTTTAAAACCGTTGCCGCTTGTCCTGTCGCTACAGGCCCTGGTAAATTGTCTCTCTCTGTGTTTCTTGTAAGCCTCCTTTATATACCGAAAGGCCATGATAAGGTCTCACAGGAGCCTTCTCTTCTTGAGCCTGAACAACCCCAACTCCCAGCCTTTCTTCATAGGAGAGGTGTTCCAGCCCCCTGCTCTTTTTCATGGACTTCCTCTGGACCTGCTCCAACAGGTCCACATCTTTCTTGCACTGGGGACCCTAGAGCTGGACACAGTATTCCAGGTGGGGTCTCCGAAGAGAGGAGTTAGAGGGGGAGAATCACCTCCCTTGATGGGCTAGCCATGCTGCTTCTTATGCAGCCCAGGATACAACTGGCTTTCTGGGCTGCAGGCACACGTTGCTGGCTCACGTCAAATTTTCATCAACCAGTGTCCCCAAGGCCTTCTGCACAGGGCTGCTCTCAAACTATTCATCCCACAGCCTGTACTGATACTGGTGATTGCCCTGACCAAGGTGCAGGACCTTGCACTTGGCCTTTTTCAACTTCATGAGGTTTGCAGAGGCCCACTCCTTAAGCCTGTCAAGGTCCCTCTGGATGGCATCCCTTTCCTTGAGCAAATCAATTGTACCACTCAGCTAGGTGCCACCCACAAACTTGTCGAGGGTGCACTCAATCCCACTATGTCGATGATGAAGATAGTAAGTAGTACTGGTCTCAGTACGAGTCTTTGAGGGACACCGCTTGTAACTGGTTTCCACTTGGACATTGAGCTATTGACTGTAACTCTGTAGATGGGGCCATCCAACCAGCTCCTTATCCATCCAACCCATATCTCTTCAATTTAGCAACAAGGATGTTCTGTGGAATGGTGTCAAAGTCCTTATAGAAGCCAAGGTAGATGACATCAGTTGGTCTTCCTTTGTACACCAACACAGTCACTCCGTTGTAGAAGGCCACTAGATTAGTCAGGTACAACTTGCCTTTGGTGAAGCCCTGTTGGCTGTCTCACATCACCTCCCTGTCTTCCACATGCCTTGATATAGCTTCTAGGGGGATCTGTTCCATGATGTTACCAAGCACAGAAGTGAGAGGCTGAAGGACTGGTAGTTGCCAGGGTCTTCCTTTATACCTTTTTTAAAAGTAGGTGTGATGTTTCCCTTTTTCCAGTCATTAGGGATTTTGCCTGACTGCCACAATTTTTTAGATATGATTGAAAGTGGCTTGCAACTACATCAGCAAATTCCCTCAGTATCCTGGGATGAATCTCATTGTGTCGCATGGGCTTATGTATGTTCAGGTTCCTCAGATGGTCTTGAACCTGATCTTCTCTGGTGAATGGAAGGGACTTCATTCCCCCAGTCCCTGCCTTAAGACTTAGGGACTCAAAAGATTTGGGAAAAGCAATTGCTATTGAAAACTGAGGAAAAAAAATATATAATAATGTAATGTAATGTCAGAATATGTGCAAATTAAAGTAGTAGTTTATGGGAATAGTTATGTTTTATACACTTCATGTCATGTTATTAACTTCTGTATTTTTAACTATTAGTTGTTGTACCCCAAACTTTGTTACCCTTTGACATGAAGTTACCTTTTAGAGTGCAATCCAAACAAGCACTTCATAGAACAGTTTTCCTCTAGCCGCATTGAAATAAGACCATAGTTATCAGCTTGATTTGAATGAAGAACAGTGACGATTTTTTTTTCTTTTTTACCTCATTCTTTGATGGAACTTGCATAGAAGATGTACTGTTAGGGCTACACCCTGACCCTTAGTCACAAGAAATAATATTCTCACTTTAATATGACCACTAGCAGGTAAAGATAATATTCAGTGAGATAAAGGGAAGCAACACATCTTCAGAACCCAGCTTGTCTTGGAAGCATTTGCTTTCTCAACTCCTGCATCTTCAGAGTGTTTGTTCAATATATTTGAAATAGGTGTGTTCAGAGCTACATGTATTTTAAGAATGGCTAACACTTACTTTATTGAACTATCACACTGACTATATGAGCAAATACAACAATTTTTATTTCAGTCCCCATAATCTTTAAAAATTCCATCCTTGCAAAATTGTTAATAATGGCATACTTTCACAGAAATGTATCAAAGAAAGAATTACACCATAGATGTACTTTATTGTGTGTATTTCAGTTTCTCTGGATGTAGAGTAACAGAGCATATATTCAGGGAAAATTAGCTTTGCATGTTTTTACACCAGAAAAAAGTTCTTATAATAAAATTTGATTATATAGTACTTCTTTATTCCGATATATGAGTTAGTTTAAGAGATCTCGCCGAGGCGATCAGCTCCAGTGCAGGCACATTCCGCAGCGGAGCAGGGGATCGGGGCATGCAGTGGGGGTTTCCTGAGCCGGGGAAAGCCCAGGAGAGCGCGGAGACCCGCCAGGAGCCGGCAGCCAGAGAGAGATCAGCTGACGAGGCGTGGGCAGGGCCAGGAGTAATGGCGGCCGCCCCCCACTCCCACCAAGGGCAGCCCACGGGAGCGCCAGCGACCACGATCGCCACGACCAGAGCGGGCAAACAGGGCGCTGCACGGCAGCCAAGGCCCGGCGAGGCAGTTCGCGCGGGAGGGCACGCAGACAGGCCGCCTCTTTGAGGGAGGGCATTCCACGGGCCGCATGGGGAGGCTGGAAGTCCACCTAACCCAGCAACCGGGCACCGTTCTGTGACCACCCGCGCAGGCCAAGGGCACTCATCCTACCTGAGCCTCGAGGCAGAATGGCGGGCACTCGCCCGAGAGCAAAGGCTGCGGCTCCGGCTGGGGGGGCCGCACCATCTACCCCAGCGGTGGCCGATGCCTCCGCCCAGACGGAGCTGCTGAGGGGAGAGGCTGCGGCGCAGGCCTCAGGCTGCAGGAAGGGCCGGGGCCTTTCTCCCGGGGCAGGGACGGGCAGCAGAGCTGCCTGCAGAAGGTGTGCCCAGGTGGAGGACCTCCTGCAGCGCGTGGCTGAGCTGCAGGAGGCCATGAGAAGGCTGCGTAACATCAGGGAGGCTGAGAAGGAGTTAGACACCTGGTTCCAAGCGCAGGCTGCAGCGGACCCACAGCCAAACAGCCAAAAACTCCTCCACTGGCACACACGGAGAGGACGGGGGCCAATAATGCAGCAGAATGGAAGCTTGCAACAGCAGGGACCTGCAGGAGGAAGGGACTTCCCCCGCAGCCTGAGGCGCCCTTGCAGAACTGCTTCGTGCCCCGCAGACTGAAGAGGAAAGACCCGTCACATCAGGAGAAGTGCTGGAGCTGAGTAAGGCAGACTGATCTGCTCCCCATATAACAACCAGCACAACTAAGAAAAGGCGGTGGGTGATAGTAGTAGGCGACTCTCTTCTGAGAGGTACAGAGGCACCCATCTGCTGACCTGATGCACTCTATAGAGGTGTGCTGCTTATCGGGGGGCTAATATCAGGGGTGTCACCGAGAGACTACCAAGCCTCATACAGTCCACTAAATATTATCAACTGCACAGCAAGCTTGCGACCCTGGACTTCAGGAGAGCAGGCTTTGGCCTCTTCAGCGGTCTGCTTGGCAGAGTACCATTGGGATACAGCCCTGGAGGGAAGAGGGGCCCAGGAAAGCTGGTTAATATTCAAGGATCACCTCCTCCAAGCTCAGGACTGATGCATCCCAGCAAAGAGGAAGTCAGGCAAAAATGCCAGGAGGCCTGCAGGGATGAACAAGGAGCTCCTGGACAAACTCAAACACAGAAAGGAAGCCTACAGAGGGTGGAAACAAGGACAGGTAGCCTGGGAGGTATACAGAGAACTTGTCCGAGCAGCCAGAGATCAGGTTAGGAAAGCCAAAGCCTTGATAGAATTAAAATCTGGCCAGGGACATCAAGGGCAACAAGAAAAGCTTCTGTAGGTACATCAGCGATAAAAGGGAGACTAGGGAAAATGTGGGCCCTCTCCAGAAGAAAATGGGAGACCTGGTTATCTGGGATATGGAGGAAGCTGAAGTACTCAATGACTTTTTTGCTTCAGTCTTCACCGGCAAGTGTTCCAGCCCCACCACCCAATTTGCAGAAGGCAAAGGCAGAGACTAGGAGAATGAACTGCCCACTGTAGGAGAAGATCAGGTTTGAGACCATCTAAGGCACCTGAAGGTGCACAAGTCCATGGGACCTGATGAGATGCATCTGCAGGTCCTAAGGAAACTGGTGGATGAAGGGGCTAAGCCACTGTCCATCATATTTGAGAAGCTGTGGCAGTCTGGGGAAGTTCCCACTGACTGGAAAAGGGGAAAAATATTCCTCATTTTTAAAAGAAAATAAAGGAAGACCCGGAGAGCTACAGGGCAGTCAGTCTCACCTTTGTGCCCAGCAGGATCATGGAGTGGATCCTCCTGGAAACTATGCTAGGGCACATGGAAAATAAGGAGATGACTAGTGACAGCCAAAGTGGCTTCACTAAGGGCAAATTGTTCCTGGCAAATTTGGTGGCCTTCTATGACGGGGTTACAGTGTTGCTGGATAATGGAAGAGCAACAGGTGTTATGTACCTGGACTTGTGCAAAGCATTTGACACTGTCCCACACAACATTGTCTCTAAATTGGAGAGACGTGGATGTGATGGATGGACCACTCGGTGGATAAGGAATTGGCTGGATGGTCACACTCAAAGAGTTGCAGTCAACGGCTCGATGTCCAAGTGGAGACCAATGACAAGCAGCATTCCTCAGGGTTCGGTACTGGGACCGGCACTGTTTAACATCTTGGTTGGTGACATGGACAGTGGGATTGAGTGCACCCTCAGCAAGTTTACTGACAATGCCAAGCTGTGTGGTGTGGTCGACATGCTGGAGGGAAGGGATGCCATCCTGAGGGACCTTGACAGGCTGGAGAGGTAGGCCCGTGGGAGCCTCATGAAGTCCAACAAGGCCAAGTGCAAGGTCCTGCACCTGGGTCAGGGCAATCCCAAACACAAATACAGGGTGGGCGATGAGTGGAATGAAAGAAGCTCCGCAGAGAAGGACTTGGGGGTGTTGGTTGATGAGAAGCTCAACTTTATCCGGCAAGTGTGTTTGCAGCCCAGAAAGCCAACCGTATCCTGGGCTGCATGAAAAGAAGTGTGACCAGCAGATCGAGGGATATGATTCTTCCCCTCTACTCCACTCTCATGAGACCTCACCTGGAGTACTGTGTTCAGCTTTGGGGCCCCCAACATAAGAAAGACATGGACCTGTTGGAGTGTATCCAGATGAGGGCCATGAAGATGATTAGAGTGTTGGAGCACCTCCCCTATGAGGACAGCCTGAGAGTTGTGGTTGTTCAGCCTGGAGAAGACAAGTCTGTGGGAAGACCTTAGAGCAGCCTTTCAGTACCTAAAGGGGGCGTACAAGAAAGATGGGGAGGGACTCTTTATCAGGGAGTGTAGTGGTGATAGGACAAGGGGTAATGGCTTTAAACTGAAAGAGGGTAGATTTAGATCAGATGTAAGGAAGAAGTTCTTCACTGTGAGGGTGGTGAGGCACTGGAACAGGTCACCCAGAGAAGTTGTGGATGCCCTCTCCCTGGAAGTGTTCAAGGCCAGGTTGGATGGGGCTTTGAGCAACCTGGTCTACTGGAAGATATCCCTGCCCATGGCAGGAGGATTTGAACTAGATGATCTTTAAGGTTCCTTCCAACCCAAACCATTCTATGATTCTATGATTCTATGATTCTATGATTCTACTTTTATTTTAGTAGGGTTTTATTTGTTTATATGAAAGCTAGCTTTCCCTCTTTTTTAGTTACCTAATAATAAAATTATCATAAACAACTTTTAAAGTACAGGCAAATTATAAAGATTCTCTGTGAAATCTAAAGAGTGATTTTATTTGTGACATATCTCAGCACATCAAACTATCTCTAACCTGAAACACTTTGCTACTGAAGAAAATTAGAGATTAACAGCCACCAAATTATGTGAATTCTTCCAAAGTTCCCTAATTTCGGAAAGGAACTGTACAAAAACAGCTTTGTTCTGAGCCACTGGGAAAATTTCTGGTGTTCCCCAGCCCTCAAAATTTCCCATTCCTTACCTGTCATGACATGGCTTAGTGTCTGCACATTGAGACACTGGTTCCAGACCTCTGTAAAGACAATCAGTCAGAAAACTTGGAAATTGCATTTGTGCCTTTATAGTCAGCATCTCTGGTTTGGTTTTTTTTTTCCCAATCTTCTAATTAGTGTTTTAAGAATGTTGTAGCTTAAGCTGTATTGTAGTTAAAACTATGGTCTAGAAACTGGTTGGGATTTGGCAAATTTAAATATAATAATGTGCTTGTAGTAAATCTCTGGCTGTATTACACTGTCCAATTACAAGCCATTGCACCTTTAGCAATATTTGGCAGATGCTTGAGGACATCATGAAACAGGAAACTTCCAGCCTAGCTTCTAGTATTTTCTCCCAGGCAGTCTAGAAAATCAGAAGCCAGCAGCAGCTGTTCTTAGAACAGTGGTGACTACCAACAACGCTCAGTCCTGAAAGGCTGACTACCAAACCCTTCTTATGTTCTTACTCTGTGCAATACAGTGATGGATCCTGCTTATTGGGAATGGTCCCTAGCCTGAGCCACACAAAGGAATGGTTGGGAGGGTGATAGGGTCCCATGTTTAACAGTAGAGAGAATGCAGTTACAGTACTCAGGACCATTTCCACTCACTATTTCATTTACTAATACAGACAACAGGAACACCTACCCCTCCACTGACTGTGCCAACTGCATGGTTGTTTCAGCAATACTGTGCCTGACAGAAGGCACCTTCTTTGTACAAGACAGAAATTAATGCCCTGTTATATCTTTCATGAAAAGATATTAGATAAGTTGCCAGCACTAGAAACAGAAAATGCCTTAGCTCTGTGGGGACCAAAAAATAAATGAGGTCATGGAATGGCAGCCACAGCACCACCACAAGCTCCCAGCATTCATCTTTCCCAGACAGCCCATCATTCCTTGTTTACATATGAGACGTTCCACTGCTAGGCATGATATTGGCCAGCCTAACCTATGTCCACACAAGATAAAAACTGTCATCGGAGCCCTCTGGGTTATTCCTAGGAGGTATGCTTACCCCAGGGGTACAGACAATTTAGTACTCATCTCCTTGTCCTTTCCTACTGCTGTGCCCTAGTGACATAGCAGGTTCTATCTCTGCTATGAATTGGCCCACCTATGCATTGGCTGTTTCCATATAGTCTTTCTCCCATGTGATACATACTTGCTCAGGAGAAATCTAGCAACTCAGCTGACATTTTCTTGTGAGGGTTCTTAATGGGGAAACAAGGCACAAGTGAAATATGGAAATCTGCACTGATCAAGGAAAAGAAGAGACAGGCTTGGCACTGATCACATGATAAAAAATTCTAGTCGCTCCTAATCATTTAGGTTGGAAAAGACCTTTAAGATCATCAAGTCCAACCATTAACCTAACACTGCAAAGTCCACCACTAAAGCATGAAGTCATGGCTAGGGCTATCTCAAGTTTTGCTTCTAGTTTTCTCATGAAAGACATGAACTAGGAAAAGAATGCTCTTAAAATATTGGTAGTTAGTTGTCCTCTCATTCCTGTTCAGATAATATGAAAAGAACTCACCAAGCTGTTTCTAAAGCACAGACCTGACCTTTTAAAGACCTGATAAAATGTGGACGGATAAAGTTTTTAATCAAACAGAAACACTTATAATGACCTGTATTGGGTTCACGTGGCAAGGTTTTGGTAGCAGAGGGGCTACAGGGGTGGCTTCTGTGAGAAGCTGCTAGAAGCTTCCCCTATATCCAGTAAAGCCAATGCCAGCCAGCTCCAAGACAGACTTGCTAGTAGCCAAGGCCGAGCCCATCAGCAAAGGTGGTAGAACCTTCCGGAGGAGGAAGGAGCAGCAGAAACAGTATGTGATGAACTGACTGCAATCCCCATTCCCGTCCCCCAGTGCCATGCAGGAGGAGGAGGCAGAGAATATCGGGAGTAAAGTTAAGCCCAGGAAGAAGGGAGGGGTGGGGGGAAGGTGTTTTTAAGGTTTAGTTTTATTTCTCATTATCCTACTGACCTTGTTTTGGCTGGGATAGAGTTAATTTTCCTCATAGTAGCTAGTATGGGGCTATGTTTTGGATTTGTGCTGAAAACAGTGTTGATAATACAGGGCAGTTTTTGTTACTGCTGAACAGTGCTTACACAGAGCCAAGGCCTTTGTTGCTTCTCACCCCACCCCACCAGCGAGCAGGCTGGGGGGGCACAAGGAGTTGGGAGGGGACACAGCTGGGACAGCTGACCCCAACTGACCAAAGGGATATTCCAGACCATATGGCATCATGTTCAGCAATAAAAGCTAGGGGAAGAAGAGGGAAGGGGGGATGTTTGGAGTGATGGCATTTGTCTTCCCAAGTAACCGTTAGGCGTGCTGGAGCCCTGCTTTCCTGGAGATGGTTGAACACCTGCCTGCCCATGGGAAGTGGTGAATGGATTCTTTGTTTTGCTTTGCTTGCGTCCACGGCTTTTGCTTCACCTATAAACCTGTCTTTATCTCATCCCACAAGTTTTATCACTTTTACTCTTCTGATTCTCTCCCCCATCCCACTGTGGGGGGAGTGAATGAGCGGCTGTGTGGTGCTTAGTTGCCAGATGGGGTTAAACCATGACACCAACTCTGATTTGATTGGTAATAAATTAGACTAATTTCCTTAAGTCGAGTCTGTTTTTCCCATGAGGGTAATTGCTGAGTGATCTCCCTGTCCTTATCTCAACCCACAAGCCTTTCATTATATTCTTTCTCCCCTGTCCATCTGAGGAGGGCAGTGATAGAGCAGCTTTGGTGGGCACCTGGCATCCAGCCAGGGTCAACCCACCACATGACACTGCTGAAGTGATCATATGATGAGGCGAAGTCTGGAGCAGGATGAAGCATAAAGGTCTTTCCAGAGGTAGCATAAAGGCTCCTGAGGAAGGTAAGATGTTGAAAGAAGTCACATTTTGCTGAACTGTGGATGCTACCAGTGTAATTTGACTCTATTTCCCTTTTGCTGTTTCAGGAATGAAAGCAAATACTGACCAAGCCTTTTTTCAAAATCCTGTCAGTTTAATATGAAAAAAAGGCAGGATATACTTGAGGTTAAGATCCAAAGTTCACATCCCTCACTAAAAATTCCTTCCTAACTTTATCTTTTAGGAACAGGGAAGATACAAAATGCCTTTTTTTCTTCTCCCTTTACCCATTAAAGAACAACTTCTATAAAGGCATTATTAGTCTAATAGACTCCACTTCTCTACTTCTGTGACCTTGAGAAATGCGATCTTGCATTTTTTATGGCCACCTGGAATGCCAAAGTAAAGATCATTGTCTTGGTCCATTCCTTTGATCATGTAATGCAGGTCACTGCAGGTTGCTGCAAATGGTAAAGTGCTGATTTTTCTTCTGGGGGAGGGGAAAGCTGACTCTAGGGATATAATACATATATGTATAAGACAGTGTTTTGCTATGGTTCACTTGGGTTTTGGTTGGGGTTTGGGATTTGTGGGGTTTTTTAAGACGTGTCACTCTATTTAAGTATTTGAATGAGAAAGAACAAATAAAAGGATGGTGTGATGCAGTTTTCTCAACCCCTTTCTCCCCTCTTTTTTAAAAACATACAGCAGGGAGAAGTAATGTTACAGTGATTTTATTAGAGTAAGGCAAAGATTGTCTTCAAAATCATATTACCTAATAAAGTGTATACAATCCCCAGGCTGAGGATTGAGATATAATAAAAAGAGAGTAGAGACTTTACATAAAATTATAACTGAGAACTGCAAACAAAATATAATGACTAAGAAGGGAATCATCATTTGAGGGAACTGTGTATTCTGCAGAGTCACTGCAGATTCTAAAAAAAGAATTCATACTGCACCAACTGTAATAAGCATAAGACATAAATCAACATTTCAGGTTTCTTAACTCTAGTATAAGGATCTGTAGTCTAACCATTGGGCAGTCTGGTGAGAGGGCTCATGCTCTGACAATCCCAAATCGTCTTCCACTAGGAATATGTAAACCCTTAACAGACACAGTGAAAGTAGCCTGATAAAACCCCTTCCAGAGCACCTAGCTTGAGATCCTCAACCGTTCTTGCTACAGACCCTGGAGGTGCCCAGAGGCTCTGTGGGGACAGCTCTTTTCCATGCTGCTAGCGCTACTATTCAGGGCACATGGTGCTCCAGTGACTATATGGTATCCATGGAGAAAGTTCTTTACAATTTGGTACCTCCTTTTTTCTCTAAATTGGTCTCTGAAGATTTTACCTGACACTGAACTTATGAAAGCCCATGGAAGACTCCTAAAGCACATTAGCAGGTTTATGTCTTTTATATATCAGAAATTATTACTGAGTTCTCTAATTAATTAGATTCTCTAGTCCAGAATTACAGTTTATTATCACAATTTGTAATACGTAATGGAAAAACATGTTTTATTCTCAGATACAGTTAAATAATTTTCCACTGCAACATCTTGGTCAGGCCAACTCAGATGTGCTGAGCTGAATATATGACAGAATGTGTCTGAAAAACTTTGGTAAACCAGCTGAATCATGTTATTAGAAGGAAAATAATTTTCAGGAATGGCTTTCCTACAGAATAATGCCAGAAGTATTCAGCCACTGAAATTTGAAATCAGAAATATTTCTAAAAGATCTGCATGGTTTAGAAAAAAATAAATGGATCAAATCTGTGCAGGGCCTGGTGGATATGACTGATCTGTCTCTTTGTCTAATAGATGCTGGCAAAAAAGACAGGGTTATCTGAAAGCATATTCTCTAATGACAAGTTGGGCAAAGCCAGTGGGAAAGGATACCAAAGGGCTGTTAACTTATTTGAAACTGATGGTTTTCCAAAGGCAGTTTTATACAAAGACAAAATTGTGGCATTAGCTACAAAAAAACATTAAGAAGGTGCCTATTTACTCCAGTGCAATGAAGTACAAAGGTAATAAAGCAAACCTAAAGTCAGGCAAACCTGGAACAGACTGCCATGCTACTGAGTTATATGTGTTTCTGATATTTATGGTAATTTATTTTGAATTATCTTGGCCTTCTTTATAGGCCATGGATTTATGCCATTTAAGCAGCCTGCAAAAGATAAGTGGGTAGCAAAGAAGTAGAACAGGGAGTTCTACTACACACAAACTGTAACATGTAATACAAAACAGAGCAACATTCTGGATAAGGAGAATCTCAATATATGAAGTGGATATCTATTCTGAAAACATGAAGTGCCAAAAAACAAAAGTTATTAAGAATAACCCACACAAGGCAAAGGAAAGAACATGAAGGATAGTTCTACGGTGTAAGGACATGTTTTGAGCACTTCTGTCCTATTTCAAATAGGCTTCTGGATTTATAGGAGGCAATACCTGCCAACTTCATCTTTTCCCATAGAAACCCACATAGAAAGTTGGAGATTTTGTTTGGTTTAGTTGGGTTATTTTGTTTGTTGCATTGTTGGTTTTTTTTCCTACAACACAGAATAAGGCAAAGGAAAGCAATGAGGTAAATCTAATTATCTCATTAGCTCCTGAGCAGATATCCCATAAAATTCAGAACTGACACTGGAATATAAGTAAAAAGCATCTTTGAGAACAAATATAGTAACAAATCTAGGCCATACCATGATACAAAAATTGATTGTATGGGCAAGGTTAGCTGTAAGATTGGTCTATATTGTCACATATTCTAGGAGCAAAAATTCCAGGACTGAAAAAAAAATATAATCAGTGTACTCAGTAAAAATCCTGGACAAGATTTTCATTTATGGAAATCTCAGTGCAAAAGATACTGGTATTCAATTTACCTAATTTGGGTGTCTGAACATCAATTACATAAATCTCAGCTGACCACTCTAAAGTCTTTTTAAAGTCAATGAAAGGATAAAGGTGATTCACTTCAACCTAAAGTGGGTGTCTAATATTGGAAAAATAAACTATCATCTTCAATAGTTATTCTAAGTATCTTCATCTTAGTCAATCAGCTTCTGAATTGTAATACTTGGTAAGATGAATCCTATTAAAGATTTCTTGCAAGATATTGATGTGAAACAAGTTTCCTACAGAAGTGCTATTAAGTAAGTTCAAAAATGAAGATAGAATTCCGGCATGTGACATAAATAGCTGAAATTGAAAAGATGGAAGAACCTTCAAAATAAATTAATTTGATGATTGCAGGAGAAGATAATTGATTTGGATATGCAGATGACTAAATAGAAAGCATAAAATACAGTAGTGATGGAAAAACAGTTCAATCTTTTCACAGAAGATGCATCACCTAAAAATCTCCTTGGCAAATTTATTCAATTTATTAGATTCTCTCTCTGACTACAGACAGATTAGATAGATCAAAACAATCAGCAAGCTAATTACTTTAAGTGCAGTATAAAAGAATCATGCTTCATGGTTCTTTCTAGAGGAAAAATCACTCTAGTAAATACTTTTCATAAGAAATGTTCTAGGAAAAAGATGTACTATATACTGAAAGACCTGATTGGGGCTGAAGTCTTGTCAGTGTGATTTTTTTTTTTTAATATGCAGTTGCACCAAAGAGGAACACAATGGAAAATATGTAAGAAGGATAGAGAAATTTAGAGTGTACAACCTGAAACCAGAGCTCAGCAAAGTGCCAGTCAGGTTTGAAAGAATTAATTGCTTCAGTCAGTTCTTTGAAAAAGGAGACATCAGATCTGATCTAAACAAACCTAGAGTGCTAAAGTATTTTCTAGCACAAATCTCCAAAGGAGAACTGGGCACTACGTTGTGTAAAACCCTTGGTAGGACTTGTGACATTCATGTAGTTTAAAGATACCGTCTACAAATAAAGGCCTCCTGGAGGAGATTGAAGTGCTACATCTTGGCAGATAACATTTGACTTGATGCTATCTTGGATGATGTGGACATTTGGTAACAGCTATGGGCCATATGTTCCCTTCAGCTGGGCCCTGCCGTCCTCCTGCAGGATCTCACAGAAGATATTCAGCCAGCTGGCTGCTCGGCAGTGAACATGCACAGGCAGGCTTGACACCAGAGCCTCAGTGCCACGTCTGCCCTATATGCCTCATACAGCTTGAACAAAGAGCAGTGATCCGCTCCAGCAGGAGCAGCCAGAGCCAGATCAAGTCCTCCAGCGCCTTGGTGCCCAGCCTGGCCTTCCTCACCCCATAGGACCTCCTGACAGAGAAGTGTGTGAGACCATCTGTGCCTGTCTGCCTTGAGGCCAGCTGCGTTAGAGCAACAAACACTATGGCTCACTTTCTTTTACCATAAGAGCAGCTAAAAATAGATCTGGTTTTCCTCCCTCCTTCTCCTTTGCTGATCAACCGCACTCACCCCCAACCTCTTCTCTCCATCCCTGGGTCTGTTAGCTCTGTCTTGCTGCACAGTGCAGTGACAGCCACAACCCCTCTCTCTTCTTGGGAGCTGCGGCTTCAGGTCTTGTTTTCAGCTATCCTCTATTTCTTTGCTCTTTCTTTGCCTTGCTCTTTTTCAGATATGTCTTTGTTCTTTTCTTCTCCATGCTCTACACAGGCAGAAATTCTCATAAAATGTTTTTCATTCCCCTGTCATAGTCAGATCACACTTAGGGTTTTGTTACCTCTAGTCTTATTGGTTATTCTTTCCCAATATTGTATTGTTTTCTGTACTCATGTGGTTTACCCAGGCACTTAAATATCCTTTAGTCACCAAGCAACAACATTAGCAGACAACATAAACCTATTACAAAGGTTACTGTATGAAACTTTGGTGTTCAGAAGATGTATTTAAAAGGAAAGAAAAGTAGTTACAAAAGCAGAGGGAAAGTAACAGGGCAGGGAAAATAAATAAATAAATAAATTAAAAGGTGCTGTGTTGCTTCACAAGTCCTTGCCACCACAGCATTGTAGATGCAATGATGTAGCTCATGGAGCCCCAGGAGACAGTCCCACCCTAAGATAGGGTTAGATTCAAGTAGATTAAACAGTCAAGAAGACCCGAAGGTCCTCCCTGTTCCTCTTTAACCTGAGCCACTCCTGCATGTGGGTGAGGTCAATAGCCCTCTGCAAGAAGACCAGCTGAGGGTTGCATTAGCTCAGCCTATGGTTCTAAATAAAAGGACTTCAAACCTGTATTGATGGATGCCCTCGTGTGGGGCAGCCTCTGTGCTTCCCTAGATGCTTTCCAGACCTTATCACCGGATGTCTCTATGACGTCCTTCCTAGCAGCTGGATCTTTCCTATAACCACAATGATCAGAAGACCAGATCCACAGCCATGTTTGAAAAGGTCAGAGCTGGAGCCTTTGCAGAAGCTGGGAAAAAAACAGGGAAGAGTTCTCAAAAAGGTGGCCTTAATAATCTAGTGACTATGTTCAAAGTGGTGGGATGGCAGTTTCCTGGACTCAACTATAACAACCAGAACGTCTGAATAGCAGCAGGAGGGAGCTGTGGGCAAGGAGAGGTGGTGTGGATTTGGGTCATGTTTGCTGTGAATTGGATTCTGTACACATTGGACTTCCTCACTGTGTCTTTGTAGACTGCTTTCTATGGGAAGTGGATTAAGTATGTGATGCTGCAAGAAAAAAAATAACCAGTGGTGCTGCAGAAGGGAGGGGTGCTGGCTAGTCTGCTATGTGTTCTTTGTGCCATGCTGTTGCCCTGTCAGATACGAAAGTAGTCAGGCAGGGTTTCTGTGTGCTACGCAGCTGGCACACTTACACCTGCAGCGCCAACTGTTGCACAGAAAGGATACCTAGTGTCCCAGAGGAGCTGTGATGACATTTTGTAGAAGGACCACTGTCAGAACCACATTCCCTGGACCCAGAGCCTGTCCTATGAAAGGAACAAAAAGATGCTCATTTTACCCTGAATGTCAGATGAGGCACAGATTTTGTGTCCACAGCGTAGCAGATTAAATATGGTTTCTGCCAAACTCTGATAGTGCTGGCTTGGAAATGGGGCATGCTCCAGATTTCTACAAGGCCTCAGAGAAATTCAGCAGATAAAATAGACCTGTGTCAGGAAGGGGGAGGAGGAGGGCAGAGAAAGTTATATCACTTAGCATTTCTTTTGAATGTGCCTAGGCTGAGTTGCGGTCATGGGAGATGGGATATGCAAGAAAAGAGCAATGGTGGCAAGTTCCTCCAGATAATGCTTCATAAATGAAATGACATTTGGTAATAAAAGCTTCATTTATTGCTTTCAGGAATGTGGGAGGCATGGGGGTTTTGGGGGCAAGCAGTGTGTGCAGTGTCATTTTTGTGAGTAGCATGGCTTCTTTTTCCCCATGCGGAGGACAAACAATCAGAGACAATCACATGTGTGGCCATGTGTGGAGTCCTGACAGGATCTGTCTTGTTCAGAACACGAGAGTGTGTGACACTTTCTGCTGTTACCACACCAAATATCCTTTGGGGTGGCACCCTGCTCTGAGGCATAGCTGGTTGCTATGCAGACATAATCCATCAGCTGATGATTTTTTGCCTTTCTCTTCTGCTGAGTTGCCATGGGAGACTGTCAAGCTGCAGCGATGGTAGGTTCACCCTACCCCAGGCATGTTTCCTCTCTGTATGTGCCATTCTCAGTGTCATTAAGCTTGAGATTGCCCTTCTTACCTCCCCTGCCAAGAGCATAAATACAATTTACACTCACTAGATCTCTCCTCATTTCTTCCCTCTGCCCCTGGACTTGACAGCGATGGCAGCAGTGGCAGGACAGCGTAGGTAGGGGTCTGCCCTTGGCACAGACTTAGGAAAGGAGTCCTGCTGTGGGATGCTGGGCTACTCCTTGGACAGGGGAGGGCGCTGCAGCTGCAGACCTCAGATGCCTGCCTTGTATGGAAAGGCAGTGACCTGGCATCTCAATGCTCACTGCAGAGTATAGCAGGAGAAAATACGGGGAGCTACGTGGTGCGAGGTCCCCAGCCTGCATGCAGGAGGGTATTTTTGTTTGCCATTGCATTACCAAGCACCATGGTCTGCCACAGGCCATCTTGCCACCTCAGTCTCGACCAAACAGAAGACTGTCACGGGCAAAGCAGACTTGACTAGGGGAATTTTCTTCTGTAATTTAGTTTATCGCCATTTAGCACAAATTTTTGATTACCAATTTGGGTATTCAGAAGAAAAAGGAAACATAAGCAAATAAGCAAGCATTTAAGGAAATACCTTTCCTCTCCCTTCCCCTGGCTCAGCATAGGCAAATCATATTTCCTCTCCACTTTTCAGTCCTGACGTCCCTTGGTTTTGCTGCAGATTATGCTCAGTCAACCCAGTTCCTTTGGTGAGGTGATGGACAGTGCAGAAGGGTGGGGCTGGTGCATAATGGTTTCTCTCTGCCACTCCTTGTTTCTTACTCATTTTCCTCCACTGCTCCAGGTTTCTTCCTTGTTTTCCACTGCCCCAGCATGGGTGACCCACAACCACAGTCCCTCAGGGGTGTCCCCGCTCTGGCACGGAGTGCCTATGTCCCCAACAACAACCCCTTCCACATCTTGTAAAATCATAGAATGGTTTGGGTTGGAAGGGGCCTTTAAAGATCATCTAGTCCAACTCCCCTGCCATGGGCAGGGACATCTTCCACTAGATCAGGTTGCTCAAAGCCCTTACAGAAGCCAAGGTAGATGACATCAGTTGCTCTTCCCTTGTCCACCAAGACAGTCACTCCATTGCAGAAGGCCACTAGATTAGTCAGGTACAACCTGCCTTTGGTGAAACCCTGTTGTCTGTCTTGCATCACCCCCCTGTCTTCCATACACCTTGACATAGCTTCCAGGAGGATCTGTTCCATTATGTTACCAGGCACGGAGGTGAGGCTGACTGGTCGGTAGTTGCCAGGGTCTTCCTTTTTACCCATTTTAAAAATGGGCATGTGTCGTGGTTTAACCCCAGCCAGCAACTAAACACCACGCAGCCGCTCACTCACTCCCCCCCACCCAGTGGGATGGGGGAGAAAATCGGGAAAAGAAGCAAAACCCGTGGGTTGAGATAAGAACGGTTTAATAGAACAGAAAAGAAGAAACTAATAATGATAATGATAACACTAATAAAATGACAACAGTAATAATGAAAGGATTGGAATGTACAAATGATGCGCAGTGCAATTGCTCACCACCCGCCGACCGACACCCAGCCAGTCCCCCAAGCGGCGATTCCCTGCCCCCACTTCCCCGTTCCTATACTAGATGGGACGTCCCATGGTATGGAATACACCGTTGGCCAGTTTGGGTCAGGTGCCCTGGCTGTGTCCTGTGCCAACTTCTTGTGCCCCTCCAGCTTTCTCGCTGGCTGGGCATGAGAAGCTGAAAAATCCTTGACTTTAGTCTAAACACTACTGAGCAACAACTGAAAACATCAGTGTTATCCACATTCTTCGCATACTGAACTCAAAACATAGCACTGTACCAGCTACTAGGAAGACAGTTAACTCTATCCCAGCTGAAACCAGGACAGCACGATATTTCCCTTTTTCCAGTCACTAGGGATTTTGCCTGACTGCCACAACTTTTCAAATATGATTGAGAGTGGCTTGCAACTACATCAGTGAATTTCCTTAGGACCTTGGGCTGTATCTCACTGTGTCTTATGGACTTATGTATATTCAGGTTCCTCAGATAGTCTTGAAGCTGATCTTCTCTGGTGATGTGAGGGACTTCACTCCCCCAGTCCCTGCCTTGAGGTTCAGAGGCTTGATAAATGTGGGAAGAGAGATTACCATTCAAAAATGAGGCAAAAAAATAGTTGAATACCTCAGTTTTCTCTATTTTGGTTGTCACCAGTTCTCCTGCCTTATTTATTGTGGGAATATATTCTCTTTAATTCCTTTTTTGGCCAGCGTACATGTAGAAGCCCTCACTATTATTCTTAGCATCCCTGGACAAATTCAGCTCCAACCGTGCCTTGGGTTTTCTGATCCCATCCTTAAACATCTGGGTAGCGTCCCTATATTCTTCCAAGGGTACACACCCCTGGTTCCACTGCCTGTGCATTTTCTTCTTACACTGAAACATGCTGGTCTCCTGCCTTGCTTGCCCTTTTTCTTACACATGGGAATCAACAGCTCTTGTATTCTAAGAAAAATGTCCTTAAAGAGCTGCCAGCTCTGTTCAGCTCCTTTGCCCCTACGTGCAGTTTCCCAGGGGATCCCATCCATCAATTCCTTAAAGTTTGCTCTACTAAAATTCAGCATCTTGACTCTAGTCTTCACCTGGCCCATATCCCTCATGATTGTGAACTCCACCAGGGCATGATCACTGCAGTCCAAGCTGCCACCAATCACTGCCACCAATCTTGACATTTCTAATTAGTTTATCCATGTTGGTATGCAATAGGTCAGTAACACTTCTCCTCTAGCCAAGCTGTCTATCACCTGGATTAAGAAATTATCCTTGTCACTCACCAGAAGTGTCCTGGACTGCTTACAGCTTACTGTGCCACTTTTACAACAGATGTCAGCGTGATTGAATTCCCCCAGCAGGATCAGAGCCTGTAAGTGTGATGCTTCCTGTAGTTGAAGAATGACTCATCAGCAGGCTTCCCTTGATCAGGCTGCCTGTAGTAAACACCAACCACAAGGTTTCCTTTGTTGTTGTGGCCCTGAATTTTTTACCCATAAGTTATCCACTGGTTTTCAAAGACAGCTCAGTGCAGTCAATCCGTGTTTTTACATAGAGGGCAACCCTCCACCCATTGTTCCTTGCGTGTCCCTTCCGAACAGTTTATAGCCATCAATTGCAGCACTCCAGTCGTGCAATTCATCCCCCCAAGTTTCAATGACAGCAATTAGATCATAACTTTCTAGCTGCACAGCTAGCCTCCTGTTTGCAACCCATGCTGCGTGCATTGGTATAGAGGCACCTCAGCTGGGCTGTTGACCTTGTCACCTTTTTAGAGGAATATGCCCTAATTTCTTTGAGGCATTTCACCGGTGTTTCCCTGTTGGTTCCTAATACATCAGCAGCCCCTGGTTCTTCTCTGGTGCTCAAAACTCCAGTTTAAAGATCTCTGTATAAGTCTGACCAGCTTGTTGACAAGACCTTCTTGCCCCACATGGTCAGGTGAATCCCATCAGCTCCCAACAGACCAGGCTTCTCAAAGGTAGATCCATGATCACAGAAGCCAGAACCTTGAGTACGGCACCAGCCATGCAGTCAGGCATTCACCAGTTCAATTCGTCTCCTCCTTCCTAAACCCCTTCCTCTGACTGGGAGGACAGAGGAGAAACCACCTGTGCGCCAGATCCTTTTAACGTTGCTCAAAGGGACACATAGTCTGTTTTGATGGTTCTGAGTTGCCTTGCTGCAGCATGGTTAGACCCTACATGGAATAGTAGGAGCAGATGATAACCTGCAGGGTTCACTAGGCCTAGCAGCCTCTCAGTGGTATCATGAATGTGAGCTCCTGGTAGGCAGCTCAGTTAGGCAGCTCCTCCGATTACTTCTCCCACAGTGTCTGGCAGTCTCTCAGCACTGCCCGAGCAGAGGCACTGTGAGGTCCCCCAGCTGCAGCAGTTTTGGGGTGTGATGGGCTGTCTGTATTGGTGTCAGGTCCGACTGGAGACAGCTGTGCTCAGCACAGGGCAGGTCATGGCCACCTCCCACACAGGGCATCCTGGCAGCCCCCTACCACCCCAAACCTGCCAGTTATGTCTGATACAAAAATCCAAAGAAATCCCCTTGACTTCTGGTTCCTCTTCCTCGTAGTCACCCACCCTGTTTGGACCTTTCATCGCTTCACTATTTCCCCAGCTGTGGGTTAACGAGAGGGCTGAAAACCAGCACTTTAGAGGGGGGTGTTTGTAGTACAATAGCAGGAGTGGCTCTGGGGCAGTTCAGGCACAGTGAGGAGAGCAGGAAGGGACGGACGTGTAGCCTTCCACCATATTGCTGAAGGACTGTGACTGAGTGACACTGCTAAGGTGATACGGCCTCATCCGTGCCGTGTGACTCCATTTCAGGGCCAGTGACAACTGGCAGGCAATGGTTAGCACTGACACAGTGCCATCTGGTTTGGACCAGAGCAATGTAAGAGACAAAGCTAACAAACTAGCAGCGCAGATGACTGCAACCCCACACTGGCAAACTTCTTCAGTGATCAAGATGATAGGACAGAGTTCACCCTCAGCAAGTTTACAAATGATATAAAATTGGGAGGAGGATCTGATAGACCAGATGGTTGTGCTGCTGTTCGGAGGGACTTCAATGGGCTGGAGCAATGGGCCAACAGGAACTTCATACAGTTCAAACAAAGGGAAATGCCAAGTCCTGCACCTGGGTAGGAATAAATCCATGCACCAGTACATGCTGTGGGCCAAGCAGCTGGAGGACCAAAGTGGTTTTACAGAAAAGGACATGAAGGTCCCTGTGGACAGTAAATCTAACATGAGCCAGTGCTGTGCCTGTGCAGCTAAGAAGGGCAATAGCATCCTGGAGGACATTAGGCAGAGAGCATTGCCAGCAAATTGAGGAAGGTGATCCTTCCCCTCTGCTCAGCCCTGGTGAGACATATCTGGAGTGCTGGTTCACGTTCTGGGCTCACCAGTACAAGAGACACAGACATACTGGAGCAAGTCCAGTGAAGGGGCATGAAGATGATCAAGGGACTGGAACATCTAACATACAAAGATAGACATCTGGGATCATTTTCCCTGAAGACAAGAAGGTTCAGGAGGAACTGATCAATGTGTATAAATACTTGGTAAGGGGAGTAAAGAAGATGGAGCCAGACTTTTCTCAATGGCACCCAGTGAGAACAAAAGAGGCACAGGACACAAACTGAAATACAGGAATTTTCATTTAAACATAAGAAAAATCTTTTTATTGTGAGGGTGGTGAAACACTAGAACAGGTTACACAGAAAGGTTGTGGGGTCTCTATCTTTGCAGGTATTCAAAACTCAGTTGGACATGGCCCTGAGCAACCTGCTGTAGCTGAACGTGCTTCAAGCAAGGGGCTAAGACTACATCATCTCCAGAAGTTTCTTCCAACATTAACTATTTTGTGCTGCTTTGATTCTGTGATTCTGTGATTTTCTGCTTTGTTTAATTATTGCTATAGATGTAGCTGTAGAGAACTAGAGTCCTGGGCACACTATGTCATACATCTGCCATACAACCAAGATGAAGGCACAGTTGCAAAGTATCAAATACAGAACCAGAATTACAAATAATATAATTACTGATGCATTTGCAACTGTTAAGTTATGATTGCTTCCTTGTACATAGAGAAAATTACAATGATTTTATATTGTTCCTCTTAAAGATCCTCAAGAAAAGGAATACCCCAGGTGTATCAAGTCTGGCAGCTGTAGAACTAGAAACTTCACTCATGGCGCTCTGAATCAGAGTGAGTCTATACATGGCTGCATATACACATTAGGAGCACCCTACTTGAGTTTAGAAGCCTAGCATCTTTTTAGGACTTCTAATGTTGGGCAAACAACCATATTTTGGCACACCCCACACACACTGGAGCTGGCTCAGGCTAGCCACCTCAGAATATGTTTTGTTCCTCTTTTGTAAATCCACTTAGACATGCTGTAAAACCAAGACACATGCTTTCAGTGCTAAGCGTAGGAGTACCTTTAGGCAAGTATTTAAAAGACTTGTTAAGAAAAATAATTTAATTTCACTATATTTCTCCACTGATGAGAATGTTCTACATCAGGCAATACTCCAGAAAATAATAATAGAGGACAGGAATGAAAGACAGATCTGAACATTACTAAGCTTTGAAGGATCTTCAGAGATGAGAATGAATTTTTATGGGCCCTATGAGGAAAAGCTCTCCGTGAGAACTGAGCAATAAAGAAATATGAGTTAAAGTTTGTCCAAACAGGATTCTATAGAAAAACTCCCAGAGAGTGTGATCATCTTTAGACTGCACAGTAGTAGACCTTCAAAGGTAAGGAAAAAAGGAACAGCGTTCCTATTATATAACCTTTTTTTTTTTTCTTGAAATTAGATGTGTTTATTGAAGGAATACTATTATAATGTATAAAATAGTGAGAACCCCATGTGACTAGAGTTCGCACCTGGCCTCCTTCAATTATTGGGAAATATATTGTCTTACCCCCTTGAATGCTATAAAGAAGTAGTTTAGCGACAGAATAATATACCACAAATAAATATGGCATTGTAAGGGCCTAAATTTTCATATTTTATAGTATTGTTAATCTAAGTACTCTGTTTCACTGTACCTTATGTTTTCCTCATTTTTAATCACCTCTTGCTAAACTACTCACAGAACTCCTACTGAGATTCCATTCATTTCATTAGAAATGCCATATATAAAGTCTCATGGAATCTGTCCAAAAATTAATAAGCCTAAACCAAACATAATCTGTTCCATATCTATTCTATACTTTGAGGGGCTTTGCTAGTTCATGGAACAGTACTATCACTGTGCCTCTCAAGACAGAAAGGTCAAAGACATATGCAAGTATCCCCCTCATTATTACAGTTAAACATATAATTTCAAGAGTAGATTTGTATGAGAAGGCTTGGGGAAGGAAGTAAAATTATCACAAAGGTCTAAAACAGGGATGATTCATTAACTAGTGTTTTCTGTGCAAATTAGGAGAAAAATGGCTATCAGTTAAATGCTTCTGACCTGAAAAAGGTAACTATAGAAAAAGTAATCACAATACAAATTAACAATATGTATTATTTGAGAAATAAATAGAAATGCCTTTGTTCTGTTTTTTAACTTCCTAACCTTTTTCACGTAAAACACAACATTGTAAGAGCTGTAGCAATAAGCTTTACAATCTCCTCAGTTTTTATGACAACGATGCAAAGTAAATTCTAAACATTTTTCCTTTGCCCTTAAAATAATGCTTGCATTAATATAAGCCTTTGCACAACATTATATGTGAAGTTTATATATTTCTCAATGTATTTTGTTTTCAGTAGTGTGCCTAATCATAAGGACACATCATCAAAAGGAGGGGATTTTCAATATTATACTATGAAGTCACCCAAAAGCCAGTGCTATGGACTGGTTTTCTTTTTGCTAGGTGACCAATAAGCATGCAGTCCACGTATGAAAAATCCTTGATTTAAGGGGATGATAAAAGGGGTTTTCCTACTCCACTGTTACTGGTTTTGAAACTCCAAAATTTATTTCATTCTGCATTGGGATGAAAGTAAGTGTTAAGTGGTGTAAGAGAGTGTGGTCGCTTCCTCCATCTGATCCAGCCCAGGACCTCTCCATCCTGGCTTCTGCAGCCCAGCTCACTGCCCCAGGGACCCGTGGTCTATGCCCCGGCTGAAGGACATGGCGGGAGCTTTCCTGCTTGCAGGCTCAACCAGTAGCAAAGCTGAGCATGTGTCCCAGAGACACATACAGACACACAGAGGGTTATACAGACATGCACACAGACACATACAAGACATTGATATGGCCTGCCCCACAGATTGCCACAGACAAAGTGGTGCCTTCAACTGTACCCATGTATAGGACTCACATAAAACATAATATAGACAGCCAAGTGCCCTTCCTCCTCTTCAGCTAGTAGAGTCAGAAGTTCACTAGTGAATGCACACACAAAACACTTTCCAGATTCACAAATGCACATTCGCAGATCCCTCAAGCACCAGCATGGCCCCTCTGTCTACTTGGCACCCCTGCCTGGATCGCAGGCCCCCTTACCCATTTCATGGGTCCCCTACTTGCTGGTTAGTCCAGCTTGATGGTCACTAGCAAACACACAGCACTCACACATTCTTCTTCATGTGCTCCACATTCACAAGTCCCTCTGAGCGTACCGTCACAGAACCCCTGCCCGCCTGATACCCCAACCCAAACCCGAGGCCCCCCTGCTTGCCATCTAATCCAGCTTAAAGTTTGCTAGCAAATACACATGCACACCCCACACACGCCAGGACTGGGGAAGATACAGACACTCACTCCCCTCAGCAGCCAGCACCAGGCACACAGACTGTGACCTGTGGTCCCGCTCCAGCCACTGGTGCAGAGCCCCTCACTTATGCCAGCCCTGCCTCAGTAGTTGGTTTTTGGGACACACACAGTTCCCACTCCAGTGGCTGGGCATTAAAGACACCTACTTGCTCCAGTAGCTGGCACCACCGGCCAGGGGTGCCCACGCCTCCTGTCTGACTCCGGTAGCTGGCACCAGTTTTCACTCACACCAGTATGGGTCTTACCAGTAGCTGGCACTTATTCCTTGCAGCACACACACACATGGGGCAGAGAGTGAGATTATGCAGAGAGACAGTTAAAAAAAGATTTATTAAGAAGATATAAGAGGATAGGACCGACAGCAGTGATCAGGCATAGGGCTCAGCCAGACAAGTGTACTGGCTGGCTGGCCCCATTTTACACAGGACGAGACCCTTTTATACCCTTTCCTGCCTACTCTGCCTTTGTTCCTCCCTGCTCCCCCTTCCCCTGCAGGTGCCCCATGGGTTTGTACAGCTCTACGATTCCCATACAGTCCCAGTCCAGGGTCTTCCCTGGTTTACAATCTTATCAGTTGCAAAGTCTATGTTGATCTTCCTGGAAATAGCACCTGTGGTTTCTCGATAGCCTATCAATTAGTGTGAGTGGTGTGGCTTGTTTCTTGTCATTGTCTCCGTGTTTGCTTTGTCAGGTCTGTGTCTTGGTATATTTTAATTTCTGGCTGCCCCCTTTTCCCTTGGTTTCCCAATTGACAAGATCCCACTCAGATATCCTTGCTGGAATAAACATTCTCACACTCTCACATGTCCTCATCAATTAGTGTGACTGACCAGATTCAGTTCTCATCCTTCGTTGGCCAGGTTTGTGTCCCTGGACGTTCTTGTTTATGACTTCCTTCTTTTTCTCTGTCCTGGTTTAACCCCGGTAGGGAGCTCAGCCCCACACAGCCATTTGCTTACTGCCTACCCCCAGTGGGATGTGGGAGAGAAACAGAAAGGAAACAGTGAGAAAACTTGTGGGTTGAGATAAAGAGAGTTTAAGAGAGAAAGCTAAAGCTGCACATGCAAGTAAAGCAAAATGAATTAATTCCCCACTTCCCATGGGCAGGCAGGTGTTCAACCATCTCCAGGAAAGCAGGGCTCCAGCACGCCTAACGGTTACTTGGGAAGACAAATGCCATCACTCTGAATGTCCCTCCCCTTCCCTCTTCTTCCCCCAGCTTTTATTGCTGAACATGACGTCCTATGGTCTGGAATATCCCTTTGGTCAGTTGGGGTCAGCTGTCCCGGCTGTGTCCCCTCCCAACTCCTTGTGCCCCCCCAGCCTCCTCGCTGGTGGGGTGGGGTGAGGAGCAGCAAAGGCCTTGGCTCTGGGTAAGCACTGCTCAGCAGTAACTAAAACTTCAGGCTGTTATCAGCACTCTTTTCACCACAAATCCAAAACATAGTACCACACAAGCTACTATGAAGAAATTTAACTCTATCCCAGCCAAAACTAGTGCATCTTGTTACCCCTTGTTGCACTGAAAAAGCTCCTTGACCAGATACCCTCAAAGGAGCAGACATTCACCTTCCACATACCCTTACATAAGGCCTTTCAAAAAGTTACATCAAAAAGTCAAATGAGAGACTAATTCAATATCTGGGGAACTTCCCCTGAACATGGTAAAGTATTCTTGAAAACATTTTAAACACAGTGCAAGAGAGAAGAGATTCATCCCAGAATGAACAACTAATCACAACCCTTGCCTGATGCATAGGAAATTGTTTGCTTTAAGCTGAGCACAGCAAGGAACCTGGATTGTCAGTCTGGAGTATCAATACTCCAGGTGAATGCCCTGAAGTTTGAAGTATTGGCACCTCTATGCTAAGAGCTTTCTGCCTTTCTTTTTGTTTGGTTTCTTCATTTTGTATTTCCCCCCCCACCTCTGAAAGGTTTACTTTTTCCATCCCACCCCATGGAAAGATTCAGATTCAATGAGCTGACACACCCTGACAGAAAATTCACCTGTTTTTTACAAAAGGCCTGAAGTAGTTCTATTCTAGAAGAAAATTATTCTTTATTCAGTTTAAATTAACTGATACTGTCATGCAATAAAAAATTATGTGTATCTGCAAGGGCACTGCTATATTTCTTGTTTTGGTGTGTTTTTTTCCCATTGAATTGTGGAGGAAGGAATTGAAACATTAATGCTATAAATTATTGTATTTTTGTACGCAATGGAAATTTTTTAGCTATTAAAATTTACTATCTGGAAATGGTATTAGAGCAACATTCAAATCTCTAATTTCCTAAGAGTTATTATTTGGCTTTCCCAAAACTCTTCTTTTAGTGGTGTAAAGAGGTTCTGGTACTGTGAGGACACTTTATTTCTCTGTGAGCTCACTGTTACAGCAGGAATTTAAGAACTATCTTATGGATTAGTTCTGCCTAGCTGTGGTGACACTTTTTACCATCAGCTTTCCAGTGCACATGAAAGCATTGACTATCCCATTTCTTTTTAATATCCAAGCATTATTGGCATATTATTTAAAATTCTCCATCTTGCTAGATGATTAGTATTTCTCTTGTCTGTTATGGAGCTCAGCATCACAGGAGCTGCTTTTCCCCATCATTCTAAAGTGGTAATTTCAAAAGAAAATTAGAAGTATGAAAGTAGGCAAGTGCCTTCTCAAGAAAACTTGCTAAAGACAGAAAACAGAAAAGCAGCAAATAAACACATGATAAATAAAAGTCCTTGGGGGAGAAAAGGTAGACGCAACAGGTGTAACTTTATATGATTGAGGAAAGGTAGGAAAGGGTCAGAAAATGAAGGACTAAGTTTCTAAAGGACAAGTAGCACTAAATATAATAGAGTTGTATTTGTATATTTTCAGTGCTTGGGAGCCAAAGAAAAACAGAAGCTGAAAAACAAAGTGACCAAACAAAATAACAAATAACAAACCACCCCCACCTTCAGAGCTAGCTTGAACTGACAGGAGCTGGACTCCTGACCGTAAACAAGACAGATTTTGAGAAAGAACAGAAAGAAAGAAAAAACCACAAAAAACTCAGATTAAGCATTTTTTTCAGAATCTGAAATTAAAGATACTAAGGAAAAACACTTGTAGTTCGGTTACTTCAGGAGAGAAACAAATCCAATAACACAAGTAAAAACTACTTTTTTCAACTGTTGAGGCCAAAGCTCAGAGAGTGAAAAAAAAATTATTCCTTTCATACTATATTTCCTATTTTATAAATTAAATCTTCGTCTTAATAATGCAGAACGTTGGCTAAAACTTCCAGTTGATAAATATTTGATAATGTGTGTTCCTTTGATTTTATTTCACATTAGAAATTTTATCAAAGATTTAGTATAATAAACATAAAGTAGGAAAAAGGGCTGAGTCATATTACAAGCAGCCTCTATAGCCATGGCAGACAGAAACCTACACAAACATTTTTGTACAATTCCAGAAATCCGCCCAGAATCCAGTCATCACTAAAAGTAAATACATATAACTGCTTTAACAGGTATAGTGTGAACTCTCCACAAACCTTCTCATGACTGTAAACACTCATAAATAGCCAATGGCTTTAGTACTGAATTTTTCTAGTCATAATTCAAAGAAAAAATAAATGCCAAGTTGTGTAAAGCTACAGATTTCTGATAAAACAGGAAGTCCTTGAGTATACTCCTCACCACCAGAGACAAAAATAACCTACTTACAAATGATTCTCAATCAATAACAACTGAATGTTTCAGCATCCTTTGAGTCTCAGCCCTTTCCATTAAGTTTGTTACATGTACTACTATTTATTCTTTAGTTTCTTAATATAAGTAAAGAATTCTTACTGTTACTTGTAGAACAGAAAAAAGCTCCAAAACTCAACTGATAGTCATCTCATGTTTTATCCAGATCTGTTGTATATTGAGTTTGAAAGGAAAAGTGTTCTTATTGCAAAGTCTTTTTTTTCCTTCTTCAGAGATGAACATTTATGATTTTATATGCAGCAATAGTTTGATTTTGTACTGAGGTCTAATGACACTTAATGCACTAAATTATAGTCCTGCATTTGCGCTGCCTTGTTATGTTAAAAATTACCCTTGCATTATAATGCCTCAGAGTTACCATAAATAAAGGTTAAATAACATATTTATATGCCCAAGCTAGATGGGAGTAGGGAGAAAAAATGTAAATAAATGTAGGGAAGTGTTGCTTCAGCAGAATACTTCCCCATACATGCAGAAAAATCCCTCTGGGCCTGAAGAGGATGAGTGAGGCAAAATGCATGACACCTCTCCACTGAGCCATTTGCTATCCCTACTATAGCTTGTGAGCAATAATCTGTGCTTATTCCTTCAATGCAACAAGAACTACAGGGACACCGACAGCTGGGAACAGCAGCAAAACATAAATCCTGTCGGAGCCACCTTGCAATGCTTCCTTGCGCTGATAGGGACCAACAGCCTGGTCAAGAAGAAGCTGTAGTCACATGCCTAATGAAAAATAAAATGAGAATTTCAGCTTTCTTAGCAGCAGAAAACTCCTTCTTTATGTGGGACTGAACCCAATGCATTCACAGTAGTAAGCACGTATATTCCACCTAGTCCTTTCCCAATCATTTGTAATCACTGCCTGGAAGTCTTAAGTAATTCTTGTATCAAGGACAAGCATTCAAGACCTCCCTGTTTCTGAGAGACACCACAAAATCATTACCATTGCCTTGTTTTTCTCTGCTTTTGCTACTAAACCCTCTTCTTCCAATTTAGCACAGAAATCAAAGAAATTTAAAAGACCACTTGTCTACTGTGAAATTCTGGAGCAGCATGGGTAGAGCTATCTACTTGCTGTTCTGCCCTATAAAACTGTGTTCCTGGGACCATAAAGGATTTAGCATTTCCTAATGAATAAACTTGAACATCTTCTGATCATCTAATGGAGTTTGATTTCCTTTCTGAAATGCCTGCTACTCCTTACACCATCTATGGACAGTATGGGCAATGAATGCTAACTTTTCCTTGTACCAAAAACATCAAAGGTTAAGACATTGCAAACTTGATGTCAGTGAGGGCTTATTATTTACATTTCCAAGACGTTGTTGCCTTAGCTCCGAGTTCTGCGATGTCTCAGCCACACAAGGAGTGAAATGCTTTTTAAGTGCACATATTCAGACTTAAAAAGGAAATTCCTTTTTTAACATAGGTGAAACTTGTATATTATGATAAAGCCCTTCACTCTGAAAGATGCTTTTTATCTGAAGTAGTGTTGGAAAAGAAGTGCATTTTTATACCACATGAAGGAAAATCCATTATTTATTTTCAATCAGTAAAAGGGATCATTTAGGTTGGAGAACTGCATAGCCCAGATTGGTAATAAGACTTAACTTGAGTACTTTTTTGGTCTGAATTACATAATCAACATAAAGTGAATGTAGGCAGTACATTCACAACTATAGTTTAATCCAGTGAGACTGTGGACATGTTGAAGGGAGACAGGAGATAGCCTGAAATACTCCATACCTTATAGGGAATGTTCACCCAGCACTACCTTCTAAGTCCTTAAGAGACTATACGAAAGTAGGAGAACCTATTAACCCACATAAAAATGCAATCTTTTTCTGTCTTTTCACACAATTAGTAATCAGGGCTCTGCATAAAAAACAGGATAGGTGAGGAGAATGTGCCCATCTGCTCAGAGGCAAGAGATTTGGAAGACCTACAAAATGCACTAGGTGCTTCCAAAGTAACAAGAATCCTTGGCTGAGATACGTTCTGCTACCGCTTCACAAATATGGCTGAATTCCAGAAAATAATCTGTTTAACCTTACAAGCCTGTATGTATGTGTTTGGATCCAGGTGGCTGCAGCACCTGCTCACACAGCTACTCAGGAATAATTTTCTCCACCCTTGGTATATGTACAGCATTTTTACTGTGGCCCACAGTAACAGATACATCTGAGAAATTTAAATCACATGAACATGAACACTTTTTTTCCAGCCTCTTCCCCACAAATCAGTGCATAGTTAGTAATTACTAAAAATAATAACCCTTCATCTTGTAATTTCTGTGTTCAGTTTACTTCTAGGAAGTTCTGTATGTGGCACAGTTTAAGTTAAATCATAAGCAAACTAAGATACAAATGACAAATGCTGGATTTATGCAGTTCATAATTTTAAGCTTTAATGTTTATGTATGATTTACTGAGGAAGTTTTATAAGTCATATCTGTAATGTCATTGGCTATGCAATATTTAATCAATGAAATATTTACAAGTTAAAATCAAGGCTAAATTTCATGTTACAAACCCCACATTTGTGCTAAAATTTATTGTTTGCATAGCACGGAACTTAAGCTGTTTTTTAAGCAAAGAAATTACTGAAGCTAGCATTTAGATGTTTTAGCAAGAAGCTATTTGTCTTAATTTAAAGTGCTCTGATTTTTTTCCCCATTTGGGGCAGGATTATTCTAATTTAATTTTTGTTAGAAGGTCATCAGCCTTGAAAAATATCATTTTTAGTGATGGTAACTGACAAACTACCACAGGTGCTCCGAATACCAGTTATATAGCCATTCTTTGTGTATTTAAAGCAGTAAAAATGCAATCATGATAGAGAGCTGTTTGCCATTGTTGTGGCTATATTCAGCACACAGCTGTGGAACATACCGATGTTGATTTATCAGGTTGCACAAGTGCTGCTGTAAGCACCTATTTCTGAGGGCCATGGGATTAGTTAAGGAAGCTGGGTTACCATGAGATTCCAAAGTGGGATCACACAGAACTTCAATGTGCCTCTATCAGGATGAAGTGAAATTGATTTTCTATGACATGGTTTTTTGATACAAGCTTAGGTTTAGCAAACCCAGAGACTTTGAATTTGGCTGACAACTGCTGCTTGATCCTGGGATAGGAATACCTACCTGAAGCTTCCCTTGCATTGATTGACAGTTTTAGTTATTTAGGTAGCCTTCTGGACTTAAACCTCTGTCGCGTGATACAACAGGACTCTAATTCAGTTGAGACCTCTAGCAGTTAATAGTAATCGGCATCTTCTCTTTCAGGTAACACTAACCAAACTCAAAATAGGAATCTCTGATGTTGTGTTTTCATATCACTTATCTGGCAAAAAGAAAAATTGTTTTTACCAACCTGGATGAAATGCTTTCAGTCCAGCTTTTCCATGTTACAGTCTCAAATCGTGACTAACAAATATTGAGAAAAAGGTTATGGAAAATCGAATGATAAAGAAATAAAAACATGGTAGATGAAAAACTAATGTAGATGGCAAATATTATTGGTGAAAAATGGCTGATTTCTGCCTCCTGTCCAAGAGGCATATGGATTTTTTTTTACCCTACTCTATCACAGATTCATCTCCCTTGGCTAATCCTGTGTTTCTCCAGATACTTATAGCAAAGTCTAACGTATATCTGAACTAGAATGCAACATAGATATGGTCAGCAGCAGCCTGTGAGGGTCCAAAATACCAACACCAGCTTTCTTTAAATTACTTAGAATCGTCATCTCCATGTTTTTTTCTTTAGACTCTGTTCCTGGATTTCGCATGCTTCCAAAAGGAAAGTCATATATGCATATTTTATATATTATATTATGTTATATTATATTACATATAAATATTATATACATCTATACAACTGTTATCGAGATAGATATCTGTGTGTCTAATACATATCTATATATTGCATGGTGAAAGCATTCCAGTACATAGAAACACATGGAAAGGTCTGCCCCCCAAACAGGACTCCAGACTCCCTTGCAATTAAACCAATTCTAGAAGCTTCTAAGGAAGATTTTTAAAAAGTACATAAATAAATTGTCACATTTGCAGACAAAAGTCTTAGTAACCATACACTGACCACATTAAGGCAACAGCTGTGATTGTAAATAATAAAAGTTCTCATTTTCTCACGTTTATTTAAAAAAATGCTGAAATACTTACTGACACTCATGCCTTGTATATGTATCTCATCATATATAAACACATAAAATTCCCCCACAAAGTAGAAATTTTATTCCTAACTACTATTTTATCACAAAGTCCTCTCAGATTCATGAAAAGGGAAAAGGACTTCCAGACAGTGGCTCATCCATTTAATCCATTCAATAGTTATGGATAACATCTAGACAATTAGTTTAGCATAGGGTTCTTACAGTTCAGATGGTTATATTGGAAGGACTTAATCTCATTCCAAATACCTCACCCAAACAATGCACTTCTCTTTGTAGCTAGTAATTAGGAAAGGTTTAATCTTACCTTAGAGTTAGGCTTATTAAGAAATCTATCTGTTCATGGGGACTTTGGACAATATGTTTATTCCAGGAAAGAAATTGAAATATTTCAAAAGGATATAAGACAGGATACATCTAGAAAACTATAACTACACTTAATTTCTTTCTGAACTGGAATCTGTTAGGGGCAAACTGAAGCAGATCTAAGAATAAAATCCATACTAGAATATTAGAAACTGCAAGAGCCAAAATGCTGTGTTTTAATAGCTCATCAAAACTCTAAAGCTGCTTTTCCTTTTTGTTTCATCTCTTAAGTTGTATTTATCCAATACGGATAGACTCGACAGAAAAAAAGAACTACTTCTTATCCACAGACCAGTTGTAGTATGAGCCACATAAGTAATTGTGTTCACAGTGTCCTGCTACTGGCCTCAAAAGCTCAGGAGACTGTTTCTAGAGGTGAGAGAAAAAATGGGCATTTTCCATTTCTCTTTAACCCTTTCCATCCCTGCTGAAACTGCCAATTAGTTCCAGCTCCAGTGGTATTTGAGTTCAACAAGAATATGAGGAAACCAATATATTTCATTAACAAATTCTTGTCATGCCACAAAACAATTAACTGGGAGAGGAATGAAAATAAACAGCAACTATTATTAGTTTGGTTAAACTTTGACATCATCTGATCTTCTGGACTCTAATTGTACAAAATCACATTGGAGATAACTAAAGTTCTTATGTTTTATTTTTTAAATAAAATCCTTTTTGAATATTACTTTCATTGTATTTTTAGCATGGTACTTTTTCTTTGAAGTTCAGTCAGAAATAATATAACCAGACTAAATTCAAACTTGGAATCACAGCCTGAGAATGATGGGCACGTCCACATCAGCAGATAATAAAGATCAGTAAGGGTACATATGTGGAGGAAAATTGCTGGTGATGAGTATATGTTGTTCATACACATCTGTGAAGGGTTGCCCCTGTCCAGCTACTAAGCACCCACCAGATGCTCACTCACTCCAACCTCCCAATGGGAGCAAGAAAAACTCCTGTGTCAAAATAAAGACAGTTAAATAAGTGAAGGAAAAATAAGGAAAGGAAATAAAAAAAAGTGATGCACAGACAATCACCCATCATGTCTCACCAGCAGACCAATGCCCAGCCAGTCTCTGAGCACCAGCTACTTTGGAAAGACTCCTCCCCCCAGTTTTATTGCTGAGCATGATGTTACGAGGTATAGAATACCTCCTTGGTGAGTTGGGGTCAGCTGTCCCGCCTGTGATCCCTCCCAGCCTCTTGCCCACCCACAGCCTACTTGCTGAGGGGGACAGAGCGAGAAACAGAGAAAGCCCTGGCACTGTTCAAGTGCTTTTCAGCAATAGCTAAAACACTGGTGTGTTATCAACGCTGTTTTGGTCACAAATATAAAACATAGCACCATAAGGGCTGCTTTGAAAAAGATTAACTCCATCCTAGCCAGAACAAGTACAACATTTCTTAAGATTTCTCCCAACATTCCCTTATTTATTTTAGTCCAACTTTTCTGTCTGTAACTGTTTAATTATTTCCAGTCATCCTGTGAATTAGATCTGTGAGGTTCACTCACAGACACGATCACACAGAGAAGTAGTTTCTTGCTAACACTACTCACCATCTCTTGACCCAGTCACTTTGAACCAAGAGCTTTTACTGAAAAGTAGGACAGAAGTAGAAAATATGCTAACAAATGCAAGTCTCTTCTGGGTGAATTTTCCTGTATATAACAGCAACTTTATGTGTAAATTAAAGATGACTAATCTATATTCAAGTTTATACTTATATATATGTATATATTTAGACATATATATGATATATTAGTGTGTTTATGATTATATATGCTTATATGTATTAATATCACAGAACTGCAGAATCAGAGAATGGTTGAGGTTGGAAAGGAGATCATCTCGTACAGCACTGTAGGATCAACTAGAGCAGATTGTTTAGGGATGTGTCCAGTCAGGTTTTGAATATCTCCAAGGATGGAGACTCTACCACCTCTCTGGGCAACCTGTGTCAGTGTTCCAATGTTCTCACGGGAAAAAAAAAACAAAAAAGAAAAATTTTTATTTATGTTTAAAAGGTATTTCCATTATTTCAGTTTCTGCCCATTACAGTTTGTCCTTTCATTGGAGACGTTTGAGAAAAGTCTGGTTCTGTCTTCTTTACTCCCTCTCATCAGATATTTATACACATTGATCAGATCCCCTCAAGCCTTCTCAAGGCTAAACAGTCCTAGCTCTCAGCCTCTCTTCATATTACAAATTCCAAGGTATGCAATATTTGAAATTGTCTTTATTTAACTCAAGACCATCTCTTTTCTGTATGTTTGCATCACGATGTGTGTACACTGAATTACTAATACCTCAGTCCCATAGGTAGGTGAACCAGCCAGAGCTCATCATTGCTGCCTTGTGGCCTGTGTGTCAGGGTTTCACCCCGTAGGAAATCAAGAAAGAAGGATGGGGACTATGCCTCATGTGGACATGGAGGTGGGATGCAGCCAGAGTCTAGAACCAAGAGGCACTCTCAGATCCTGCTGTTTAGTAGCACCCTACTAAATCAAACCAATTCACCACATGACATACAGAATAGCATAATTACCCAGCAGTGTTTCACTGTAGTCTTATGCAAGTCCTCCCAGATTCTTTCCTAGTCCTATAGGTTTAATTCAAATAGTGTGTCCTTTTCTTAGCTTGTCAATCTCTTACAACCTATGCACTATCCAACAACTTCAATGTCTTGTAAACCAGAGGGTTTTCTGCTCCCAGTTTTCACTTCTTATGTTTTTTTGTTGTCTGTAAGGAAGGACTCATTATATCAGACCTTTTACAGGGAAAATTTTTAGCACAAGGGGGTTTTTAATTTCTGTTATTAATAAGAGGTAAATTGCATTGGTTTACAGAAGCATCAAATATGAACAATTTCTAGCTACTCTACTCTTGGGTATACTTGTGCTTTTTAAACATCAAAGCAAACTTTTAATTACAGGAAAGGAAATGAAAACACACAGCATTTTGATTCATAGCAACTGCATGGTATTTCTGAAGTTTGAGAAAGTTATTACCCTAGGGGGTTTCAAACACTTCACTGCCAGTTCTTATTTTCTAAGAAAAATAATAATAAATATTGGCATTAACTAGATTTAAAAAACCACTTTATTCTCTCTCCTTTCTCTCAGCTGGGCTAAGCAGAGCTTTGGTCCAGGTAAGAAACCGAGTCACAGCTCAGTTCAAGATCTTGTTATAGCTACAGAGTAAGATTTACATCCTCTGGTGGATGAGGAGAAGTAAGAACTGGAGGGAGTGGAAGCACTCTGCCCATGAAAAACCAGCTGCACTCACTGCTGTAGCAGTCCACTCCCACACCTGCAGACAGAGGCAGATACGTGCTAGAGCTGCATTTTTGTCAGGAGAGGTATGGTGGGAAACACCAAAATGCTCCTGGCTGCCTTTAGATCTCTATTCAGCCTTTCAGCTGACACTGGTAGCATTTGTTCTAAAGAGCCAGGCATTTGACTGGCCCTCCTTTCCCCCAGTGCTGTTATATGTGGAATAGTTACTCTTCTGGGTATATACTATAACATTTTGAGCTACTACTGTCATCTTAATATGGGTTTATAAAACAATTTGGTTAGAACCATCTCTACTAATAAAACATTTCTATGAAGAATCAATACCTGTTCCTCTGAGTTCACTCTCTTTCTGTGAGTTTTAATTTCCCCTGTGTGTGTAAGCACGTATATGTCTAGAGCTGCTGGAACTGTTCTGGCCTGCAGGACTCAAGTTAAGCAGTATTACTAAGTGTTGACAGGATCTGGATTAAAAGTGCACTTAAATACTGGCCAAAATGTGTATAACTGCCTGGAGTTCAGACTTGTCTTCTGCTGGTACACCGATGTCTTTCTCACAGCTTCTGGCAATTTTTATGTCTGCTTCTCTACTGGAGAAAAAGCCAAAAAACTTACAACTATAAAAATACATTTGCAACAAAGCAGATTCATATATTTAAAATATTTTGATTGAGGTAAAGTTTAGTAGAAGGAGCACTAGGATTTAGAAAAAAAAAGTTGTCTTTAATTCCCTGTTCTCACACAAATGCTTTCTGTGCCATTAATCAAATCATTTAGCTTTTGTGTGCCTCAGTTCACCCTTCATGACATGGAGATAACAGCACACCCATATCCTCCTAAGGACAAACTGTGTGTTGGGAGAATATACATATTAAATTATTATAGTAATTATGATAATAAAGCTCAATTATTAAGATAATTAAACTATAACCTAAGGCAGAGAAAATACAGATCTTAATAAGGTTTGTGATTTATAACTTATTTCAGTCAAAATACTTCATTCTTGAACACTGAAGTTATACCTAAGCACTTGATTGAGAAATTTTACAAAAAAGGAGAAAACATATTTTTAAAAGTCTTGGCCCCCCAGAAGAAAGACACCAAAAATAAATTTACCATTTTATCAGTAGTGCAAACTCTGTTGAAGCAATAAGAAGGATTAATGTAAAATAATTCAAAGTAGTTGCCTGCTTATACTTTCTTTATCTTCTTCACATCTGTGTAAACTCTGAACTACAACCACTGTAGGAAATATATGGAAAAAATAAGTCTTGACTACTGTCCTATTAAACTGTTCTTATCTCAACCCATGTGTTTTACCTTCTTTTTTCTGCGATTCTCTCCCCCATCCCGCTGGGTGTGGGGGAAGTGAGTGAGCGGCTGCGTGGTGCTTAGCTGCTGGCTAGGGTTAAACCATGACAACTATGGATTTTTTTTTGCATTTCTTTATTCATGCCTTTGCATTATTTTTTTAAAAAATATGTTTCTTTCTCCAAATATCAGGACAACTTTCACTTTTTTAATATACTTGAGATCAGAGTATGTTCTTGCAGTTTGAATCACCTCAGGAGATAACTCTTTGCATCCAGATCCCACCAGGTAGCTGCCTGCAAAATAGTCACTTGGAAAATCACTTTGAAACTGAGGTGTATGGAGCACTAGTGGTAGGTGAGTAACTTCAAAGAGAAGCATGGTCTACCATGGAGCTGGGAGCAGGCACTGACTATGAGAACATAAGAGTGGTCACACTGGTTTAGTCCAAAAATCAACCTAGCCTTATATCTTGTCTCCTACAGCAGCCAAAGCAGACAATTAGGGAGAAATACTAGAACAGGACACATGTACATAGTACCTCCAGGATGCGAGAACAAGGTTTATTGACACTTCAGCCTAGCCAGAATGTACGTACGTACTGACATATGCATATAGATGCATATAAAATATAAAAAATATATAAATTATATAGATTATATAGGTGTAGGTGTGGATATTTTTTATACGCTTTCACATAATAGCTGAACATGATTAACAACTTAGTTTTTTCTTTCTAAATAAACCTTCCACAGCTGCGCTGGTGAGAGGGTTGGTTTTATCTGTAAGTTTTGGCTTGTCTCCTTAATTTCTGTAAGCTGGAGAGAATTTGGCTGGAGTTGACTAGCCAGGCACACATGGAAAAGTTTCAACAAAACAGAGGCATGCCCAGGAATTTTATCGTTTTTCAAGACTCAGTAGCCACTTAGTAAATTTAAGCGATTTTTAATCTCAGTTCTACAATGTTTTACTTTTTTTTTTTTTTTACTAATCTTCTCCAGAGAAAACTTACATTTTTTTTAGACTTTTAATATTAAGGCGGTCTGTTAAATACAGATAATTTTTGGAGAAGAATCTGAAGTCCTGCACTCTTCTGTGCTCAGCCCACCTGGCATGGAGTTCCAGCTTCTCTCTGAAAGTGTCTCTTCTTTCAAATTAATTGAATCTGCTTGTTTAATAATATCTCAGAATAATCAAACTCCCTTAGTACCTCACATCTCACACATCTACGTTCCAGGGCACAAGGCAACACTTTCTGAACCTGTCAACTGGAAGCGAAGGCGGGGGTGGAATTCCCTTACCTGAAGAAATGGCTGATAAGCTTTGTGGCTTCAATTATTTGGTTTATGGATTGAGGGAGGGAGTTGTTGTTGTTGGTTTGTTTGTTTTCATTCAGCACAGGAATAAAAAAATGTACCTGATAAAAATATAATTCATTTCTCCTTCTAACAGCATGCATTTAGTAATTTGGAAATACACACCAGAAAAAAGCAAGGAAATCTTCATTTTTATTTCTTCAAATAGAGTTTGAATTTATTAGGTTATTTCTTGTGCAATACACTATACTTCATAAGTTCCAGAAACACTCTGTTTTTAATACTTCCACACAATATTTAGGAAAATGATGACAAATATCTTGTTTCTCAAGCTTTGGTTTAACTATCCAGGCTACATATTTTGTTCATTTCAATTGTCAAATAAAAATGTCATGATTTATTTTCTGATATTAATTCATTGAACTTAATAAAAATTGAGGACAGTTCAAATGTCTTATTTTTGTATTTAATCACCTCAATACTCTGCAAAAATGTAACTAACTCATTATTCTTGAACCACATCATAAAAATATCATTTATAACATTTGAATGTGTATATCCACATGTTCTTATCATTCCATCATTCCCTTTGTGTCCCAAAGCACTTTCTGATTATTTTAAATTCATACATTTTCTCATTTCATTCATTTGAACATTTTCCACTCCTAGCATACTATCATCTTTTAGACCAAGTAAGTAAATATAGCATTTTACTTGTTCAATATACTATACAGATTTTAATAAATGATTACACACACACTCATCCAAGAGAGCTGGCTGAATAATTCATAATGAATCTTTCCTATTCTTCAATTTACATGAATAATTACTAGGCTGTAGACTGTTCACAAATAGTTTATTCTGAGTATTCACTATTTGAAATCCCAAATCTGTTCTGGTTTATTGATGTGTAAGTTATATGGAGGATGTGGAATATCACATTTTGCTTCCCTGAAGACTGAAATTCTTAACTTCAATGCAAAACAATGAAAGAGTTAGTATGATATTCAATTACAGCATAGGAGAAGATTTTATGGAAAATGGCCTATCAAGCAAACATGTTTTTTGGGCACTGAAAGAACAGATTTGGCAGATAAAGAGAGAGATGTAAATGTAATATGTTTGATAAAACAGGTGGAGTACAACATGTACATGATGTCATAGTAAAATAAGTATTGAATACTACTAGTAAAGTTGACACTAACTTGTGCTATAACTGTGTGATACTGGGTCCAATACTGGTCAACAAATTCATTAATGAGCTGGATGATGGGGCACTGTACCCTCAGCAAGTTTACACATGACACCAACCTGGGAGGAGCAGCTGATACACCAGAGGGTTGTGCTGCCATCCAGAGGGACCTTGACAGGCTGGAGAAATGGGCTGACAGGAAGGAACCTCATGAAGTTCAACAAGGAGAAGTGCAAAGTCCTGCACCTGGGGAATAACAATCTCAGGCACCAGTAGATACTAGAGGCTGGCCAGCTGGAAGGCAGCTTTTCAGAAAAGCACCTGGGGGTCCTGGTAGACATCAAACAGAACATGAGCCACGAATCTGCCCTTGTGGCAAAAAAGGCTAATGGTATCCTGGGCTGCATTTGGAGGTGTGTTGCCAGCAAGACAAGGGAGGTGATCCTTCTCCTCCATTCAGCAGAGGCCACACCTAGAGTACTTTGTCCAGTTCAGGCCTCCTCAGTATAAGAGACATGGACACAATGGAGAGAGTCTAGCAAAGGGCTATTAAGATGATTAAGGATCTTGAGCAACAAATCACAAAGGCTCAAACAGCACACCTTTGCTGCTGCTGAAGACAACTCTCAGCAAAAGCAGGGACTGGAGCACCTCTTTTATGAGAAAAGGCTGAGAGCTGGGACTGTTCAGCCTGGAGAAGAGAAGGCTCAGGGGGATCTCATCGATGTAGATAAGTATGTGAAGGGAAGGTGTAAAGAAGATGGAGCCAAGATCTTTTCAGTAGTGCCCAGTGACAGGACAAGAGGCAATGGGCACAAACCAAAACACAGGAGGTTCTGCCTGAACAGCAGGAAACACTTTTTTTATTGTGAAGGTGACTAAGCACTGGCACAGGCTGCCCAGAGAGGCTGTGGAGTCTCTGTCCTTGGAGATATTCAAAAGCCATCAGGACAAGGTCCTGGGCAACTGTCTCTGGGTGTCCCAGCTTGACCAGGGAAGTTGGACAAGATGACCTCCTCCATGGAGGTCTCCATTCCAACTTTAACTTCTCTGTGATTCTGTCAGCTTTCTCATAGATTTAATAGTCATTGTGGTAAGGTTTGGAAGCAAAATATAGATCTAGACAACTGAACTACAGACCTAAGTTTTTGCTTGATATTTTAAAGAACGCTTCAGTAGTATTTAGTGTGGAGAAGAACAACATCAACAGCAGAGACTCTTCTTTACTGTGAAAGAAAAAAACAAAACAGATTAAATCCATAAAGATAGATTCTATATCTCGCTTGAGTTTTCTGACTGCTGCCATACTGTACAGTGTAAGAAATTCTTCCACTATCCATTGTAGTTTCTAAATTCACTCTTTCATTACCTTTACTTTTATTAAATAGCTATTGGAATATTTCAGAAATTAAAAAACATATTTTAATCATTGTATGTTAATATTCACAAGTGTTTTCTATTACTCACATACACGCACATAGTTGCCAAAAGAGAAACAAAAAGTAATTTGGGCTTGACTGAACCTGAGTTTATCCTTGGTTCAGTCCACAAAGGAAACAATCAAATATTGGCATGATTCTGATCAGGATAACCTGTCACAAAATTAGGACACGCTGGAAGGAACTGATATTTCCCTTTTTTAAATAAATACTCAAAATAAAATTATTTTTATATTACTTGGCTTTCTTCCATACATTTTCTTATATTTTCAGTTTAATCATAAATTCTTACCAGTTTAGTTTATATATCACTGCTTGTGAGTTGGTCAGGAAAACTTTGCATGCTACTGGACTTGTTAAAACCAGTTCATCTTTATTATAGGGCTGTCAACAGATATTTATGTTCATGTGAGTATCCTCTGTTTGTGTACATTATATTTATCACAGGGAGACAAATAGGCTCACTGTGCGCGATGTTAATTACTGGTTTGCCAGCATAGCAGCACTAAACTGTGTTTTACTAAGGCAGATCCAAAGAGGCTGAATCTTGCCATTTGCAGTCCATGAAAAAGATCCATCTGTACTAAAACTAAAACTTTCCCATAACAATGACATACAAATTTTACCATCATCCTGGAATTTTTTTTCCTGCAGTCATTGAACACCTTCTGATTTTGTAGTTAACTGGAAAATGGCCCATGCACCTGTGAAACCTTAGGCAGTGGGTGCTAGAATATCAGCACCATATGAATAGAGTACCTACAGTGATGGACTATAAACTGCCTAGTGCCCGTAGTATCTCTCATGCTGTTTTTTTCTGCTACGTGTTAAATCTGTCAGGTTTATATTTAAGTTGAAAGTCATCTAATATCTGTAATCAGTAAGGCTCCTAGAGGGATATCTAGCAATTCATTTTAAGAGCTTTGGTGTAGCAGCAGTATTGCTGGATGTCTTTTGATAGCCTACTGTATTAAGATGTCAAGCAACTTAGCAATACGTTTTTGTAACAAGGAGACAGCAGTCTGCTTTTGCATTTCAACCCCTTCAAATTTTTAATTGTGAACCCCCTGCCAGTAAATGAATTAAACTGATTATAGTGAGTACTTGAATAATAGTGAGAACTTCATAATTAGAAAGTCATGCTATTGATCTTGTTATGAACTGTTTTCATTAGAAATGTGTAGAAATTACCATTCCCCTGAAAATACTTCACAAAAATAGAGACATGCTTAATTAATTCTAATGCAAGGACAAACTTAGTCATTTGTTTTAAAATCTGAAACAAACTCCAAATTGGGGCTTCAGCTTTGGGTTTTTTTTATTTTAGTGATGCAGAACAAGAGCTGAGCATTAAAATAAACAAGAAATATCAAAAACAACTTTATGAAAATGGAGCTTCTACATATTATCATTCAAATAAATTAATCCACAGAGAGAAGTTATTTCTCTCCATATGAATATGAGAATTACAGCCAAAGTCTTCTGTGGTTTTTATCTTGTATGGCAGCTACAGGAAAACAAAATAATTTTGAGAAAAAAAAAGGGGGGGTTAAAATAAATATTGACCCTTCCCTTTTCTTTCTTTTCTTCACAACTATAAAGCAGAACATAATGAAGAAGCCTAATTTTAGCTTTTACCATGAGAAAGTCATACTGTGACTCCTTGCTCTTCTATTTTTCCTTTGCTTTTGTGGAGTGAAGCCTGATATGAGACATATTAATATTACAAATACCCAGGTTTAAGTACCCAGTTGCATAGGGCACAACTTCCTAGTGTCCATAATCTTTGCACAAACGTGAATCATTCAGCTTTGATTTTGAGACAGGTAAAGGAGAAAATGTAGAAAAAGGTAGTAGCAAAAATCAATTATATGGACTTTCTAATTATAGATTTCAAGAGGACAGTGTCTCAGAATAGCAAGCAATGAATGACTCACTCAGCTCATTTCTTGATATATTGTGTATTCTACTGCATAAGTCACCAAATGTTATGAACTGCAAATGACTTCTGAAGAGGCTCTTGAGGATCCTCCTCATCCCATGTAGACAGCCAGAACATAAGACACCTGTGGCTGAGCTATTTTTACAAGCTCTTTTTATAGTCAGAAGAGTTTAACACACTGTTAGGATAATATTAATCTCATTTTAATGTACACTTAAGAAAGTCAGAAAAATTACCCATTTCTTTCTGTGAACTATAAAGGAAGTCAAAAGTGGTTTGTAGACATTAGCAGAGATAGTGACTTCTAGTGATGCTATTAAGGCTGGGATAAATTTTAGTAGCTTACTGGGTGTATGAGTGAAAACTGGCCAAGGCTGCAATGAGTCAGCAAAGAGCAGCAAAAGAGGGGTTTGAATGCCCCGGGCAACAAAAACACGGGCTCAGCCCATAAAGTGCTGCTGGGCCAGGCTGGGGTGCCAGGGTGGCAGTCTCCAAGGAGGACGTGTCTTGGCAGCCCCAGAGGCTTACGGCAGGGATGTGGCTTGAGACCCTGAAGCTGTGGTAGGGCAAAGGCCAAGGCTTCCTGCGGGGCGAGTCCTACTGCACACACCGCGTCGCAGCTGTGCAACCCTGCCCAGACACAACCACCCTAAGAGGACCCTCTGGCATGGCCAGCTGAGCACCCAAGACCCATATGTGTCTGATTTTGTGTGGCTCGGAGCGAGTGTTTTCCCTTGAATTGGGCGCATGTTTTCTGTGTGCTTCAGTTGGCTGCTTTAAATAAAATTAAGTGGAATATAGCTTGTGTTTGGTTACCTCTTTGGGTAACACCAGCATCACCCTGGAGACTACACACTGACTGAAAAGCACTCAAAATAACCCCCTGTGTCTTTGCAGATACTGTCAGTTTCCAAGGGCGGCAGGGGGAGGAGAATAGATAGAAATAAATTAATGGAGAATTGGGAACTCTGTCCAAAGAGCTTTACATCACTGAACATCTTCAAACTCAATAAATTCAATGCAAATGGAGGACTCCGAGCAGCATACACTCTGGGAAACAGCACGCTTGTAATACACCATCCACTCAGCTGCTGTGGGAAAGAAGCAGTTACACTATCTGAAAGATGCCTGTGGCTACAAAAATAGTAGTAAACTGAACAGCAGTGGAGCATAATCCTGGATGCTGGGAATCAACTGTCTGTATTGTCAAATTGCACGAATGGCTTTCAGTCTAGGCCAAGTAGCTCTCCTGCCCCAGTTCAAGTCATGGCAGGAGTGACCATTCCCAGCAGGCAGTTTGTGTGCTCTGCATTGTGCTCTCAGGTCTAAGGAAGTTTATTATTAATGATGGGCCATTCTGTGCCTCATTTCCTGGGCACAATTAATTCACTACTGTGGACAGACCATGAGTCTTCGTGTCCTAAACATAAGCTGTCACTCTTACTAGCAGTGACTGTCTGAGATATTACTGTCTCTGATTATTACAATTACTGTGCATGATTAGCCAGCATGATTACAATTCCTCTGCTCGTTTTCTTCAGCAAAGCCTAACTTCAGGCCCGGCTACACTGCCTATGTAATACTAGCCACACAAACCCACTTTTAAACTATTTTGATAAAATATACTTTTTCTCTTCCCCAACATGCAGCAGGTTCCACGAGCAGTAAAAACAACAACATTTTAGAAACTGCTAACATCTTTGATAGTGGCAAACTAAGCTAGATCTAGTAACAATTGGTTAGACATTGCCTTAAGGCACTGTTCTGCATTTGAGTCAGTGCATGAACTACTAAACTTTCAAGAAACTGCTGAAAAAGTACATTGAGTCAGTCCCACTCCCCCTCTTGAACCCACCTCCTGCTCTGGGACTGCAGATACCATTTACCACAGTCTTGCCCTTTTTCCTTTAGACATTGATAGGTACCTGAGGAAAGGTAGGCTACCAACTTATTAGCATGTCTCTGCCCACTCCTGGTTCTTGCTCTGTGTTTTGTAGGTGGCAGTAATCACTGAAGAATGTTTCGGTTCTATGGTTTGCAGTATGTCAGGGCTAGTCATACATCAGACCAAACTGTTATCTGACAAACATTCTTTTTCTGTATTTACTATTTCATTGATAGATACAATCATTCTAAAAAGAGATGACTGAAAAAGAAACACCTTTATTTTAAAAAATAGCTTTATAGTTATGGTAAATTTCTACCTTGAATGGTGATGGTATACTCACAGTAAACCAATAACTGTCTCTGTCCAAAGCACAGCTGTTAGTCCATAAAATTTGTGAACTTAACAGTGTGATGTTTTAAGACTTCTTTTTTAGGAGGAAGGATATTTTTATTAAGAGGAAGAATCACCATAACTATGAATCTTCAGACCACATACTGCAAAAGCTTAATTACAGTAAACGTTGCTCCAGTTATTGGTAAAGGAAGGAGAAAGCAAGAAAAAAAACCTGTGCCTTTCACATAAAATCACTAGCAGTAGCAAGGTCCCTAGACTTCATGAAGTCTCTCATGTATCTCCACCAAAGAGTAATAGAAATCTTTGAGATGTCATTTGCAAGTTCTGTCTGGGACACTAGCATAACACAATGCTAAAAAGATATTCAAAGCCACTCTTTCAGAGCAAGAAATCCATAACAACCGATTGTTCCAGCTACTATGATTATGATGCCCCTTGTAATTCTGCCTGTCCTTGCACAGAACTATGCATATATTTTCTTTCTCACATACATACAAATACTCACACTCAGGCATTTGCAACTCATTTGCAAATCATAATTTTAAGTAGCCCAAAAGGGAACTTGGATCAACTCAGTGACTAATGTCTGAAACAAAAAAAGAAAAAAAAAAGACAAACAACAGCTTCCAAAATAACAAATGACTGGATAAATAATGATCCTTTTAAATTCCCAGCATCCTCTGATGTTGCCATTTCACTCCTCTAGTAACGTATACAGATGGCGCTTGGCTATGTGTTATTCCGATTGTGCTATTTTATATTATCTTATGCAAGCTGGCAAGTAAAGGAGCCTTAGATCTCCTCGGTTCTTCATTCACATTATCAGGAAATTTTCAAAGAAAGGTTTCAAAAGTAGAATATCTTTCAAAGCCTGTAACACAAAGATAAAATACAGAGTTCATCTAAAATATTATTGTTTCTCTTTGCCTTCTGCAGACCTTGCTACTTCCAAATTTAAACTGTACATACCTTTAGTAATATTAGTGCTACTGTGCACTGTGGCTATGTCTCACAGGATGATCTTCACCAGCTGAGACCCAATAAGGAAGTTAGCCGATCTGGAAAATATACAGAAAAAAAAAAAAAGAGAATTAAAAAAAGCTGACTGTAATGTAAGAAAAAAAGAAGTTAACCTATTCATGACTGACGAAGGAAGACCATTAACCAAATCATACTAAATGTGCTGAAGCACTAGAACTGGCTGCCCAGAGCAGCTGCGGAACCTCCATCCTTGGAGACTTTCAAAATTCAGCTAGACCCCAGGCAACCTGATAGCCCTGCTTTGAGGAACAGGTTAACATATATGACTTCCAAAAATCCATTCCAGCCTAAATTATCCTGTAATGAACAATAAACTGTTTGATAGAAAGTAATTTTCATACTGCATCATCTTACCTTTATTTCCACATTTTGTTTTCTTAATAGTGCTCAAAGAAGTTTAATTTCAAAGAAGCTGAAGTCTGGTCATTGACTAATCCTTACTAAAAGTAATTCAAAAGATATCAGCAGAGATAATGCCTTCTCTTGACTATTTTGAAATCTGGCTATAAACAGTAATAGTTTCTGAAAAAAAAAAAAAAATCCAAACCCAACAGTGTAAGTAGAAAATAAAATATAGATTTGGCTGTCAATTTGTCTCACAGGGTAAATTATGAACAACTTGTCAATGCTAAATTATAATTTCTGACAGCCAATGACAATTCTCTTAAGACACAGAATATATCTTTAAAGTTTATGACATTAGTTTTCCATACTTTCTTCCTGTCACAAGAACACCAGTTATGACATCAGTCACAAAAACAGCATCCTGAGCCCTGGGAAAGAACAGACGTGTCCAAGAATTTGACAGATTCATTAACATTAGCACCTGTTGTCAATATATATTTTTGTCTTTAGAGTATATAAAATTTCTCAGCTGATATTTTTGCATAAAAAATTAATAGGAAAATATTGTAACTGAACGTTGAATTGATGAAATAATCTATGTTTAAAAACTTAAATTTCTTACAGTACCAAAGAAGCTAATTCATGATGCTTGGTTCTATTCATTCAATGAATTTTTATTTCAGTTTTCTTGGAAAAACTTTCATCAGTTTACTTGAGCAGTAAAGAAATGGTTTAGAAAAAAGGAAACAGTATGTAAAATAACTTTCTTATTTTAATTTACAATCACGAGGTTGTCAATATGACACTGCCTTTTTCCTCCTATATTCGGTTTAAAATTTGATTTGCTACATTAACATTTAAGTCACTGAGACTTTGCACCCAGCTGAAATTAAAGCAGAAATTGTGGGTACCTGCTCATAAGAAGTTGTTGATGTTACAATCAGGGAAAGGCAACCAACAAAAATTATTGAAGGTAACTGGAAGAAAAGATTCTTTCTTGTCTGTGAAGTATTTGTTAAAATCTTTACTAAAATAATACTGTGATGAGTAAAAGTGAGCTCAGGAGTAGACTCAAGGCAGCTGTTTCCAGTAGACGTCAGTCAGCATTTATAGCTTAATCCTAAATATCCCTGTGGAGTTTGTGTCTTTCATGCATTTCTCCGGAGAACAGAAATACTGTCCTAAGGGATGGTGACAAAATCCAAACTGCAAACTGAAAATGTCTGGCAAAAAAGGTTAAATGAGCAAAACAGTTTTTCCCCGAGGTTTTCTCTTCCTGAGCATTCCCAAAAGTATTTCAAGCTGTGACTTGAGAACTGGTGGGTAAAGTTCAGATCAGAGAAGCTTTGTCACAAAAAGACCAACAGTATTTTCAACTTATTCTAATTCCTCCTCAGGAATGCGGAGAAGATTTTGTATCTCCCCACCATTTCCAGCACTTCCCCATTCGAGAGGCTAAAAAAGAGCTTGCAGACATGGAGTGTACCTCCTAGAATGCCTAACGATTTGGGAAGGAAAAAAGCTTTATTCTTCCTCATTGTTTCATTTTTTCCTGGGATCTCCATCAGCAGAGAATGTCTTGATCTATATTCACATTAGGGTATTAATTCAGGTCTTGAACCTGAATTAAAGCTCCAACTATAGTTCACCCACACTGCCTACATTTTGACTCACATTTTCTGTGAGTCAAAGGTGTTTTTTTTTATTTAAAACTCAAAGTCAGAGTTTCAACTGTGGTATCAAGAGCTATTGGGAAACATGCTCATAACATTCTGGCTTTTTGCGTTATATTATACAAATGTAAAAAGGGAACTAGAACTGGAGCCCTGAAAATAAGCATCTCATTCTCATGTTATGGCAATAAGAAAGTGAAATACAAAAGCCAAATCTGCATTTAAAAAGTTCCACTAACTCTCCCTGATGATGGGCTTCCATATTGCCTAACCTTGATCCAAAATGCCACCTTTCCCTTTGGAGACCTGTCAATTCCAGATGGTTTGTCTTTCTCTAGTTTTTGAGCTACCAACAGATATTTTCTCCTCCTCTTCATAAGCAAAGCAAAGGTGATCTGATTCCAAAATCCTCTTTATATGGACAGAGACAGATGGTCCCTGGTGACAACCAACAGCTTTCATTCATTCATTCTTCTGGCATGTAAATTCAGGGCAAATATGCAGAAAAAAAAGGGACATTTTTCACTCTGCAAACTCCCCACAGTTTCTAGCTTCCTCTACCCAAGCAAAGGTGTAATAAGCAGTAGGAAGGATGGCTGAATTTATGTAAATTTTATCAAAAGTTAGGAAAGCTAAGAGTAATAGTTGAGGTGACTTTTTCTCTGATTTTCAGCTCATACATCATGATTAGCTAGACTTACCTAAGGTACTCTGTGTGTCAGCTGTATACAAAATTGTTGCTAAGAGTAGAAATCATCTGCTCACAAGACAAGCTGAATGTATAACAGGCTGTAAAATCTGGACATTTGAAACTGGAAATTAGTTCAAGAAATACATGGATTGTATATTAAGAAACAGACAGAAAAAGCTAATCTAACAGACTTCCTTCCTTGATACTTAAGGCAAATAATATGTTTTTCCTTAATTAATTTTATGATCCTGGTCCTTCTGGTCCTTCTATATTCTGAATCTCTGTGACCATGTGATTTTGTGAAACTTTCCACATGAATATACTTTAAATACATTTCAGCTGAAGGATAATATAGCTTCTCCTGATTTATTTTATTTACCCAAAACCTAGTATCTCATTTACTTAAATGTAGTCCTTTTGGACAATATTGTTCACATTTTTTCTATAATGGTCTGCATCCTAAAAAAAACTCCAACAGATTAGTGGCCTGCTGTTACATATATTGTTACTTGAATATTTTTTTCCATAAAAAGAACCCATCATGGGCCAAAATTTTGAAAATTTTATTGATATTTACTAGGTATTTTCCATTATAACAAATCTCTCTCTCTCTTTCTCTTTTTTTTTTTTTCCCTGTAGAATAACCCCTCCAAAAAGAAGCCCACAATATTTTCCATCGAGCCCTTTCACTGAATCCATGGAGAGAGATTCACTTATTGGTCAGAGTAGTCCAGTAGGATACTGACACAAGGAGAAATTTAGTAGAATTTTGAAGAATGTTACCTTTGTTTCTCTTTTTGTGTTGTTCTCTTTCATTTCCATTATTTGATGTAATCACATTCTAATGTATCTTCTCCATGTACAGCATGACAAACTCTTCAATATCACTGCCAAACCTATCAGCTCACTAAACAATGGTTCTTGGTTGATAAAATGCAATTAAAGTCTAGTCAGAGATAATTATTATGATGGCTGAATCAGCTTAGGAACTAGACAGAGGAAAACCAGGTTATTCAAAAGAAATGGGGGAAAAAAAACCCAAACCCTCAGTATTTCAAATAAGAAAATACAGATAGAACAGACCCTGGAGTTCAAGGAAAATGAAGTTACATTTCTAAATTGGTTACAGAAAGGTCATAAAAGAAGAAGCTCTATTTTTTATTCCATTGTTATTCTAACAACGAAGTGTTGTTAATACTCACTAATTAACAGGATCTTTGAAAAGCTACTTCTGATTCACATTTTAACACAAAACATGGTTTACAGTTACAGAAAGCAGTGGTTCTGAAGTGCAAGGATAAACTTTGATAACATCTGAGTTAAAGTAGTCTATAAATTTTGGCAAAAAAAGATCCGCAGGAAAACTTTGCATAACAAAAACTATGATATTAATATAATTAATTTCCAAAGTAGTAAGGCAAGGGTAATAATCAGAGTTTTGCATGTTGAAACCAACCAATGGTCAGTGGTGTTTGTTTAGAATGTTAGAGACAGATCAAGTCTCTGCTTTTTGGGGAGTTTAATGGCTTTGAACCATCTGAATATTGAAACTGGTAAACATTTCCAGGTGAGTTGCTGTCCTGGGGTGAACAGGGTTCATTTCAAGCCTTGACATGTTTTACTTAAGAGAATTTGTGTTTTCTTACATACCTGCAACGTGGCTCTTCTTTTATTGATTTCTTTTCTTAAGTTCTGTTCTATTAATCCACATGCACCCCAGTCCTGCTGCTATTGGACCACTACAACTTCTGATAGATGTTGCTCTCTAATGAAGTCAGCTGTGTCTTTAATGTTTTCTCTTAATGTGATATTTTATTGTCTGCTAAAGCCTGCCTTCGCAGGACATCAATGAGAAGGCTAGGAATTTAACTCTCTGTTGCATTTTCATATATTTTCATGATTTTAATGATAAATCTCTCCTCAATGAGGTTTCAATGAAGTCTGAATTCCTGATATTATTGTATCATTTATTTTATTACTAAAATAGTTACAGATTTCAGACTGCTTAGCCTAGGAAGTAACCTGCATCTACAATGTGAACGTCTCCTGAAACCATCTTCTAATGAAAAGGATTCAGTGCCTCCATATTGTCCACTTGTCAAATTGTCCAGAAACATCTATGTGACCCCAAAGTCTTCCAGGACCTATCCACTCAAGTAGATAAGACTTCAGTCTGAAGACCTTCAAAGATCTTTATCTCTCTCCATTGACTGTACCAGAAATTCAGGTCCCAGTATGATAAGGTGGATTTCGTCAGGCAACTAAAATTTTGAGACCTCCCAGAACCAGAAGTGAATATGAATTTTATAGTACCTGCATCACATCTGCCAGCTGTTTGAAGATGTCTCTGCTTACCAAGGCTGTCCCAAATGGTTCTAGATACCTATATTGAGGCAACTGACTCAGGCTCTGGATGTTGTGATTTTGATCCGAGTCACACTCAAGATCCCACCCTAATATTTTTACATTTCTTAATTAGAAAAGACAGAAATTATGTCAAGATTATGTCTTAAAGGTTAAAACTGGAAAAGCAAATGTAACAAATGAAAATACATTAATTTATTGATTCTTCTTCTCTAGCTTTGATTTGATGCTTTAGCATTTATTATATTCTTCTTGCTGATTTATGAAAGACATGATAAATCAAGCTAAGGAATCAATGAGTAGTTTTCCACCATAAAAATACAAGAAATTGAAAAGGGTCTTTTTAAAGTTATATAGAAATGAATGTGCTTCTTAAAAGATTAATAAGTATGTAGTTTTAGTAAATTCCTGGCACTGTCAGATGCATTTGGAAGTGATAAAGAGTTTGGAAGACCCAAAGGGCAAAACTAATAGGGTAGGCGGATGAGCCTACACTGGTAATAGGATATAGAATCTTCATGTCATTACTACAGATCTGGAAATTATTAAAGGTCATAGCCAAAGGAAAGGTTATTTGATGCCCACCTTCAAAGTAAAATGGAAATTGATTGGGTGAATTGGAATGTGGACTGATCATTAGAGAAGACCATCACTCTTGCAACTCAAAGGAAGTCACGCTGCATAGAGAAATGTAGCAATCTCTTCTGTAATTGTTTTGTATCTTGAATCCATCAGCACAGGTGAGGACTTCCAAGGGGATTAAGAAGAAAGTGTTCCCATAATAATACTATCTAGCAAAGTATTTGTTTATGTAGCACATGTTGGATGCAGCCACACAGCTGCATAACCCCTTACTCAGATCACGGTTACATCTGATGAAGTGTCTTCTCGTTGTGATAAACATGCCTTAGCAAGAAAACTGCAGGAGATTAATGAGGGTCACAAGGAAAAAGTATTCTGATGTGAGACAAAAAGGCCTATCTTGTTTACATTTGTGGCTGCTTCTTATTTCTCAAATCAATGTATTCTTTCTTCTTTTACACATCTGAGAAAGCTGGCTGCAAGCATACAAGTTTTCAAAGGCAAAAATAAAAGATACCCACTAAGAATAAAACAAAACAGGCAATTAGTGTCTGAAGCTTTAAAATGTCTGCCTCTCTGTTGATGCATTTGCCCATAATTATCTCATTCAAATTCAGCAGTTACTTCCTCATGTGTAAAAGCTGTATTAATGCAGATAGATCATAGTGTGGCATGCCTTCACTTTTTAACAGAATTATTTCTGAGTACTTTATAGACTGTATTGTGCTAAGAAGTCAGGGAAGAAAGTAAAAGACTCGTGGCAGAAAATGAGTAATGTACACCTATGGAGGACAAGGACTGCCTATATAAACCCAGTGTATAGAAAAGATGTATTAGAGTATCCAGTAAGAGTTTAAATATTGGACCAGTCTGAAGCTCTTACTGCAGAAATGCTCAGGTCCACTGTTCTATTAATGTTCTTATAAAGGCCACTCTGTTGCTGTAAACCATGCTGGGGAGGACTACGTGGTTCTACACTACAGGTCTTTACCCAGCAAAAGAAGATGGCTGTACCAGCATTCAGCACACCATGCCCACAAGTGCAAACACTTCTACCCAGATCAAAATAAACATCACCAAATCATGACTTTTTTGTATTATAAGTACAGCTTGAATTCACCAGGCAGCTCTACAAAGAAAAGCTTGTTTGAGCCCTGTCATTACTTACTAGCATATTACTGAAATTTCTGAGGCAAGGACTGTATCGCTGGGTTAACAACCAGAAGATGCTACCTACTGCCTCTAACTGGCTGTTAGTCATATCCTCTGACGGTACCTGACAACAGATATGAGGATTAATGTCTGTCTCTTTCACCTCCAACTTTCTTCAATAAGGGCTCACTTTATCCTTCCTTCATCATTCACCTGTCATCTGGCTACCTACCTATGTATATTGTCCCTAGGAGGTTTATAACCTGGTTTGTGTTATTCAAGAGTTGGCCAATGACTACAGGCCATGGTGGAGAACAAAGTGGGGAATACATTAGAGCTGAGACATTTATGGAGATAAATATTTTCATAAACTCAGTGAGCTGTGGGAAAGGACTTTCTGAGAACTGTTCTTCACTAGGGCACCAAATCACAATACAAGATGTCATCAGATGTTTCAGATTCCTGACAGGAATGAAAAGTGGTGGTTTTGTAAAAGACAAAACAATTGCCTCCCTTGTTAAACAGTCCATACTGTGTCTCACAGACAGACTCCAAGAAACAATAGTCCCAAAACCTCAGTGTCTTGTAATACCCAGAGGGCAAAACAGTAACAGAGGGCTGGGTTTTCTGGTCCCCTCCAAAATCTAATATATAAAAAGGAAACATGTCTAGACTCCCTTGTTCCTGTGAGTCTCATGAAAGACTGGTGACATAAAGCCTCTCTGCTGGTGATCCTTCACTGATGTTCTCTGAATTAATTGTGGCCAAATGCCAACGGCATTTACTTCTGAACACTGAATCCCCCCCAAAAAAGATACACATTTCTCTGTCCTTCCAAACCAGTCTCCAACTTAAGACTGAGAATTTTCTGCACAAGCAACTCAGACAATTGAATAGGATAGGTAAAAAACCATTGGGATATCTGTCTTAAAGACAGGAAAATCATAGAATCATAGAATCATAGAATCATAGAATCATTTTGGTTGGAAAAGACCTTCAAGATCATCAAGTCCAACCATTAACCAGCCCCCTAAACCATGCCCTGGAGTACCCTGTCCACTCGCTTTTTGAATACCTCCAGGGATGGTGAATCAACCACTTCCCTGGGCAGCCCATTCCAATGTTTGACAACCCTCTCAGTAAAAAAATTTTTCCTAATATCTAACCTAAATCTCCCTTGCCTCAACTTGAGGCCATTACCTCTTGTCCTATCTCCAGACACCTGACAGAAGAGACCAACACCCACCTCACTACAACCCCCTTTCAGGTAGTTGTAGAGAGCGATAAGGTCTCCCCTCAGCCTCCTCTTTTCTAGACTGAACAACCCCAGATCCCTCAGCCTCTCCTCATAAGACTTGTGCTCAAGGCCCCTCACCAACTTGGTTGCCCTTCTCTGGACACGCTAAAAAGCAACATATCCAGAATCTCTTAAAAACTTGTTTGCTTTTTAGGACTTTTTTTTCCTGGTTTTCTGTACCCACACAGAACAATAACATCCAAAACCAAAGATATATTTTTAGTGGCCAAGCTGCACAAGAAACAAGAGAACGAGGTGCCCTGGTGTGTGTTCTATGGGGCTATTAAAATAATTTACTCCCAGATAGTAAATCCAGCTTTGTTTAAGGCTTTCTCAAACTTTCAGTTTCCTCTCCTGACTTTTTCCTGCTTCTTCTGAGAACTAGTGAGTAACCAGAATTAAAACTTTCTGGATTTTCATAAAATGACAAACATACCACAGAGAACAGGGTGGTACCAGGACCAAACTCATTGATTCTATTTTCTGGCAATGACTGAACAGCAAGATCATCATTATCACTAAGGGATCTGAGTTTGTGCCCACAGAAATCAATGAATACATTGCTGAGACACTGAACTGTAAAAGCAATGAAGCATCTGTTTCAGTAGAAAGGCTAAAGAAAAAAAAAACAAATTTGTTCTGGATATATCAGAAATGTTTCACTGAACTTAAAATGCCTTTTATTTCCATTTAACTTTGACAAAACTGAAAATATATTTCAGAGTGAAAGAAATCAAATTAGTCATTTTTACACGTTTTGATTTTCTGTTAATTTAATCTTCTAAGCTGCAATATTGTTTTCTGAATCTGACCTGATTTCACTTTTTTTTTAATCCCAATTCTTTTCTAGAAGCTATGTATTTTTTCCTATTTCATTATTTCAGGCAGTTCTCTTTAGTGAGGCAGTATATCTGCAGGTTGGCTGAATTATGTATCTCCTCAATAACTGTAGTTACAAGTGGACATCAGCTCCAGAGGGAGACACCTAGGTGTATGTGCTTACACGTACAAAGGTCTAACCTAGTTATATATTCAGTTGATTAAAAGGGAAACTCACTTACTGTACTCCACCAGGCCTCCAGCTACCAACGTAAGCACAGGTTATCCCTAGGTCTTATGTCATATCTTCCAGAAATTCACGTGAATTTCTCAGATACCATAAGACATTTCAAAGGGCACTAGGTAACTCTGTGGGGCAGATGAATTGACCTTTAAGTGTCTTCTTCAGAATGAGCTGAATTGTGGTCTACTGAACATGACTCCACTGTCAGTACCAGGAGTGTTTGCAATTAGCACATGTGTACATCTACATTTAGACACATAAATGTAGATGTCAGTCTGGAGATGAAGCCTACTTTTACTGTCTGTTTGAAACTCCAGTCCAAGAAAGGACACAAAACCCCTTTGATTTCACTGGAAATTCTGTGATTCAACATTTGTCATTATAAAAGGAAAGTAAGAAATTTGTGTTTGCTTTTTTCCTATAAAACAATATTTTTGGCCTGAGTCTGGAAGCCAGTTAAAACATCTCATTCAAATAAATTTATTCTTTTTAAACCTCTAAAATTTTTCAATTTTTTTCCATTGTTTTCTTGGTGGATAGAAAGAATTTGATGCCAAAAAGTCATCATTTGCAAATGAAAGTAAAAGGAAAGTGTTGATACAAGAACAACATGTCACAAACAAGCATTGAACAAATTGCAGCTGGAAGTGAAAGTAAATGAAATTCCATATGATAAGATTAAATTTTGGAAAGAAATTTCAAGAGGATTTACTCTAGAGGCAATAACCTTTCCCATTTTTAAAGACAGACCTTGATCAGGTGATGACTACAGTTGTGTGTAAGCTTGAAAAGAAGTATAGAAGATTTGTAGTGGAGGGGAGACAGAGCAGGTAGCAGAGGAGCATCCACACAGTGACTCCCTGCCCCTTCCTGGGCCTGGCAGGACAGCGTCCCCATGGGGTGCCAGGAGCAGCCCCCTTCATAAGGGAGGTTGTGGGCCACCTACACGGAATGGAGGTGTGACCCCCCTGGGGGCTTCCTCACTAGGGTGAGCAGTTGTGGAGTTGGCATGGAGGCATGTAGGGCTGGAGTACCCTCATCTTCCCCAGGAAGGGGGAGTGAGCAGGGAACTTGCACTTCTGGTTGGCGAGGGGGGGGGGGGGGGGGGGTGTGTGCATCCATGTGCATGTGTGTGTAAGCCACATGGCCTGCGGAGGGGGCAGTAGATGGGGAATAGCCCTTTTGGGGATTAGATATAGAGCGAGGGGTGTTTAGAACCTTGTAGTTGTAAATTAGTATTCTGTAAGTCTTTACTGCTGTGGTTTATCTCTTGTGTGGTTGATACTAATCCTGAATGCACAGGTCACTGATTGCCAGTTAATTATGTGTCATCAATAAATCCATAAACTACTTTAATCCCGGCTTGGTTTAAACTATGAGAAGTGAGCAGTTTTTCCCTGTGACATAAGTCTATAATAGCAAGAACTGGACTTGTTGAACTGCAAAGTCCTTTCCAGAAAAAAAAAAATATATTTATTTATTTTCATGAAGAATCATAAAAACATCATTTGGCACAAATAGTAAATTACTTTGCAAGCTGAAGCTGTCAGTCAGGCTGTACAGTAACCTTTCCATACTTTAAGGACATTGAATTTGGGGGGAAATAACTCTTTGGAGGATCTAGAAAAGATTCAGATTTGCCTCTGAAACAGGGTCTTAAGTATATCCAGGGAAAGAAATACAAGACCACCTGCTATTTGAACATCCAAATTGCACAAAAGAAGAAACACCAGAAGCTAATTGTCTTGCAAATTAGTGAGAACAGATTATTCATGAAACAGGAAGGAAAGTGACACTTCTTTTCTTAATATAAGTAGAATTTATAGGTAGAATACAGGTAGAACCTAGACTATAGGTTTTTCAGTGCCGTAGCATGAAACTTTTTCCTACTATTAAAGCTTTCTATATTTAGAATTAAAAAATCTATGCAATGGGTTATTCACTTACTACACAGTAGCTTGCTAACTTTCTACAGTAGTACATCTGGCTACACTGTTTATTTAACAATGTGCTAATTAAAAGTGGTTTTATACAGTCAGGTCTTTCCTGCTTTCATATGGAAAGGAAAAAACTCAACTGTGATTATTATCTTCACTAACTTCACATGATCTTGCTGTTGTAGAACCACTGTTATGATATACTGAAATTCATTTTTCTGCAGTACTGAGATCTGTGGGCTTAAACTTAGGCAACGAAGGTGTTTCTTGACTCCAGAAGATCTCCATCATAGATATTAAGTCTGGCAAATCACTACAATCAAGCCTGTCTTCTACTATGTTCCTGTTAGAAATAAATGACATTTCAGAGATTTTCAAACCTTTGAAGTTCACTTTTCAAGACAGGGTGTTATATAATAACAGGTAGAACAAACTTTATTTTCTCTTTTAAATGAGGTGAAGAAAGTTTCCTTGTTTCTTCCCATAGGCTACAGTCCTCCAGAATATTTTCTTGGGGAGTACAAGCATGAAGTCATTGACACATTGGGAAACAGGACCCTTGTATTACTTGTTCTAAACATTACCTGGATTCAATTTCCTTTATTGCAAGGTTATTCCAAATGTATTCCTCAGTTCCTGAATAGCAGATGTTCCATAATATAAGTATCTGTTCTGGACGTGATTTTCGTTTAGCTTCCATCTGCTGCCTCATTATATTTGGTACCATGTTACATCTAGTTTGATGTAGAACAAATGATCACATAGAACTCTGTCTCAGTCAAGAATCTGAAAGGAAAAAAATCTGTCTGTCTCAGAAAAAATTACATTCCAAAGTGCTCCACTAAAACACTTCAGTTTTGAAGCAAAGTTGAAAAACATATGGATACAACTCCTGTGTTAATTTTTTTGCCTACTTTTAAGTGTGAATGATTTCTGATGCTTAACCCAGCTTTCTCACTCTAATTTGAAATGCTTTCTACTCACTTTTCTAGTGACATTTGGTGAATTCATAGGATTACCTTGCTTCTATCTATATTTCTGTAACAATCAGAATAATGGTAGGGAACCTCTATTCTGTTAAAGAATTTTAGTCATGGGTTTCTCTAGGTTTGCTTTATTAACAACTCAGAGTTGGGCCACCACCACAGTGAATGGCAAAACATAACTCAAAAATGCCTTCTATACATATATGATTTTACAAAACAATATGCAATTGATGATTTGTCAAAAGAAGTTCTAGGTGTTCTTCCACAAACTCTCAGTTCTCTATTCTCCAGTGGTTTAAAAAGTCCAATACAATTTCCTGTCTCAACTGATTCTTATTGTCTTGTGCAGGTTCTTCTGAAGTTAGTGGTCGTAGGCAGAAGGTCTCCGGTCACCACAGTCACTTATCTTCTTACACATCAAAGATCACCGTTGAAATTCTGAGAATCACTCAGGTTGTTCTATTAATTCATCTTACTCTAAAGTTAATCACTTACTCTTATCTATTCTTATGTCTTAGGTCTAAGATGTATGATCCTTTTTCTGTTGGTTCAGCTTGACTGGGTTTTAAGCCAGCCATAGTGAGGGCTACACATGGGACAAATAAGCAGCTTATGCATATTGTTTTATAAGCACCTGCATTATATTAATCACATCTAAAACAATCTCTAGTCATTAGTTATATGTCTGATATGAACAGTCTTAGAAACAATGAGGCTTAAGGCCTAGTTCCCTTAACACTTCTCAAAAATATCATTCTTTAACATAGTCAGTTGCATCAAAAAATAAAAAATGAAAGGGTCGCATCTTTATCATAATGATTTGTGGTTGCTAGATAAAACAAGTCTTCATGGCAAATGTGATTTTAATATTTTGTTTTTCTTTTTGTTGGGGTTTTTTTTCAGGGTTGGATTTGGGGTTTTTTGTTTTGTGGGTTTTTTTCCCCCTGAGGAACCAGATGAAGCACATGGTTATTGCACCATATTAGATTGAGGCAAATTTTTTTGTGTTTTCCCCACACTGCAACTCCAAATAAGTAAACTACAGTGATGTCAACTTCCCACAGTTCCGAGTCTGGTGAAGTTACATAATAAATGACAGATAATAACAGGTTTTCCCTACTGCTAATCACGTGTTTTGTTTTTGTATTGTACAAACAGGTTGATTCTCAAATTCTTAAATATAGATGACAGAATATCTTCAGTGAAGAGCCCCAGATTGTGCAACAGATTTATCAAGATCTTTAAATTCAGCCTTACTTACGTTTAGAACTAGGACAGATCAATCTTTTCTTTTCCTCTTTAAGTTTTATTCAATTTAAAAAGAAAGAATGGGGGGAAAAAAAAAAAGCAAGCAAGCAAATATATAAGAAAAGATGGAAGAAAAAGAAAAGAAGTCACTTCAGACCCAGTACTACTTTCCATTGTTCTGGTAGTTGTAATAATACAAACACCTGAGAATGATACTGCTCCTATAGACCTTTATTCCTCAGACTTGTCCACACCAGGGTAATCTCTGATGGATACCACCACAATGGTACCCATCAGAATCTTTGCTATGGGCTGGGAGTTCATGAGGATGAATGTAGCTTGGAAACTTCCAAGTGATTTAAAGATTGCAATGAGGATTATATTTTTACTGGGACTACCTTAAAATTCTGTAATGAAGTGGTGATAATAAGTTTTATGCTACTTAATAGGAAACTCCTTTTCCAGTAGCTGGTCTCTCACTTTCTCCTTCTCTTCAGATGCCCAGGGATTTTTCTATTTGCAAGTATATCTATTCTCCTGCATACTGCATTTAGAAGCCCCAGGTTTAGAAGCAAAGGACAGAGAGTATTGTTGTTTTGGGAAAAAGCAAGATGCCCTTCTGAAAACATCACTATATCTCTCAAAGCCCTTTCTTTCCTCCTAGGTCAGAAATCAGATTTATATTTTAAGATTGTAATATATCTTCCAGGGTCTGCAACTTTCTCATGGTCCAGAAATGCCAGGATATTGTCATAGGTATACAGTCCCAACACAGGTAACTGTAAGATCTGTTGTTTCAGACTTTCTCTTCTGTTTCTGTGATCTGCGAGATTTCCACTTCCCCACACACACCCTTTCTCCTCCTTGTTCATACACTTACACTTAGAGTCCTGAGGACATTAAAGAGCACATCTGCACTGCTCTGATCAATAGCCAGAGGGAGCAAGCCTTAGGCAACACTCAACGATACTTGTTTCTTTTCCCATACTGCCCCAAAATGCTGACAGATTCTCCTGGTCCAGCCCAAGAGGTATGAGGATCTGTGGTGAAATAGTTTCCATTGTGGTGCTGTGCTTGCATACATGCTTTTTTATTTATATCCTTTTGAATACCGTGAAAATACACTTTACATTCACCACAGACTCCAAAAACATTGAATGAGGCAATCTTTCACTGTTGCTATTTATTAGCCTAGTTTCCAAAGAAGCTAAAGCTTATTCAGCTCAGTCACTGAGTCTGTGTATGTATATGAGAAAGACAAAGTGTTTCTCTAAAAACTTCTGAAAGCCTTGTCTGATTTCAGCCAGATGTGGCAGAAGAGGTGAAATATAAAGACAATTTCAAGTATATAATGTCTTTGTGAAAAATAGGCAGCTGATGTTGGAAAGACCTTATGACTCTCACTAGTTGTCACAAAATGATTTATACAGAGAAAGACTAAAATTAGACACCAGAGGTTCTGTGACAAAGGCCTTATTGGTGTTCTGATCACAGATATAACTTCCACTGAAGCACACAATTAACTGGGAGATATAAATCCATAATAAACCAGACTTGATTAGATCAATGCTTACAGAACTAGTAGTTTGCACTACAAAAGCAGTCAAAACCTCAGCCACGGGTCAGATTCCCATTTTCCTAATCAGTGTACAAATACAGAGCAGAAAGTCCATTCCCAAGGAGGTTTTCTACATACACTTCTCATTAAGACTGACCCTTTAAACCACTTAGCCTCTTTCACCCACAGCAAGGGCAGCTGTTTCAGTGAATCTGCACAAAATTGTCAAGTTTAACAAGTTTCTTACTAAACCATAAACAGTTCTAATCTTATAAAACTTTGAGATAGTTGAGGTCATAGGTTAAACTTTGTCTTCCTTTCAGGTTGTGCACAAAACTTTAATAGGTTTCATGGTTCCAAAGTTTAAAGCCAAGGGGATGATTATACCATCTGGCCTGACCTCCTTCATAACAGGGACTTTGTTTCATTATACTATCCATTTAGTGAATGGATAACAAGTGCTGGGCCTAAGAACGCCCTCCAAAAGGTTACAGTCCTGTGGTGTGCTAACCTTTACTAAAAGCCAAACGCCCACCCAGCTGCTCACTCCCCCTCTTCAGGGGGACAAAATAAGAATAGAAAGTTCATGGGCTGAGATAAAAATGGGGAGATTTCTCACCAGTTGCTGTCACAGGCAAAGCAAACTTGACTTGGGGAAAATTAATTTAAAATATTGCTACCAGCTTTTCTATAGCAGTCCTGTTCTAACTCAACCCTTCCCCATACCACTGAGAAGTAAAAAAAAAAAAAAAAGAAAAAAAAAGAAAAAGTTCTCATTACTATTCTAGTCCCTAATGCCCACAGTTGCTCCTTGAGACCTTATGTTCAGCTGCACATCTACAGTGGAAATATTTGTCAGGTTACTTTCAGAATACGTTCTTCCATTGGACAAGATACTTTCCCAAAAAGGAAGGATTAAAGAAATTTCGGACTGCAAATACCTTTTGTCCTTTCCTTTGCATACGGACCACTCCTTTGAAGTGAAGGCAAAATGATATATTGACAAAAGTTTTCTTTTTGTCTTACTTACTTATTTTTGACTGTTACTATACCATAAGCTACTGAGGCTTGTCCAGGACTAGCTGACTAATCTGTTTTAAAACAAACCTGTTTATTCTGGAAAAACATTCAGTCCTAACTGAACAGGATTTAGTGTCAGTTGTGGAATCACAGCAAAATGGTAAAACCTGGAGACCTTTCACAGAAAGAGCCCTCGGTTTAGGAAGTATTAACAAGGTTGTTCCTCCTCATTCCCCATCTACAGCACCTGACTTCAGCTTTAAGAAGGCCATTAAGCTGGATAGGGTTCCTTGCACTCCTCCTAGAAGAGTAGTTTCAGGATGTTAAGCACCAGCAGCTCTTACTGTCACAGGTGCACTTGATTCATGTTTTCAATTATTCAGTGCCCCTTACTCACACCCTCAAAGACTGGGAAGAAAAGAAAAGAAGGACAAGAAAAGAATTTTTTATAAGATTCTGTCAGGCCAGCTGCATTTACTGATCCCTACCCTAATACAGTGCTCGTCGCTGCTTTTGTGTGACTCACACATAGCATCGCATTTACCTTTGCAACACTTCTATGATAAAGGAAAACGTTTCTTCTCTTTTTATACAAATTGAGAACCGATACAGAGAGAAAGTAAGAGACTTGAACCCCTATCTCCAGAGTTCTTGTTATGTTCTTGGGTACAATCATCCGTCACATTTTTCACCTGCTGGCAAGTAGAAAATAAGAACTCCCTCTACTCTGCTTCTCAACCAGAATTATTCATCCTTCACAAAAAAAAAACACAGCAGGCTCAACCACAGAACCCCCTACTGACATGGAGAGCAGGTAGCTGGTTTTTCTTTCTTACCAGTTTCTCTGTACTTAAAAACAGAAACAGCATTAAAGCCCGTATTTCTAAAGCAGGTGAGAACAGAATAAGAGTAACAAAAACAGAAGTGTTAATCACTGTCTACATACTTAGGGTAACTAGCAGTTAATATGCATAATATTTTTTCCATATATCCAAGGTCAAATTGGTACCATATTTCAAGATAAATATAAATATAAATGTAAATATAAATATAAATCACATTTATATTTGTCTTTGTGGTGCTATGTAAGGACAAAATTCTTCATGTTTTATGCTAAGGAAGGGTTGAGAGCTGATCAGATTGAGAAAATACTCTACTGTGTCTCCTGTCAGCTGTATGCCATTATCACAATGGCACTGCGTAATGGGATAAACAGATTAATATGTTGTTCTTGTTGTTGTTGTCTTATATATGGTAAGTTTTCTGACTAACTGTGGAACAAAACTGAACATGCTTCTCTTTGTACCACACATTTCAGAGGCACTGTTCTTAATTCTTAAATCCCCATGGAAAGGTATACAAACTTAACATTATCGGAGACTGTAACCACGTACCACACACACTGGGTGATGAATGATACATGGACATTACAAGTAATGTCAAAGCAGTTTGGTCACCCTGAGCTGTTTTATGAATGCCTGCCAGGCAATTATTCAGCAATGTTCGGGCTTTCCAATAAGAGGCTGGCATTGAATGATTTAATTAACATAATTATTTATATGAATTTTTTAAATATCACTGCAATCAGGAAGAAGGTGCACAGTCTGTACATTTGGTATTCATGTAGTCTTGGAAAGTGTTGATTAAACAACATGAATTTATATCTGAATTTATAAAGGAAGGAGGTTAAACTCCAAGTTACCCCACAGAGATATCACTTGGATCCAAGTGTTGAGCAGTTCTATGACAATAATGAACATTTTTAATAAACATAATATCAGCACATATGTGCAGAGGAAGAACAAACAAGTGGTTAGGGCACTAGATTAGGTCATGCATGCTTCAGCTCCCAACCATAGTGTTCTCAAATAACCTCAGGCAAATCACTTATGGCTAGATGCACAAATCATTTTAGTTTCCCATGTGTCCTGGGTAGCCACCCAGCTGCCAGAAAATCAGAGCATTAAAACTCCAGTCCTTCTAGTAAGCACCTCTCAAACATAGGACAGAACACACTCCAAGGGAAAGGAAGATACCCAGAGAAAACACTTCTGTCCCTCCCTTCCTTCTTTCCTGGTGCTTTCACCCGCTCACTCCCATCTGTAAATGTTCATTCTGGCAACAATATGAAGAATTTAACAATTACTGAGTTAAGAGGATGAGACACAAGCAGATCTGAAAGTGTATGATTTGTGGGGAAAGGCAGGATGACACAGAAAGAAATAAGGGTTCAAGCAAGAATTCAAAGTATTCCAGAAAAAAAATACAAGTCTTAAAAGTTTGAGAAAAGTTTCATGGAACTATCTCAAAGACCTAATTGAGAATTTAATTCAAGATTAATTGCCTACCAGTCTAAACTCTCATTATAATTGAGCAGAGATTTGAGGTACAATATAATATACTACAAATACATGTATAGTGTCCTTTAGGATCGTCTAGGATGACTTGGACTTCAGATGCTCTTGAAGATGACAGGTCTCTGTCTAACCTACAACATTTGTCATGTGCTCGTGCAGTTGCTTCACATGCCAATATAGTGACTGGAGCCCAGAGACCAGCCTGACTGACATGTCACTAAGGGTGCACAGACAGTTACGAGTGCAGGGCTGTTACCAGTACGTTGAGATAGGGACCCAAGGTGAAAAGAGGGACTTATGTTACGTCACCGTTTGGAAATACCAACTCAGTACACACACCTGTCGTGGTTTAACCCCAGGCAGCAACTAAGCACCACACAGCCGCTCACTCACTTCCCCCCCACCCAGTGGGATGGGGGAGAGAATTGGGGGGAAAAAAAAGGTCAAACTTGCAGGTTGAGATGAGAACAGTTTAATAGGACAGAAAGGAAGAAAATAATAATGATAATAATAACAATAATAAAATGACAATAATAATAATAAAATAAATCAAATATACAAAACAAGTGATGCACAATGCAATTGCTCACCACTTGCCAAAAGATGCCCAGTTAGTTCCCAAGCAGGAATTGCCCCCCAGGCTATTTTCCCGCAGTTTATATACTGGGCATGACATCACATGGTATGGAATATCCCTTTGGCTAGTTTGGGTCAGCTGCCCTGGCTGTGTCCCCTCCCAACTTCTCGTGCCCCTCCAGCCTTCTTGCTGGCTGGGCATCAGAAGCTGAAAAGTCCTTGACTTACTCTAAACACTACTTAGCAACTGAAAACATCAGTGTTATCAATATTCTTCTCATACTAAATCCAAAACACAACACTATACCAGCTACTAGGAAGAAAATTAACTTTATCCCAGCTGAAAGCAGGACACCACCATACAGGAGAATGGTGACAGTATGATGGAATACTACATAGAATAAATGTACTGAATTTTGTCAGAAAAGAAACAAACTACCAACCTGAAAGCAAGGGAAACAGTTACCCTTTTCAAAATGGACAAAAGTACACGATCCAAAGCAATGACAGAAAAGATGCTATTAGAGAAACTTTCAGGCAGAAGTAAATGCACTGAACCCTCACCTTTCACTGTTCTTAACTACACTAAAGAGTAAGTGAATTATATGAAGATTTTGTAAAAAAATGTGGTTTCTAATACTACTTTGGAAATAGTACTCATAATACACTGTGAGTATTGTCAAGCCATTAGAGGAAAAAACAATTAAATATTTAATTTGAGAATATTTCTCAAGTGTCAGAGAACTCTCAAATGAGTACAGGCAGAGATGATGGAGACTATAATCAAGTTAAAGAGCTAGGTAGATGTATCCATTGCTGTGGGGATCACAAAACAAATATAGAAGATTCACATTGCATATGCTTTCTAGTCACCATGGAAGAGAGAAAAAAGAACACACCACCCTATCTAAAGAGAGAGAAATTTTACCAAACTTACAGAACAAAAATAATTAAGTAAAAAATCTCGTGGTTTTACAATCTGAAATAATTAACATCCCGATAGAAGTTTGAGATGGGATTCATCTTACTAAATTTTTATGTCTGCATCTGAACTAGTAGCCACCTGGACTCCTTTATGCTCAGTGGAGCACAGCAAAGTAATTAATCTCATCTTAAGGTAGACATTTAAAGCAAGTCAAATGAGTCATTCTCAGAAAGTACCCTTTTCTTTTGACTGACCATAAAAGAGCCCACACAACTGCCTTTGGGATTAAAGCAGTATCTCCACCCTGCAATTGAGAGACATGTGGCTGAAATTTAACATCACAAGGAGCATTCTAATACAGACCAGGTACGTAAGAGTGAGTTAGTGTTAGCAGGCTGACGGACAAGAAGACACACAGACTCTTTCCATCCCTTACAGAGGCAATTTCCTCTAAGATTTGTTGATCAATCTTTTTTTACATTAAAGCTTCATCAAAGTTGTAAAATCCAGCTCAGAATTCACAATTTAAGAACACAAAGACATGGTGTTTTACAGGAAAATATATCAGATATTTAATAATATACAAAAAGTACTAAAATTACACAGTTCATATTTTTATTTGAGGAAAAGCTGCAGAGAGAGTCACATCTGTCGAAGTTAAATAAATATAAATAATACATCTGGCAGAAGTGTAACACAGGCTACATACATGTCTGAAGCTATCTGCATGTGAGAAATAAGGATAATGAATCCTTAAAATACAGACTTTTCTAGGGAAATATGCAAGTAATCTAGATGCCCAAATCAACAATTTGAGAATGCTACTATAAAAGGATGTCTGGTGGATATGGGATGCAAACATCAACAAATAATTTGAGCAACCTAAAAGAGTTTGGTTATACAGCCCTAATCTTGAACAATTTTGACAGGAAATTCACAACTTAAGTTGTACATTGATGATTCTAAAGAAGAGCTCATAAATTGTGGCTAAGAACCAATGGTCAAAATGGTTGACAAGTAGCTTATGTATTTTAAGCATTAAAAGAAAAGCTAATGAAAATACCTTTAATAAAAAAGGGAATTTCAATTTTATTCAAAGAATCAGATCAAACAACATTATGAGCTGTAACAGACAGTTTACCATTTATTGACAATACTACCATATCAGATTCACAAACTGAATACTAAGATGTGAGTTGTGCTCTTGCGGTCTCTTGAAGATACTACTTTGAAGTGTACTTCAAGCAAAACCAAGATTTAGAAATTGTGTATAAAAATTTAGTCACAAGAAATGAAAAACTCTATCTGGTGTTAAAAAAAACTGTTGACAGAGCTGTAAAATCTACTTCTGAAGATAAGATCCCAGTCAGAGTACACCCAAGTAATAGTTGGTTTAACCTCCAATTTAAGAGGTATTTCTTTCTTAGATGAGATTTAAAATAACAGGGACAAGAATAACAATTTGTTGCAGTAAAATATGTTTTAAAGGAAAACATAAAAAAGATTTAAGGATTGATAATCTGTGGAAAGATTAACCCTCTGCCCCCATTACCCTTTTCATCAGCCCTGAAGTTTGTGTCACCATACTGCAAGTCAGATTAGCTGACTAGTTTTTCTGAAAATGAATCGGGGCAGTGGGGGGCAGGGGATATTTTTTTTAATCAAACATGTGAAGTGACCTGACTGATAATGTGGCCATGTGAGCTCCAGGGAACCAGTTCAGGGAAGCCCACAGGATCATACAGGAGCGGGAAGGGGGAAAGGAGGAGCAGAGTCAATCACACAGCAGCAGTGGCACCATCAATCATGAAAGGACTCCTTGAATTCCTTCCTGGAGCTGTCTGTCAGTCAATGGGGGAAATACAGTAGGACCATGTGGTATGCCAGTCTTATGATAATAAGAGATTAATACTTGGATAAAAAGGTGAAAATGCTATCACTGAGTCAGCACTGAAGTTAATTTAGCCTGGTATTGTGTCTATGACAGAAATCAGTAGCAACGCTTAAGGGAAGGTAAGAAGAAACAGGAAAAGGATAAAGTGACCCTCCCCTGCAACGCAATTTTACTTTCTGTAATTTGTGGTTACAGCTGGACCACAATGTTTAACAGCCTCAGATAGACAAAGCCATTTCTCTTTAACGTCTCTTATTTAATCCAATTTGTATTTTTAGTATCCAAATTATTTTGTAGCAATGAGTTCCATTATTCAAATGTGTTGTGTGTGAAAAAGCATACTTTTGTTTCTTTAAAACCCACTGCAGGCTGATTTAATTGGATGCCTTAGTTCTAGTATGACTAATAGTGGATAAACATTCTCGCTTCCTCTTCTCCATGCCATTCGTGGATTAAATTACGTTCCCTGGGTAAGGAACTAGTTAGCTTCAATAATGTTGATTTCTTTTCATTTAAAACAATTACTTGTTACACCTCAAAATTAAAAGATTAACCTTTTTTTCTGCCAGCTAATCCCATAAGGTTTTCCTCACAAAATCGCAATATGAAACAAAATACCTGTATTAATATTTCTCCTGTGTTGCTCTGCTAAGGCTATTATGTTTTTCATTAGCCTCAGCCTACAGCATCAAAGCCTCTTAAGTAAATGGATTCCAAGCTATCTAAATACTTTTCATGAAAATAGCCCTATTAATCAAGATTTATTTTAATGAAACAAGGGCAGACAACACAACCCAAGAGCACGGGTGATTTGCTGTTACATAATCTGCTACACCCAACAATGTTGTGAGCAAGCTGTGGCTGAAGGGACAACCTCAAGTAGCGTGCTACAAATGAACCCAGAAGAAGTTGTCCTGACTCAATCAGTCCTGCAGAATGAGCTGTGAAGACCTTCCTAGGAAGTAGCCCCATTAACTGATGTCAGTGATGTAACATTACTACAAGGCATTATAGCATCTAAGGCAGGAAACTTACCCAAGCGGACGCAGTGTTGTATAAGGCCTTTTCACATGTGGGTATGCTGTTGTCAGGGGTTGTCCTAATGTACGTACAGCTTGCAAAAACTGAGTGCTGCCACTGAACCAAGTCAATACGGTAGTTAAGCAATGTATGAGTATCACCTGGTCAGCTTCATGGACTTTACTATGGATTTCCCCTTATGCAATCCATGCAAAAGCAACATGGGCATATTCAGCAGGCTGTATCTGAGGTGTCCACAGTTTCATTGTATTTTGGAGGTAGCAAACCTGCGCATATGAACATAAGAACCCCTGTAATGAGTTATACTGAAACTAACAATCCAATATGGTTTTCTGCCTTTGACAGTGGCTGACAGAGAATACGTCATGTCTCCCGTTCCCTGCAGCTCCAAATTCCACTGCATAAATAATCACCTTTTTTTGACTATTTTGAACTGCCCTTCTATGGAAAAGGCAGCAAAGAACTGCTTCACAGTCACCTTTTTCATGCCACTCGCAGTTATGACAGCCCCCTTAAAACACATCTTTTCTGGAATGCCCAGCCCTAACCAGCACAGCCCCCCTCTGGTGGTAGCATTTCCTCCTCCTGTCACCATCTCTGTACCTGTTCCTGTCTCTCAGACAAGGTTTGGCATTCAGGTCTTTCGCCAGATGAAGAGGTTAAGCTGTTCAACTCCCAGAGAAAGCTCACAGCTCCATTTTCTGACAGAGGAGGGAATTCTCTGGCAAAGGAGAAACTTATCACTCTCTAGCCAGCTGGCTCCTTAAAAGCTTCGTGCTACCCTTTTCATTCCTGCCTAACACAAATCTTCAGTCATGGGTAAATTGGAAATCTTTCCTTACATGAAGATGAGGAGGCGATGGATGAGCCTTGGAGCAGGGGATTCCACTTTGTTACAGCCAAAACACAGCTGAGGATGTGGGCTTAAGTGATATATTAATATGAATTTTTGCACTGAATTGGAATTAAACCCACATTTTCCAGGTTCAGGAAACCATACTTCCCCAGTGTGTTTTTTGTTGTGGTTTTTTTCCCCCTGAAATAAGCTGTATTTCTTTCAATGCCCTCTTTATTTTCAACACAGTTTACCATGAAGTTCATTGTGACTTAGTAAACAAAACTGGAAGTCTGTAGTGTAGCAGAATATGATCTTGTTTGTATATTTATTTAATAAGTATTAACATGACATAAGGCTATTAAGGAAGAAAGAAGGTAGTCCAAATGAATTAGATTGATTTTGCTTGTCTTTTTTCTTTTTTCTGTTTTTTTGGTCGTACTCCCTTCTTGTCCTTTGCTTTCAGCAAAAACACTGTTTCACAAAAAAAAAAAGAAAACAAAAAAACAGATATAGAATGTTCAGTACAATGGCTCCCTGAACTTTATGTCCCCCAAAAGACTTGTTAAACAGAGCAAAAACAAACAAACAAACAGAATTATGAATAAGGAACTATTTGTCAAGCATAGAATTTCATTATGTCAATTACTCTCACTGGAAAAAAAAATATCCCTGATTCCTTGCCTATATTTTTTCTCTTAGGACCATGATCACTAGCATTAAGACAAATGAAAAAAGAAAAAAAAGTCATGTTTTTAACAATAAATGAAATTTTTAACTGGTTTTTTTTCTTCTCAGAAGACAATATATCCTTATTTCACTGCCTCTTCGTGGTGTTGATAATTTGACAGGAAACAGCATTTGCCTATTTTAGTAGATGCCCAGAAAAAAAGGCTGTTTTGGAGCACTAGGCCTCTAAAGCTGGTGAAAATATAGGAACTGTATCAGCTGCCCCCAGACCCAAGAAATTACTCATTAAAACTTGGAATCATGTCAGTGTTTCCATATCAAAGATAGCATGACTAGAGTAATAAAGTGAATTGAGCAAGAGTACCTTAAGGTAAATAATTATGCCTCATTTCTTGCTTCATCTTTCATATGTAATATCTGGAATGATTTGGAATGTCAGAGACAGGTGGAAAATGGTCATGAAGGAAAACTCTTGAATGTCAGCAGAATACACATGAAGCCAGATCCACACATCAAGAATCTGAAAGGAGAATAAGATCTTAAACATCATTAATTCCAAGCCTGGGTTTCTGTAAAAGGATGAGAGAGTAGTGTTTAAAGCCACAATGTTCTCCTACACTGAAGGTGTCTCAGATACCTGCTGTTTCTAACATTTTCAGATTTCTGACAACTGTGTGTAAGAGAATTACTAAACTCATTATTTTTACTAAGTGTTTTTAACAAATCTAATGCCCAACTATTTTTAAAAAGTAGCTCTTAGAGTGATGTTTGACCTCCCATGGGAAATTAGAAAATGGTGGAGAAGTTATTGGAGGAGGATATCCAACAAAATTACAATCATGACAAGCTTGAATTACACCATGTAAATAAACCTATTCAGAAGCCAAAAATCAATGCAGTCAGCCAGAAGTATACCAAATGTGACATTCATTTTTTCTGCTTTATCAAGCTTAATTGATATCTTAGGAACTAAATAAGAGTAATAGGCAGCCTTATGGTAGAAACCTCAAGAGATATTTCAAGTGGCTGTTCATAAAGGCTGCAAATAATTAATAGATTTCACTGTCAGTTGATGTGGTGGTAGAATAGCTATGTTGCTTTTAAATACCACATGCCCTGGCATTAATTTCACCCCCGTCCCTCTAGACTTCCTACTGAGAGAGGCAACAGGCACAAATCCATCTAGCTGGCATATCCTGACTTGGAGAAGCTCTTGATTTGTCACTTTTGTTTTGGACAGAAAGTTAACATACCATGGCTAACAAGCTAACACTAGTGACATTTCTTGGCATTTCCAAATACAGTTTGTCATAATGCATACGCATACATAAAATATAGGAACATATTCCGGAATCCACAGAGAATAGTTGCATGCACTTAATAACATAGGGAATGCTTCAGAATAATGTTCCATGACCCTGCCTCCTTGATCATATCTAAAATGATTCAATAGGGTCTAAGCTACAGTGCTACAAAGAACACCAAGTTGATCACTATACAATGCCAACAAATTTGAAATTTACCAAACAAAATCTGAGCAATACAGAATGACATTGAGAGTAGCTCTGCTGATGTCCTGAGAAGTGTACAGAGAAGTAGCCACCTTCTTTTGTACTGAGCAAGAACAGAATAAGAACAGAAGACCTTAAGAAAACAGACACAACTACTAGAAAGCAAGATCTGGCTGAACTTTTCAGTAATTGAAATCATGACTAACATATTTTGAAAGCTGTATGATCTGTAGATTATATTTTACTAGAAAATTCCAATGTCAGAATATTCTGATTTCAATAATTAACCATTTTTCTTGATTCATTTATTGTAATTTAGTATCAGTACTAGAAAAAGCAGCTGTGATGAACAAATCTTATTCCAAGAGTACTGCTGGTTTAAATATTTGGTCCGAGAGTTCCAAAGGATATAAGGAAATGACATGCCTAAATTTCATCTTCTCTCTCTCACAAAACTTTCTGTCACTTCCTGAAACCAATGATCTCCCCTTGCCTAAGCATAAGCAGATTTCACACAGGATTTAATAGTAAGGGTGATGACATAAGTAATGGTGTAATATTTTCTACATATTCAGACATCCTGGTATTTATATTAGAGGGAAAAAATATTTATCCTTCTTCAGACATTTATAAAGGCTCCATCTACATGACAAAGAAGTCAGACAAGTTCAGCCGAGTTTCTGGCTTTTTAAAGTAGACTCTAAATTTAGCATATTTACTATCAACATAATTTTAGTATATGGAAGACACAGGCTATCTGAAAATGGCTCAACTAACAGTGTAGCCAAACTAGTGGGCAACTGAAATGCCTACTCTGATCAAGATTTCTTTACACTTGAACTGTCTACAACTCTACACACACACACTTTAGAAGAGACAGTCTTATGTCAAAATAAACAGCAGAAATATCTTGACTTTTCCATATCTTGCCCTGTTCTTTGGACCAAAGGATATGTGAAATACTTGCTAACACAAACAGTTTGGAGAACTCAGAATTACATTTCTGGAGAAATATTTGATAGTAAAAAATAATTTGTACAGTTCTGTTCCAGTGCAAATTGTACTGAAATGATCAAGGATAACAAGAAGCATAGGTAATCTAAAAGCACTGGACCAGACAGGGCAGACTCAGCACAAGGCCAATTTCAAGCAGCCTGCATAGCATGGAATAGAGACACATATGTTGCCAAGCTGTAGGGTTTTATAAAACATATTTCTGAAATATATGAAAATCTCATAGCTTGGCATGCAAATAAGTTCCAATCCAAATGTTTTTCATTAAGACGTATTCCTCATTGCCTGCATGTACGGGCTCCCTAGCTGGAAATAGCACACAAAGAGTTTTTGGATGCTGGAAGAGTAATACTTTAATCATATTACTCAGTCACCAAAGCCATTAAAAAAAGAAACACCCACCTAAATTTGTGTTACTTCACCAGCTTTGGTAAGAAACTGTCCTGTACTTGCATTAATTCATTTAAGCAATTATTTTTATTTGTGAAGTAATGGTTAGCTCAGTCTTTGAGAGCTACACGGGCTTAGATTTAAAATCTAGCAATTGCCAAGAACACCTGTTTATAATTCCTCTGCTGTAGCATAACCTTATCTTCTGTGAAATATGTTACTGCACTTCTCCTTAGGCATGATATAGATAAGATTTGCCAGCCTTGGAAGAAACCCCACTTTCAAATTCCAGTTAGTCCCAGATAGTTGCTATTTCTGTCATTTCCACTGCATGACAGTCAGCTAAAACATCATCCACCATCTCAAACAACTTTACAGCAAGGCAGCTAAATGTTAATTAGGCATTACTTTTGCTGTAAGGAAGAGGGGCTGATGAATTGAACCTCAAGCTATCCACATCTAAACACACAAAATCTGGTGAATGAATTAATATTGCAAAATGCTACAAAGAAACAAAGTAGCAGGAAGGGACAGATCCTTCTACGAAGCCTTTAATTTTGTGTCCCAAATGTTTTGCATATGAAAAGCAGCATGGAAGTTCTTAATTACACTTTTAAATGTCCCTATACAGTTCAATAGAAATCAGTACAGAAACACCCCCCACCTGCCCCAGCACCCCAATTCAGTGAAGATTTCACTAGTACCAGAATGGAAGCAACCAGCTGCACAACTCTGCACTGAAGCTCTTGAGAAGTACACCGTTTTACCTTGGGCTGGCACTGTGCTATCGTGCCTCAATCACCTTCAGTATTTGAACTGAGATTTCCAGTTGCTGCACAGCTCTGTGAATGTACCAGTTGCAGCCTGTACAAGCTACACAGGCTTTCTGTATTGACACGGCATGTTATAAGAGAATTTTAGTTGGGATCAAGATCTGGAACTACATAACATCTAAGGGATGTACTCCCACCCCTGAAACTAAATATCAGCACGTCTCATAAATGTGACCTTTGGAGGTGCCCAAGAGCAGTTTGTATAGCTGAGGAAAGAATTTCAAGGGACTTTGTACTGGGGAAAGTCTGAAGCCCCACTCAACCTTGTTACGCCTCCTCCTTCTTCTGATGTGCCCTAGTTTCCATGATGCCATGCTTTTATGAGAATGGCAAGGACACAGCATGTATAAAGAGGAATTATTATTCCAGAGTCCCTGCAAGCAGCAGACAGGCCTTAGCTAACCTCCCCCACTTTTTCTTTTCAAAAAATATCTGTGATTTGCAAACACTTTATTGTGCATATAATGGCACATTTCAGCTCCTTTCCTGGCTTCTGGAGAAGAAGAAGAAGAAGAAAAAGCAACTCACACAAATAGATTCTCTCATTGTAAATCAGATACAAGTCCAAGCTATTTTAAAACCTAAAATTCATTTTCTATTCCTTCTTTTTTTCCTCCCACAAATTAGCAGCTAATCTCATCCATTTAGCTGCAGGCTCCAAACTGGTAAATGTTGTGATCCACTAAGAAGTAGTTGGGAACTTTTTTCTTATAATTACAAGATATAATTGCTCTGGAGCTTTCTTAGACCCTTCCATGATTAGCAAAGCTTTTGGAAATTGTAGACATAGCATTTATATTTTTAATAAGCAGAAAACTTTTATGTTCAAGTAAAAGAATTAAACCCACAAGAAACAAGCAATTTAGGGCTTAAAAGCCCCTGGAGTACATTTGAGAGATATGAAAGCAGGACTTCAGGGCCATCAGCATCTTTACATTGAAAATAGGCAATGATATTGTGGTTATTAACATCAAACTGCAGTACATAGATGCAGGAAAGGAAGATCTTGCCCAGGGGAACAAAAAAAAAAAGAGACTCAAAAGGTTGGTTAAACCTTTGTATGATGCCTTGTCTTAAAATCAAAGAAGAGAGAAAGAAAATAAGAATCTCTTTTCTCCCCCAGGAAGGAGCTGAGGAGCAGCAGCAGGCTGAGGGTAAAAGGAGGCCAGGCTGGAGTGCAGCCTGTGCTCCAAGGGTACAAACATACCAGGGAGAGGAAACATTTCTGGGCACAGGAGCTTAGCTCTCTACATTAGTGGCTTATTAGAATTGCCCCTAGCATGCTTTTGGGCAGTGACAAATAGCAGTCCCCAATAACTCATGAGTACAGTTCAGCAGTTAGCACAGGTCAGGACCAGTTCACAATAGGAAACTTGCCTGCAGCAGCCCTGGTTTGTAAGACGGGAGTTCTTTCATACCGATGCAAAAAGTTCTGTTGTAGCTGTCCTCAGTGTCAGCCAGTGGTCCTAGGAACACTCCATTTACTAGCATAGAGGCAGTCCTAGTGCTGAGCACAGCAGCCGTGCAGGCATAACACTGTGCAACACCTACACTGTGTCTCAGCATACTCTGAAGAGATCTCCAAACCATGCTACCTGATCCTAAAAGTCAGTGCAGTACATCAAAGTAACATGCAGATGCAAAAGATGAAAATAAATAAGAGTTCCTCTATTTGGCACTACACCTGAGCTAGTTAATGATTCCTCTCGGAACTTCACCTCAGCTCAGAAATGCATCAACACAGCCGTATTACTTCAGGACTTGAGCTGGCTCAAGATGAGAGAAGGTAAAATGCAGATCTACAAGAGATTTGGGCATTGGGAAGTCCAGAGCCAGGTGGTTCAGCAGAATCTACAGAAGCACCACAAAATATCATATATTGGACTCATAAATATTGGACTCAAAAATACTGACCTCAAAAATGAGTGCCAGTGTACAGGCAGCACTTCTAGAAGTAGCTACTTCATCTCATCACTTATGAAAAAACAATCAGGCAGGTTTTCTTTCTTGTGCAAATGGAAAACTACAAAGAAAATAATAGCATTATATGAGGTTCTGCTGGCTCATGGAGAAACTGAATCATGGCAACAAGACCCAGACTTCTAATTCCTGTAGGGTTTGGGAGTTAAGTTGTCAGTCCTTTGCTGCTTGGACTAAAGAGGAAGCGGAGGACAGATTGAAAAGATCCACAGTCTACACCTAGACATCATGCCACCAGCTGAAGCATGCTGCAGTAGGATTTGGCAACTGCCAATAGCTAACTTTTCATTTAGTTAGCGACCTGAGTAATACTTCCTGTTAACATAGATCTCATTTCAGTTGAGGCGAATGACAGTTTTACTATTGAATTATATGAGATCAGGATTCCTCAATGTTATCAACTGGACAATGTAAAACTGTTGTGTGATTGCCTTTGTATGAGTTTGTTCACAGTTACGTATCTCCTCTGTAAAACTAAGTGACATCCCAGAACTGATAAATAAAAATGGCGAACTGTAGTTTTTGGTGTGTTTTGCATAATCCAGAAAACAAGATAATTGACTCTGAAGGGAATAGAAATAACAACAAAAAAACTGAAAAGGCATTTTTACAGTTAGTTTCTCAGAAGAGATGGAATAGAAAGAGTAGGAGAGCACACCTAGATATATGAGCTGAGCTGTCTAGAAAGAGCATGTTAATGGTCTACATTTGCATAAGACATTTGCAAAGAAATAAATGTAGATGAATAAAACAAGAATTTATTACTGTGGTTTTGATTCTTTTCTCCATCTTGACACAACAGGGAACTGAACTGTTATAAAACGCTTTACCTTCTTTTCTCCATCTTTTTGGATAACTGTTCTTGGCAAATGTTTCTGTAAGTTTTATGCATGATAAAGGCTGAGTGTGTCTGAAATTGATAAAGGTTCTACAGTAATGTATATTTGCAAGACAGGCTGTCTGTGAATATATTTTAATGCAAATCTTATCAACAAAATGTCAGTGGTGTCCTGGTGTTATTCCATACAGTCGCCGCATATTCACTACAGAGCCAGAACGCTACTCACTAGGGATTCAAATTTTAAGCAGAGACAGAAAAAAGAAATATGAATACTGTACCGTTTCAGATAAACAAAGTTACTTCCCCGGACACTGTAGTTATAAATAAAATCTGGAACTGAAGTTTTCATTTAGATACTGTCAGGCAAAGAGCAAATAAATTAATAATATTATTACTAATATTAATATTATTGTTAATAATAATATCTTCAGCATGCTGTTGCTTACATAATTCAAGTTGAAAATTACATAGGTTTTCTTATCAACTAAATATAATACATTCTTGTTTCTGCCTTTTGGATGTGTTCTCTTTTCTTGAAAAAAAATTGTCTGTATGAAAGAAATATGTATTTCTGCAGTTAACTGGGGAAAGGTGACATTCTGGTACTAATAAGAACAGAATAGGAGTTTGTTTCCTATTTTTTAAATCATTCTGGAATATTTCTGTGAGAGGGGTCTAGGTTGGAATGCAGCTAAGATTAACAAATATGCTGTAGGGGGAAAAATCATTATTTTTAGCTAATATATAACACATCAATCAATCACTGGTCTGTTGCTGGGGGCAATATTATCTCTAGACCCTTCACTTATCTACTGAGTTTTATTTTAACACTGTTTTTAGTCTAAGAGAAGGAATTATGACAGAAATGAATGTATTTTTCAGCTTCTGTTATGTCTCCCTGAATGCCCTAAGCAAGTAAAAGACTCCTGTTGACATGTTTCATGGGGACCTTTTGGAGTGTGGCATAATATGGCAAAGGGATAGAAAAACTTTTGTCTCAAGATCACCAGTTTAAATGCAGTACATCTGAAGTTACCTGAAATAAAGCCTTGCAGTCATTTTTCAGCAAAACTGTTTACATTCTTGCACATGTCTGCATTAATGGCAAATGACATTACAAGTCCATTTTCTGGTTAACTGGAGAATCTGGACATTATAAACACCACAATGAGGAGCTTTTTGAGTCTTACTCAAACAGGACAAGATGCTGAAGTTTGGAACACTGATGGAAAAAAAAAAAGAAAGGAGATATAGGAGGGAAAGAAAACTAACATCCACAGATGTCTGAGACAAACCGGTGTTTTGAACAGTAACTTCTCAAAATGTCTGAACAAGGACTGTATTTTGCACGGCCTTTGCTGAGCTGATTACTGTGTGTCTGTCTCCTCAATATCTATCCTCTTCCAACGTCCGTAAAACAGGCACCCTTCCACCGATCTCTACTGAAAATCTCTACTGAGCCAGTTTGCTCAGTGTTCACAGAACACACAAAGTTTACTTAAACTGTGACTTCTAATGGCTCATTTGTTAGAACATCTGCTCCAGGAGACCGATGTTGAGACGCCCCCCCAAAGGATGAGGAAGGTTAGGATTGGAGCTGGTGTGTGATAACAGACTGTGCTAATCATAGATCTATGGGAGGCAACAGCGTTTTGTCCTTTTTGTGGATAACTGTGCCACTGTGAGCAAGAAGTGCAAAAGCCACACAGGCCAAAGGAGAGCAGATGTTAGCAGTTCAGCTGGTCCGATGGGAAAGATGATGTCTTGAGTGGCTGCTCTTAGAATTATTCTAGGCTTTTTTTGTTCCTTCAGCCAACAAGTAGCAAATACAAACTCCATCAGCATCCCGGGAAGCAGAACACCACTTGCTGGGCAAGTGCTTTTATCAGGTGAATGTGCAAAAACCAGAACTGTGCCTTCTAGCTTTGGGGAGTGCAGTCTCTGCAGGAGACAGCATTTCAGAAATGCTCTGCTCTTCTACATTTCCTATTGATTGATTTGGGCATCCCAGCACTTAGTGTACTGGCAGCTGTCACTCTTACCTTGCTCCAAACTGAAATTAGCTTTGCAAATTCTGCTCTTAGAGACAGGCTCTGAGGTTGGGGGTGTTGTATGCCACATGTTACAGCACTCAAGTCCTTTCATTTGAGCAAGATTTAAATTGTACTCTTCTTAATTCACCACTTTTCCCAAATTCACACACACAACTTCAACAGGTAGGCAGAACACTCATTTCAGAATCTGTTTTTAAAGGCTTTTTCATCAGCTGAAGTCTTGTCCTAGAGAAACACAAGTCAGTTGAAAATATATAGCTATACACATATAAGCGGAAGCTCCTCATCTTGACTGAGTTATTTAAAATATTAATACAATAAACACAGAACATTAAAAATGAAGCCATCATCATTTGGGGCTATCTTTGCATATTTTATAGCTAGATACATATTGCTCTCAGGCAAGACTGTCTAAAATTCATTAAAATACTCATTTCCTCACAGGAACTGTGTTGCTCTTAGGACATCATATAAACAAAGAAAAACACCCACACCAGATTATTCAACACACCATAGAAGAGGAATGTCTCTCCCAGCATGAAATGTTTCTCATCTGAGTTACCATATGCCTCCTACTCCTTATTCCATTTTTCCATCTCCTCTAGCATAAACACTTCCATCTATTAACAACCTTTCAAATTCTTTACACTTTAAATATTGCATAGCAACACATGTAAACAGAAATCTATGCTACTTTTATTGCACTCTTGGTACAAATTCACAGCAGCTGACAGCAGAATCTCAGTTCAGCGTAGGAAATGCATACCTGCTCAGCTGCAAAATTTTATATGCAATCAATCCTGTCAAAAGCTATATAAACCTCCACATTACGGTAGTAATATTATGCTAGAGCATTCCCTCTGATTTCTCTTTCTAATTTCCTTCAAAGTGTCTCTGATATTTCACACACAAAAAAAAAAAAAAAAAGTCAGGTGTAGGAAGAAACTGTATTAACTACCTAGTATCTTAAAGGCAAAATAGAGCAGCTGGAGAATATTCCTGGGCTACAGGTTTGACTGGCTGGAGCATAGCCAATAAAATGAGTGAAGTCCCATTAAAGTCAATGTGCCTGATTCCTTCCCGGTACCTAAGTAATGGACAGAAAATAGGCAAACTGCTGTTTCAGAAACCTGTTAAGGAGGCATTAAAAACCTGAATCTGCCAGAGTACAGAATCTATGGTCCAAGTGTTTTTCTGTAAGGACTAGTTCTTACAAGAATTTTCATTTTGCTAATAAGTATTTTTGCACTCCTTTTCTAAAGCAATAAAAAAACCCCACCACAAACCCTAAGCTTTTACTTCTGATCTGTTATAGTCTAATCACAGTGCAACTGATCCAGAAATTTCCTTTTGTGTCAGTTCAGTATTAAGCAGCATTTCCTCTGCCACTGACAGTAAAGTCAGTGCAAGGCATGGGATGGAACCCTAGAGAACTAGCTTTCCTTTGCTGATTTCTGAAGATGATGCTATTTGGTTCACTGGAAATGAACCATCATGCAGAAATCTGTCTACATAGAGAAAAGGAGCCTTAATGTTAACACCTCTCATCAGGAAGTGAAGCTTAATATTGTGCCAACTATGTAGTTTAAAAAGAAAGCAAAATGCAATTACATTTTGGGAATGCAAAATATTTTAACATTTTCAAGTGAATAACTGTTGTGACGTTTTTGAATCAGTGTTTTTGTGTGAAATATTTCATTGTGTTTATTTAAACACAATAACCTTACCCGCAAAAATAAAATGAACAAAAAGACATCTCTTTTTAATGCAATTTTTCTGCAGGCTGGTAGCTCCAGACCATGCGCAGATCTAATTCTAAGATATTTAGAAATCTGTCATCTTACAAGGCCTAGTATTATGAAAGTGCAAAGGTTGTGAAATCAACATTTTTTCTTTTTTATTATTGTAATGCTAAAATTAAATTTTAGATTACATCTCTGCATTAGTCACTAAAAGCTCTGCATAAAGCTTGGCATTCATATTTAAATATGCTATGTAAAGCTCTGCATGTTTCTATTGCCCTTGTCGATAATGCTGATGAATAACTAATTAAAAAAACCAATTTAATCTTATTCTTCCAGAAAAAAAGAAAAAATAATTGAATGTTTCTGCTAAATGGGTAATTGATAGAAGATGAATATTTATTATAAAACTTCTGGTTTCCTGATTTATAAATGGGTATAATTAAATTTAAAGTCCAGGCTATAAACATGAATTGGATCTGTAAACATGTAATTTTCATTAAATTATCATTCACATTTCCTTAAAATACTTCCACCATGATTTGAAGACTCATTTCATTTTTAGTTTCCACAAGTGCCCAGTGAATTTCTACCAATTATCAGAACAAAGAGCTCACAAAAATACGAATTTAAAATAACTTAAGAAGAAAGGTTCACTTTCTCTAAGATCAGAAAGTAGTAGACATATAAAATAGTATACCTCCTCTTTCAGATTTAAGCCACTGACTAAGAAATTAAGAGGAGACCTAAAATGAAAATCAGTTATCCCATATTTTCTAGTTCTAAAGTTCTTTTATGTTCTTTTCAAGCACTAGATACTTTTCACTGTCTAAAATATGATACTGAGATACTGGATATTTCAATTACTGTTTTCAGTAGGATTTCTCAGTTTTGAGCAGGTTTTATACTGAAGTCACAGTAGTCTGCTCCTATGTTAAATACAGTAGCACAAAGCAGTGGTGCATTGAGAACAGTTCTTTTCTCTTGTGCCTCCAGTACAAGAAAAAACACTAAAACAAAGCTCAAAGCTGATCACTATAAAGTGTCATAAAATAGTTTGTTGAAAATTGGGCATAACAAAGAGAAGTTAAGAGGCAAAGGCAGAAAAATGACATATAGGGAAGCCATGTGTCATTGCAAATGTCACTGAAGGCATGCACCCTGGTATCACCTCTGTCACAGCTACCGAGCCCTTTGGCCAGCCACAGACAGCAAGGAAGATGCTGGGCAAGAAGAACTGCTGGATAAATCAAGGTCATTCGGGCCCTTTTCACATCTGAGGTAAGGTGAGTCATCTTTGTTGTGATTTTAATTAATAAAAAGTTTTCAGTAGTTGCTGAGTTCTAGCACTCCCTAAATCATGCTGGGAGCAGCTCGGCATGACTTTTCATAGGATTTCCCTCAGTGAAGTATGTGTGCAAATGGTGGATACGTATCACACCTACAGGGCACATGCTGCCCAGAGGATGATCTGCACCTCCACAGTGGACTTTGCATGTCCCAGATGAATTGCCTCAGCAGACGTCTGCTGTATATTTAATTGGCCTGGATCATCCTTTGTCCAGGATTTTCAGGATATGTGGAGCATATCAGGTTTGAGTAGTCTTTTTACTGTCCAGGCAAAATTTTGTGCATCATATTTTATTGATGTGATATGAACATGATATGACACATGATCTAACGGTGCAATCCTACACCTAAGATTTCCATTCTCATCTTCTAAGATGTACAGTAACAGAAAGGAAGCCATAATTGACAATTTATGTCTTGTGTTGTTTTAAATATCTGTACATATTTATTTATTTATTTATTAACTATTTTGTGCGCTTAAAACTGTCTACACATTTATCCCTTTTAAATTTTGAAAACTAATGGAATTAAGTATGCCACACTGATTTAAACAAATGCGATGCTTCTGCTCCTGTATTGCTCTCACTCACTCTAGTGTAACTGAAGGTTAAAAATTAATGAAATCACCCTTAATGGAAAACCAGTACAAAATCAGAATAAATGCCCCTGTTTATAAACATAAAAATAAACAGTACTCTTAATTCACTGTCACAACTTTTCTCCCATGGCAAAGAAAGAATAATCTTGTTCTTAAATATGATTTTAAGCAGAATTAAAAAACATCCATGGTTAAATAAATCTTCTGAATTGGATTTAATTGGTTATTTAAATGAAAATGCAGACTTTAAATTATCTTTCTCAAGTTAGTGTCATATTATAGAACTTATCAGCTAATTAAAAAGAAACTTTCCCCTTAAAATAGCATAAGGCTGGCAAACCTTATCTTAAACTGCAAATTAATATAGTACTTTGTTTTTAAGCTACCAAAACTGTTAGCCATTCTTTAAGTCTTAACTTGTCATTCAATTACACATTAATGAACTCTGTGTGGAATTATAGTTTATCATTTAATGTTTACAATTTCTTTTCTTGCAATTTTAAAGATCATATGTTATTGAAATTACTGTTATGAAAGTAGCAAGTGGACATTAGTGGTAATGCATGGTCACCTTGCTGTAAAACATTATGTAAATAAGCATATCCCTTTCTTAAACTTTAAAATCAAGCAGTATTTCAATTGAGTTTTAATCATGCAGTTCAGTTAATTATGTCCTTTATAGTACTAATGTTAGTCTGTACAATTTCACTTTAGCTGTACAGGCTCAAACTTTACTCTGTAGTTCAACTGAATGTATTTTTTAATTCTTCCATGTATGAAACAACTACCATTTACAGGAATGAAATACGAGTGTTTGCAGGGCTGTAAAGGACATGTACTGTAGTTCTCTGTCACTAGGCAAAATAAAATATATTTAGTAATTTAAACAAGTCCATCCTAAACCTGTCCATGTAAGTTCATGATCAAAGTCAACTGCATTGTGGCAGGGTACACCTAATCTCCTTTCCACAGAAGACAACAAAAGGAATAGTCCCATAGTGAAGCATTTGCTCCAACAAGACACTTCAGTTTATGTCAAAGGTTCTGATTCAGCTGGACTAGAAGTATTATGTAAAATTATTCTAATTGCTTGGTTTAATTCCAAGTCTAGTTCAAGACTACCTGTACTTTGGAATACAATTATACCTGAATACTCTGAAAATAAGTGTCTAGTAGTAATTCATGAGATAGAGGAACAATTTTGGACAAAGCCGTGAAAGCCTTTATTGTCTTTCTCCAAAAACCTTAGGCAAAATTTCAGACTTTCACTTGTTCTCAAAACTAGCAATTAGGTACATTTTGGTTTACTTGGTAAGTGGATAATTCCAAACAGAACCATTATTCAGTATACTGTATGCTATATACTTATATGACATACATAGTTCTAAACTATTATTTAGACTGTAAGTTTTTAAACCCTTATATCAGCAAATATATTGATTTTTCAAGCCCTATAATAGGTATACATTGACATCATAAATGTACAATAGATTATTTTAGCAGTTCAATGGAAACAATCTTGTGAATTGAGAGCATCTTATAAACTTATCAGATGATTTACAACTTCTTGTTTTCATTATTTTTATGAACAATAGAAGATATGACTGAAGTTTTGAATGTTCTAACTAAAAAGACTCTTAGCACTTAAACTGCTCTAAGCATGAGTTTCATTAGAACAGTAAAGAATCATTATGCTTTCCTGGTTAGCCTTATGCATGATGAAATCTCATGCTCTCTGCCACTGCAGCTTATAGTGTTCAAAAATCAGTGTTTATTTTGCAGATGGTGAGGTTGAATCTATAAGGTCATGATGAAGTTCAAGTTCAAGATGTGCACATATGTGTATTTATAAGTGTGCTATTTGCCTGTTCTTGGATTGCAGTCTATTCCCTCCGAAGTAAACAGCTAGTGGCTGGTCAATGGAATTGCTTCTGAGTTTCATGGATTGTATAGACTTGTCAGCGTCTAGTTTAGACACCTAGTGAACCTAAGGACAACTAGAATATAATTCTTAAATCATAAATATGCCTAAAATTACATGTCCAGTGCCATCTGAGATGCCCTTGGATATCTGAGACATCGTCACAGAGCTGGCAGATATAGCACAGGACTGATGGGAGACCTATATCCTCCTGGAGAGGCACCTAGAGGCTTTCTGGGATACATGAGGGAGTCTCAAAGGTTGGAAGGGGTTGTGTTTAAGTAACAGAAGCATAATTCTACAATATAGCCAAGCCAAAACCAGATGTCTCAGTTTCAGCCTGAAGCCCACCATAAGTTTTTGGCTATAAGCACCTCAAATCTATGATTAGATTTTAAGAAATTAGTTTGCTACATTGCTGGACTGTAAGACAATATGGCTGGTTTAAAAAGACAAGATCTCCTTTCTGTGCTTACGTGTACATGCCTCAGTGCTAGTTCACATTTGTTTCAGTCATTTTGAATGACTGAGACTTCAACTCTTCTATCTAAAGGCTTAAGCTTGATTAGCAATCCTAGACGTGCTAAAGTAAATCTTCTTGGATCCACTACACAAAGTCTGTGCAAAAATTTTAAACCTTTATGAGTCACTCTTCCAGTGGAGGAAGAATAAAATCTGTCCTGCTCACCATTTATTAAATGACAGACAGATTCATAGGTTCAGTCAGAGGCAAGCCTAGATTAACTAAAACCACTTACAGTAACAGATCTGTTTATGGAAAAAAAAAAAATCATATTTAGGTACCTATACTCCTCATTGAGAAATCAAGATCGCAGCTCTGGACCCTGATTTTGTAAGGATGTTTCAGTCTTTGTAGAGGAGGACATAGAAATAAAAGGAAACACTTGGATGTAATTAACCCTCTAAAACAGGGCCTGTAAACACAGAGAAACATCTCTGGAGAATATCCCTTTGAAAAGATTCTAGTTCAAAGTAGTATTTCTTG